>NC_136703.1:9294205-9511705 GCF_947650265.1 Symphodus melops
TCTATTGTAACATGTTTGATACCAACATGATTGTTATAATCTACGGATTTATATTTCACTCGTGTCTTCAAAACTCAATCAGTGCCTAAAAACAAATTCCTCAAGAAGATGGAAATATGAGCCACTAAATGTCAGTGTTTAAAGTTAATTGAAGTTGGTGTTGGCTCGGCGTTACAGTTCACCTCAAGTATTTAGTTTACATTAATGAACAACGTGAAATAAAGACAAGAATTCTGGTCCTGAAGATGTTTGAATGAGCTGTGAGGTGTTTCTACAGTGAAATAAAATATCTCTGTCTCCTTCTCTTAACTGCAGACTGTCGTTGACACCTTCCCTTCCTAGACCCTGAAATGTGAGTTGACTTGCATGAATTATTATTTTGACGTCATGACACATTTTAAAAGTCATCTTATTGCCATTTGGCCTCAGCCAGAAATCACTTATTATTGAGAATGTAAACAGTTGAAAAGTTGCCGTTAAACAATAGAAAACACATTTTGACACTTTCCAAATGAAACTTAACAGTCGAGTTAGTAACTGGAAATAAAGCTTAGAGCTGGCACAAATTCTACTTTGATTATGAATAGAAGTTGGAATGAGATGTTAGTTTACATGATATTAACTTGAAAATATCACTTTGTCCCCATTCCTCCCCAAACCTTTTGTCCGTCATCTGACAGCAGACCATCATCGGGAGGCAGCCAGTCTGCAGTAAGTTCTCGTTACGGTACGTTTTTATGAAGTCTCTCAGCTTGTTATAGATTTTAATAGGAGAAAATGTAGCTAACACTACACTGCTCTGCTCTTTGCTCATGTCCCGTTTCACCCGCTTGTTTGCTGACTTTAGTTAGAAAACAGACGAGGTCTGCAGCACAGTAAAGTGGTATTCCTGGTTGTTCTTTTCTGACCTAATCTGGTACCTTAAACTAGTCACAGTTTCAGGTAAGGAATGTTTCTAAAGTGCAAATATAAATGCAGAGATTCAAAGAAAAAACTGTACATTTTAAGATTTGTGTACAATTGAAATTCAAGGAGGGATATGTAAACGACATTTATCGTTTAAAATTGGTAAGGCAGTCTAAATTCAGTCTGAAAAAATAACTGTGAATGGTTGGGGGTTTTTTTTGTTTGTTTTTGTTTTAATAGCTAGCCATAAGAATGATGGTTTCAATATTGCACCAATCACTGTATTCAGCAGTTTGACTCATGTTAGTTTCTTGCCACCAGGACACCTGCACCGACGGCATTGTTAACTGCCTGGGGGCTGGAGAAGTGGAGGGCAAACCTGGCTGGCTCCATCTCCTGCTGGAGAGTGACGAGATGCCTCTGATAAAAACAGAGATGTGGGATGAACTATCAGTTCATCTCAAAACGCTACCCTTCCCAATCCACATTCAGGTCAAGGGGGGTATTGTTAAAATGGTTAAACCCGTAGGTGTTGAGGAGGGACAGGGAAAAAAGGGGGGGGAGGAGGAGAAGAAGAATGAAGAGTGGGAAAAGGAGGAAGATTAAAGGAGTCATCATATTGGGGTTTGTTTTATGGTTTTAGTAATGTGTTTTCAAGAAGATGTAGGGGAGAGGGTAGGACAGAAGATAAAATGGGGAGTAGAAAAATTGTTGTTTTTTTTATGTTTATGTTGTCTTGTTTGGTTAGTTGTTTGTTAAAATGTGCATATATGTTTTTTGTTGTCAATAACGCTGATTCTGATGTTTGCCCACTGACAACAAAACTTTAGCATGTGACGTGTGTAAGTATAACTGACGTGCGTGTTCGATGGCTTCAGCCGCTTCAGTATCTGTTTTCTATATCACAACGGTGACATATTACTTATCAACGGAGTTGGCTGAGAGGTAGTATTACGCGTTGTTGCCCAACGGGTCCGGGTTCGCGACCCACTTGTACTTTATATATTGTCAAAATTCACTTCCCGCGGGATGGGTCGGCTTGGGGGGACATTTTTAAAAAACACATTTTCATGACATTTTAACTCATTTATGGTTTCCGTTGAGTAAGTAATATACCTCCTATGCATTATTCCTTTTATACTTTCAATCTGCTGTTCCTCGTTCTTACTTTGTTGTTTTTGTTCAGTCACACTGTTGAATAATCTCAGATCATATAACATGTATAGGTCTAACAGATTGTACATATTTTGAACCTATTTTAGAAAGATAGTCAGATAAAATTAGATGGAAGAAACTATTGAGGGCAAATTGCAGTAAAGAAGTCGACAGCTAAAATGTTAACAAATGTAAAAACAATGTGATAACTTTAATTTGTAAATTTCAAACTTTTAAATAAGCACTTTCAAACATCTCTAAAATCATCTCTGCCAAAAAATAAAATAAAAAAACGAAAAACTGTGTGCATGGCCTGAACGTGAGTGAAGCCCTTTATTACGAGTGCCAGTGAACGCCTCATTCAGGGCCTACGACATCTGCGCAAGCGCGTTAGAGTCTCACTCCTCTGTGGATATTCGTGCGGTGAGTAATGAAAGTCCGTCTCTCCTCACTAATTAAGACTTTCACGGTACACAAACACATTATGGGTTTTAGAAATGAGGCATCATATTCTCTATTACCCACTCTTACTATGCGGGAAAGGGATAGCTGAAATATTTTAAATTACAACCGCAGAGTTCTACTTTTGAGCTAGTTAGCTTGTGGCTAGCTGCCAATGACTCAACAGAAAGTTAACGTTTCGTAATATCCGGTTACAGCGGGAAATGTTTCTCAAGACATGATGCCATTTATTAACTATGTTTTAGTACACTGCTAAATACACACAACTACCCTGTGTATTCTGTAAGAAAGACAATTAAAGAGTTTCAAACAAGACCTATAGACTGGTGTAGTTTTGAGTCCTAAAACCAGAAGTGAGTTAGCATTTTAGCACCGTGGGTTCCTAACTCTAAAAGTCAATGGGGATTTTGAATGGGTTTGTGTTTAGACGCCTGAAAAAAGGTCTGTTTAACACAAGCTGAAGAGATGTTGACGTTTTGTTAGACGAAAAAAACTACGTTAGCTAAGACCCCACTTGTGAATTTTAAAGTTTTTACGTGAACTTTAAACGGCGATTGCTAACGAGTAGCTAACTGAAACTACAGTGGTTGTCACAGACGTCACGCGTCATCACGCCGGGAACTCGCTCCCTAATCCTCCTCACAGCCTCTAGTCTCGTTTTTCAGTGCTCTTGTAAATATTAGGTTAATAAACAACTTGTTAAACTATCGTTTAGCTATCTTGTCAAATCCGCTGATTAGGTCGATGAAGCATAACGGTCGTGACGTCATTATAAATCGACCGCGGTGTAGTTCGCTGGCGCATAACGTTCGCTTTTTACTTCTCTCGGCTGCATTAACTCTTCAAACGTCATATAAATGATGTTCATCTGTATAGATTATCCCGCTGAACAAAACAGCGTCAGGAACGTGTGTTTGACACAGAGATTATTTTCTGCAATGATCCAAAATTGAACTGCAGAGAGGTACGCTGATCATGTGTCACCTGATTAACAGAGTTGTGCCATATTAATGGACAGGCTGAAGAGCCAATGAAGATGCAGAAACAAGGAGGATTTAGTTGGCCCAATTTAATGTTTATATATTCAACATATTCAGATAAAGAATCCACCCTGAAACTACTCGGATCGAGCTGTGACATGTTTCTGTCATTTTAACCTGTGTTAACGGAGCACTTTTTCTGTTCTTTGTCTTTTCAGATCATCTTTGACACCCGGCTCAAATCTAAACGGTAATAACACTAACAAACAGTGTTTAGCTGCCAAACTAATGTCATTACTTGGCTTTGCTGAACCTCACCATATTAACTAGTGATATATCTTTTTTTTGCATGCATGCATGGCTTCCTACTTACTGTAAATATAGGAAATGCATTTTAATAATGCAAAGTGAATCATATTTTTAAGCACAAATTCATCATCAAAAACCGTCCTGTAGTCTGGTGGACGTTAGGCTAACAAGCTTCACTTCCTCAGTGTCCTCTTCATTGACTTTGATAGGTGTGTTTTTGTTTGTGCTGTCATTCATGTGATGCTTTCATACACAGCTGAAGTCCCTAACAAGTCAATGAAGTTATTTGAAGTTTAACCACAGCTGAATCATTATTAATGCTACCTTACAGTAAAGACACTTTAGAGCGACACTTGTTTCCTTTCTCTGTGATCTATTGTAACATGTTTGATACCAACATGATTGTTATAATCTACGGATTTATATTTCACTCGTGTCTTCAAAACTCAATCAGTGCCTAAAAACAAATTCCTCAAGAAGATGGAAATATGAGCCACTAAATGTCAGTGTTTAAAGTTAATTGAAGTTGGTGTTGGCTCGGCGTTACAGTTCACCTCAAGTATTTAGTTTACATTAATGAACAACGTGAAATAAAGACAAGAATTCTGGTCCTGAAGATGTTTGAATGAGCTGTGAGGTGTTTCTACAGTGAAATAAAATATCTCTGTCTCCTTCTCTTAACTGCAGACTGTCGTTGACACCTTCCCTTCCTAGACCCTGAAATGTGAGTTGACTTGCATGAATTATTATTTTGACGTCATGACACATTTTAAAAGTCATCTTATTGCCATTTGGCCTCAGCCAGAAATCACTTATTATTGAGAATGTAAACAGTTGAAAAGTTGCCGTTAAACAATAGAAAACACATTTTGACACTTTCCAAATGAAACTTAACAGTCGAGTTAGTAACTGGAAATAAAGCTTAGAGCTGGCACAAATTCTACTTTGATTATGAATAGAAGTTGGAATGAGATGTTAGTTTACATGATATTAACTTGAAAATATCACTTTGTCCCCATTCCTCCCCAAACCTTTTGTCCGTCATCTGACAGCAGACCATCATCGGGAGGCAGCCAGTCTGCAGTAAGTTCTCGTTACGGTACGTTTTTATGAAGTCTCTCAGCTTGTTATAGATTTTAATAGGAGAAAATGTAGCTAACACTACACTGCTCTGCTCTTTGCTCATGTCCCGTTTCACCCGCTTGTTTGCTGACTTTAGTTAGAAAACAGACGAGGTCTGCAGCACAGTAAAGTGGTATTCCTGGTTGTTCTTTTCTGACCTAATCTGGTACCTTAAACTAGTCACAGTTTCAGGTAAGGAATGTTTCTAAAGTGCAAATATAAATGCAGAGATTCAAAGAAAAAACTGTACATTTTAAGATTTGTGTACAATTGAAATTCAAGGAGGGATATGTAAACGACATTTATCGTTTAAAATTGGTAAGGCAGTCTAAATTCAGTCTGAAAAAATAACTGTGAATGGTTGGGGTTTTTTTTTGTTTGTTTTTGTTTTAATAGCTAGCCATAAGAATGATGGTTTCAATATTGCACCAATCACTGTATTCAGCAGTTTGACTCATGTTAGTTTCTTGCCACCAGGACACCTGCACCGACGGCATTGTTAACTGCCTGGGGGCTGGAGAAGTGGAGGGCAAACCTGGCTGGCTCCATCTCCTGCTGGAGAGTGACGAGATGCCTCTGATAAAAACAGAGATGTGGGATGAACTATCAGTTCATCTCAAAACGCTACCCTTCCCAATCCACATTCAGGTCAAGGGGGGTATTGTTAAAATGGTTAAACCCGTAGGTGTTGAGGAGGGACAGGGAAAAAAGGGGGGGGAGGAGGAGAAGAAGAATGAAGAGTGGGAAAAGGAGGAAGATTAAAGGAGTCATCATATTGGGGTTTGTTTTATGGTTTTAGTAATGTGTTTTCAAGAAGATGTAGGGGAGAGGGTAGGACAGAAGATAAAATGGGGAGTAGAAAAATTGTTGTTTTTTTTATGTTTATGTTGTCTTGTTTGGTTAGTTGTTTGTTAAAATGTGCATATATGTTTTTTGTTGTCAATAACGCTGATTCTGATGTTTGCCCACTGACAACAAAACTTTAGCATGTGACGTGTGTAAGTATAACTGACGTGCGTGTTCGATGGCTTCAGCCGCTTCAGTATCTGTTTTCTATATCACAACGGTGACATATTACTTATCAACGGAGTTGGCTGAGAGGTAGTATTACGCGTTGTTGCCCAACGGGTCCGGGTTCGCGACCCACTTGTACTTTATATATTGTCAAAATTCACTTCCCGCGGGATGGGTCGGCTTGGGGGGACATTTTTAAAAAACACATTTTCATGACATTTTAACTCATTTATGGTTTCCGTTGAGTAAGTAATATACCTCCTATGCATTATTCCTTTTATACTTTCAATCTGCTGTTCCTCGTTCTTACTTTGTTGTTTTTGTTCAGTCACACTGTTGAATAATCTCAGATCATATAACATGTATAGGTCTAACAGATTGTACATATTTTGAACCTATTTTAGAAAGATAGTCAGATAAAATTAGATGGAAGAAACTATTGAGGGCAAATTGCAGTAAAGAAGTCGACAGCTAAAATGTTAACAAATGTAAAAACAATGTGATAACTTTAATTTGTAAATTTCAAACTTTTAAATAAGCACTTTCAAACATCTCTAAAATCATCTCTGCCAAAAAATAAAATAAAAAAACGAAAAACTGTGTGCATGGCCTGAACGTGAGTGAAGCCCTTTATTACGAGTGCCAGTGAACGCCTCATTCAGGGCCTACGACATCTGCGCAAGCGCGTTAGAGTCTCACTCCTCTGTGGATATTCGTGTGGTGAGTAATGAAAGTCCGTCTCTCCTCACTAATTAAGACTTTCACGGTACACAAACACATTATGGGTTTTAGAAATGAGGCATCATATTCTCTATTACCCACTCTTACTATGCGGGAAAGGGATAGCTGAAATATTTTAAATTACAACCGCAGAGTTCTACTTTTGAGCTAGTTAGCTTGTGGCTAGCTGCCAATGACTCAACAGAAAGTTAACGTTTCGTAATATCCGGTTACAGCGGGAAATGTTTCTCAAGACATGATGCCATTTATTAACTATGTTTTAGTACACTGCTAAATACACACAACTACCCTGTGTATTCTGTAAGAAAGACAATTAAAGAGTTTCAAACAAGACCTATAGACTGGTGTAGTTTTGAGTCCTAAAACCAGAAGTGAGTTAGCATTTTAGCACCGTGGGTTCCTAACTCTAAAAGTCAATGGGGATTTTGAATGGGTTTGTGTTTAGACGCCTGAAAAAAGGTCTGTTTAACACAAGCTGAAGAGATGTTGACGTTTTGTTAGACGAAAAAAACTACGTTAGCTAAGACCCCACTTGTGAATTTTAAAGTTTTTACGTGAACTTTAAACGGCGATTGCTAACGAGTAGCTAACTGAAACTACAGTGGTTGTCACAGACGTCACGCGTCATCACGCCGGGAACTCGCTCCCTAATCCTCCTCACAGCCTCTAGTCTCGTTTTTCAGTGCTCTTGTAAATATTAGGTTAATAAACAACTTGTTAAACTATCGTTTAGCTATCTTGTCAAATCCGCTGATTAGGTCGATGAAGCATAACGGTCGTGACGTCATTATAAATCGACCGCGGTGTAGTTCGCTGGCGCATAACGTTCGCTTTTTACTTCTCTCGGCTGCATTAACTCTTCAAACGTCATATAAATGATGTTCATCTGTATAGATTATCCCGCTGAACAAAACAGCGTCAGGAACGTGTGTTTGACACAGAGATTATTTTCTGCAATGATCCAAAATTGAACTGCAGAGAGGTACGCTGATCATGTGTCACCTGATTAACAGAGTTGTGCCATATTAATGGACAGGCTGAAGAGCCAATGAAGATGCAGAAACAAGGAGGATTTAGTTGGCCCAATTTAATGTTTATATATTCAACATATTCAGATAAAGAATCCACCCTGAAACTACTCGGATCGAGCTGTGACATGTTTCTGTCATTTTAACCTGTGTTAACGGAGCACTTTTTCTGTTCTTTGTCTTTTCAGATCATCTTTGACACCCGGCTCAAATCTAAACGGTAATAACACTAACAAACAGTGTTTAGCTGCCAAACTAATGTCATTACTTGGCTTTGCTGAACCTCACCATATTAACTAGTGATATATCTTTTTTTTGCATGCATGCATGGCTTCCTACTTACTGTAAATATAGGAAATGCATTTTAATAATGCAAAGTGAATCATATTTTTAAGCACAAATTCATCATCAAAAACCGTCCTGTAGTCTGGTGGACGTTAGGCTAACAAGCTTCACTTCCTCAGTGTCCTCTTCATTGACTTTGATAGGTGTGTTTTTGTTTGTGCTGTCATTCATGTGATGCTTTCATACACAGCTGAAGTCCCTAACAAGTCAATGAAGTTATTTGAAGTTTAACCACAGCTGAATCATTATTAATGCTACCTTACAGTAAAGACACTTTAGAGCGACACTTGTTTCCTTTCTCTGTGATCTATTGTAACATGTTTGATACCAACATGATTGTTATAATCTACGGATTTATATTTCACTCGTGTCTTCAAAACTCAATCAGTGCCTAAAAACAAATTCCTCAAGAAGATGGAAATATGAGCCACTAAATGTCAGTGTTTAAAGTTAATTGAAGTTGGTGTTGGCTCGGCGTTACAGTTCACCTCAAGTATTTAGTTTACATTAATGAACAACGTGAAATAAAGACAAGAATTCTGGTCCTGAAGATGTTTGAATGAGCTGTGAGGTGTTTCTACAGTGAAATAAAATATCTCTGTCTCCTTCTCTTAACTGCAGACTGTCGTTGACACCTTCCCTTCCTAGACCCTGAAATGTGAGTTGACTTGCATGAATTATTATTTTGACGTCATGACACATTTTAAAAGTCATCTTATTGCCATTTGGCCTCAGCCAGAAATCACTTATTATTGAGAATGTAAACAATTGAAAAGTTGCCGTTAAACAATAGAAAACACATTTTGACACTTTCCAAATGAAACTTAACAGTCGAGTTAGTAACTGGAAATAAAGCTTAGAGCTGGCACAAATTCTACTTTGATTATGAATAGAAGTTGGAATGAGATGTTAGTTTACATGATATTAACTTGAAAATATCACTTTGTCCCCATTCCTCCCCAAACCTTTTGTCCGTCATCTGACAGCAGACCATCATCGGGAGGCAGCCAGTCTGCAGTAAGTTCTCGTTACGGTACGTTTTTATGAAGTCTCTCAGCTTGTTATAGATTTTAATAGGAGAAAATGTAGCTAACACTACACTGCTCTGCTCTTTGCTCATGTCCCGTTTCACCCGCTTGTTTGCTGACTTTAGTTAGAAAACAGACGAGGTCTGCAGCACAGTAAAGTGGTATTCCTGGTTGTTCTTTTCTGACCTAATCTGGTACCTTAAACTAGTCACAGTTTCAGGTAAGGAATGTTTCTAAAGTGCAAATATAAATGCAGAGATTCAAAGAAAAAACTGTACATTTTAAGATTTGTGTACAATTGAAATTCAAGGAGGGATATGTAAACGACATTTATCGTTTAAAATTGGTAAGGCAGTCTAAATTCAGTCTGAAAAAATAACTGTGAATGGTTGGGGGGTTTTTTTGTTTGTTTTTGTTTTAATAGCTAGCCATAAGAATGATGGTTTCAATATTGCACCAATCACTGTATTCAGCAGTTTGACTCATGTTAGTTTCTTGCCACCAGGACACCTGCACCGACGGCATTGTTAACTGCCTGGGGGCTGGAGAAGTGGAGGGCAAACCTGGCTGGCTCCATCTCCTGCTGGAGAGTGACGAGATGCCTCTGATAAAAACAGAGATGTGGGATGAACTATCAGTTCATCTCAAAACGCTACCCTTCCCAATCCACATTCAGGTCAAGGGGGGTATTGTTAAAATGGTTAAACCCGTAGGTGTTGAGGAGGGACAGGGAAAAAAGGGGGGGGAGGAGGAGAAGAAGAATGAAGAGTGGGAAAAGGAGGAAGATTAAAGGAGTCATCATATTGGGGTTTGTTTTATGGTTTTAGTAATGTGTTTTCAAGAAGATGTAGGGGAGAGGGTAGGACAGAAGATAAAATGGGGAGTAGAAAAATTGTTGTTTTTTTTATGTTTATGTTGTCTTGTTTGGTTAGTTGTTTGTTAAAATGTGCATATATGTTTTTTGTTGTCAATAACGCTGATTCTGATGTTTGCCCACTGACAACAAAACTTTAGCATGTGACGTGTGTAAGTATAACTGACGTGCGTGTTCGATGGCTTCAGCCGCTTCAGTATCTGTTTTCTATATCACAACGGTGACATATTACTTATCAACGGAGTTGGCTGAGAGGTAGTATTACGCGTTGTTGCCCAACGGGTCCGGGTTCGCGACCCACTTGTACTTTATATATTGTCAAAATTCACTTCCCGCGGGATGGGTCGGCTTGGGGGGACATTTTTAAAAAACACATTTTCATGACATTTTAACTCATTTATGGTTTCCGTTGAGTAAGTAATATACCTCCTATGCATTATTCCTTTTATACTTTCAATCTGCTGTTCCTCGTTCTTACTTTGTTGTTTTTGTTCAGTCACACTGTTGAATAATCTCAGATCATATAACATGTATAGGTCTAACAGATTGTACATATTTTGAACCTATTTTAGAAAGATAGTCAGATAAAATTAGATGGAAGAAACTATTGAGGGCAAATTGCAGTAAAGAAGTCGACAGCTAAAATGTTAACAAATGTAAAAACAATGTGATAACTTTAATTTGTAAATTTCAAACTTTTAAATAAGCACTTTCAAACATCTCTAAAATCATCTCTGCCAAAAAATAAAATAAAAAAACGAAAAACTGTGTGCATGGCCTGAACGTGAGTGAAGCCCTTTATTACGAGTGCCAGTGAACGCCTCATTCAGGGCCTACGACATCTGCGCAAGCGCGTTAGAGTCTCACTCCTCTGTGGATATTCGTGCGGTGAGTAATGAAAGTCCGTCTCTCCTCACTAATTAAGACTTTCACGGTACACAAACACATTATGGGTTTTAGAAACGAGGCATCATATTCTCTATTACCCACTCTTACTATGCGGGAAAGGGATAGCTGAAATATTTTAAATTACAACCGCAGAGTTCTACTTTTGAGCTAGTTAGCTTGTGGCTAGCTGCCAATGACTCAACAGAAAGTTAACGTTTCGTAATATCCGGTTACAGCGGGAAATGTTTCTCAAGACATGATGCCATTTATTAACTATGTTTTAGTACACTGCTAAATACACACAACTACCCTGTGTATTCTGTAAGAAAGACAATTAAAGAGTTTCAAACAAGACCTATAGACTGGTGTAGTTTTGAGTCCTAAAACCAGAAGTGAGTTAGCATTTTAGCACCGTGGGTTCCTAACTCTAAAAGTCAATGGGGATTTTGAATGGGTTTGTGTTTAGACGCCTGAAAAAAGGTCTGTTTAACACAAGCTGAAGAGATGTTGACGTTTTGTTAGACGAAAAAAACTACGTTAGCTAAGACCCCACTTGTGAATTTTAAAGTTTTTACGTGAACTTTAAACGGCGATTGCTAACGAGTAGCTAACTGAAACTACAGTGGTTGTCACAGACGTCACGCGTCATCACGCCGGGAACTCGCTCCCTAATCCTCCTCACAGCCTCTAGTCTCGTTTTTCAGTGCTCTTGTAAATATTAGGTTAATAAACAACTTGTTAAACTATCGTTTAGCTATCTTGTCAAATCCGCTGATTAGGTCGATGAAGCATAACGGTCGTGACGTCATTATAAATCGACCGCGGTGTAGTTCGCTGGCGCATAACGTTCGCTTTTTACTTCTCTCGGCTGCATTAACTCTTCAAACGTCATATAAATGATGTTCATCTGTATAGATTATCCCGCTGAACAAAACAGCGTCAGGAACGTGTGTTTGACACAGAGATTATTTTCTGCAATGATCCAAAATTGAACTGCAGAGAGGTACGCTGATCATGTGTCACCTGATTAACAGAGTTGTGCCATATTAATGGACAGGCTGAAGAGCCAATGAAGATGCAGAAACAAGGAGGATTTAGTTGGCCCAATTTAATGTTTATATATTCAACATATTCAGATAAAGAATCCACCCTGAAACTACTCGGATCGAGCTGTGACATGTTTCTGTCATTTTAACCTGTGTTAACGGAGCACTTTTTCTGTTCTTTGTCTTTTCAGATCATCTTTGACACCCGGCTCAAATCTAAACGGTAATAACACTAACAAACAGTGTTTAGCTGCCAAACTAATGTCATTACTTGGCTTTGCTGAACCTCACCATATTAACTAGTGATATATCTTTTTTTTGCATGCATGCATGGCTTCCTACTTACTGTAAATATAGGAAATGCATTTTAATAATGCAAAGTGAATCATATTTTTAAGCACAAATTCATCATCAAAAACCGTCCTGTAGTCTGGTGGACGTTAGGCTAACAAGCTTCACTTCCTCAGTGTCCTCTTCATTGACTTTGATAGGTGTGTTTTTGTTTGTGCTGTCATTCATGTGATGCTTTCATACACAGCTGAAGTCCCTAACAAGTCAATGAAGTTATTTGAAGTTTAACCACAGCTGAATCATTATTAATGCTACCTTACAGTAAAGACACTTTAGAGCGACACTTGTTTCCTTTCTCTGTGATCTATTGTAACATGTTTGATACCAACATGATTGTTATAATCTACGGATTTATATTTCACTCGTGTCTTCAAAACTCAATCAGTGCCTAAAAACAAATTCCTCAAGAAGATGGAAATATGAGCCACTAAATGTCAGTGTTTAAAGTTAATTGAAGTTGGTGTTGGCTCGGCGTTACAGTTCACCTCAAGTATTTAGTTTACATTAATGAACAACGTGAAATAAAGACAAGAATTCTGGTCCTGAAGATGTTTGAATGAGCTGTGAGGTGTTTCTACAGTGAAATAAAATATCTCTGTCTCCTTCTCTTAACTGCAGACTGTCGTTGACACCTTCCCTTCCTAGACCCTGAAATGTGAGTTGACTTGCATGAATTATTATTTTGACGTCATGACACATTTTAAAAGTCATCTTATTGCCATTTGGCCTCAGCCAGAAATCACTTATTATTGAGAATGTAAACAGTTGAAAAGTTGCCGTTAAACAATAGAAAACACATTTTGACACTTTCCAAATGAAACTTAACAGTCGAGTTAGTAACTGGAAATAAAGCTTAGAGCTGGCACAAATTCTACTTTGATTATGAATAGAAGTTGGAATGAGATGTTAGTTTACATGATATTAACTTGAAAATATCACTTTGTCCCCATTCCTCCCCAAACCTTTTGTCCGTCATCTGACAGCAGACCATCATCGGGAGGCAGCCAGTCTGCAGTAAGTTCTCGTTACGGTACGTTTTTATGAAGTCTCTCAGCTTGTTATAGATTTTAATAGGAGAAAATGTAGCTAACACTACACTGCTCTGCTCTTTGCTCATGTCCCGTTTCACCCGCTTGTTTGCTGACTTTAGTTAGAAAACAGACGAGGTCTGCAGCACAGTAAAGTGGTATTCCTGGTTGTTCTTTTCTTACCTAATCTGGTACCTTAAACTAGTCACAGTTTCAGGTAAGGAATGTTTCTAAAGTGCAAATATAAATGCAGAGATTCAAAGAAAAAACTGTACATTTTAAGATTTGTGTACAATTGAAATTCAAGGAGGGATATGTAAACGACATTTATCGTTTAAAATTGGTAAGGCAGTCTAAATTCAGTCTGAAAAAATAACTGTGAATGGTTGGGGGGTTTTTTTGTTTGTTTTTGTTTTAATAGCTAGCCATAAGAATGATGGTTTCAATATTGCACCAATCACTGTATTCAGCAGTTTGACTCATGTTAGTTTCTTGCCACCAGGACACCTGCACCGACGGCATTGTTAACTGCTTGGGGGCTGGAGAAGTGGAGGGCAAACCTGGCTGGCTCCATCTCCTGCTGGAGAGTGACGAGATGCCTCTGATAAAAACAGAGATGTGGGATGAACTATCAGTTCATCTCAAAACGCTACCCTTCCCAATCCACATTCAGGTCAAGGGGGGTATTGTTAAAATGGTTAAACCCGTAGGTGTTGAGGAGGGACAGGGAAAAAAGGGGGGGGAGGAGGAGAAGAAGAATGAAGAGTGGGAAAAGGAGGAAGATTAAAGGAGTCATCATATTGGGGTTTGTTTTATGGTTTTAGTAATGTGTTTTCAAGAAGATGTAGGGGAGAGGGTAGGACAGAAGATAAAATGGGGAGTAGAAAAATTGTTGTTTTTTTTATGTTTATGTTGTCTTGTTTGGTTAGTTGTTTGTTAAAATGTGCATATATGTTTTTTGTTAAAAAATAAATATGTTTCACTTGGACAATGAAAATCAAATTATTAACTACAACCATGTAATAGAAAATAGAGCTCTCTCTCTCTCTCTCACTCTCACTCTCACTCTCACTCTCTCACTCACTCACTCACTCACTCACTCGACACAATGATCAATCAATAACATGCAGTCAATGCATTAAATAAAATGTAACATGGATGATTTGAACACATGGAGGAAGCTGAGCAACCACCAGGTGCTGAAAAGTGCTTTATACGATTTACCAACTTTCATCACCACGGACAGCAACATGGTAAAGTGTGCTTATAGGCGTCTGTGTGTCGAAATGCGTACTTTTAATTACTTTGGTGGTGGACAACATACTTGGTCAATAACGCTGATTCTGATGTTTGCCCACTGACAACAAAACTTTAGCATGTGACGTGTGTAAGTATAACTGACGTGCGTGTTCGATGGCTTCAGCCGCTTCAGTATCTGTTTTCTATATCACAACGGTGACATATAACCTATCAACGGAGTTGGCTGAGAGGTAGTATTACGCGTTGTTGCCCAACGGGTCCGGGTTCGCGACCCACTTGTACTTTATATATTGTCAAAATTCACTTCCCGCGGGATGGGTCGGCTTGGGGGGACATTTTTAAAAAACACATTTTCATGACATTTTAACTCATTTATGGTTTCCGTTGAGTAAGTAATATACCTCCTATGCATTATTCCTTTTATACTTTCAATCTGCTGTTCCTCGTTCTTACTTTGTTGTTTTTGTTCAGTCACACTGTTGAATAATCTCAGATCATATAACATGTATAGGTCTAACAGATTGTACATATTTTGAACCTATTTTAGAAAGATAGTCAGATAAAATTAGATGGAAGAAACTATTGAGGGCAAATTGCAGTAAAGAAGTCGACAGCTAAAATGTTAACAAATGTAAAAACAATGTGATAACTTTAATTTGTAAATTTCAAACTTTTAAATAAGCACTTTCAAACATCTCTAAAATCATCTCTGCCAAAAAATAAAATAAAAAAACGAAAAACTGTGTGCATGGCCTGAACGTGAGTGAAGCCCTTTATTACGAGTGCCAGTGAACGCCTCATTCAGGGCCTACGACATCTGCGCAAGCGCGTTAGAGTCTCACTCCTCTGTGGATATTCGTACGGTGAGTAATGAAAGTCCGTCTCTCCTCACTAATTAAGACTTTCACGGTACACAAACACATTATGGGTTTTAGAAATGAGGCATCATATTCTCTATTACCCACTCTTACTATGCGGGAAAGGGATAGCTGAAATATTTTAAATTACAACCGCAGAGTTCTACTTTTGAGCTAGTTAGCTTGTGGCTAGCTGCCAATGACTCAACAGAAAGTTAACGTTTCGTAATATCCGGTTACAGCGGGAAATGTTTCTCAAGACATGATGCCATTTATTAATTATGTTTTAGTACACTGCTAAATACACACAACTACCCTGTGTATTCTGTAAGAAAGACAATTAAAGAGTTTCAAACAAGACCTATAGACTGGTGTAGTTTTGAGTCCTAAAACCAGAAGTGAGTTAGCATTTTAGCACCGTGGGTTCCTAACTCTAAAAGTCAATGGGGATTTTGAATGGGTTTGTGTTTAGACGCCTGAAAAAAGGTCTGTTTAACACAAGCTGAAGAGATGTTGACGTTTTGTTAGACGAAAAAAACTACGTTAGCTAAGACCCCACTTGTGAATTTTAAAGTTTTTACGTGAACTTTAAACGGCGATTGCTAACGAGTAGCTAACTGAAACTACAGTGGTTGTCACAGACGTCACGCGTCATCACGCCGGGAACTCGCTCCCTAATCCTCCTCACAGCCTCTAGTCTCGTTTTTCAGTGCTCTTGTAAATATTAGGTTAATAAACAACTTGTTAAACTATCGTTTAGCTATCTTGTCAAATCCGCTGATTAGGTCGATGAAGCATAACGGTCGTGACGTCATTATAAATCGACCGCGGTGTAGTTCGCTGGCGCATAACGTTCGCTTTTTACTTCTCTCGGCTGCATTAACTCTTCAAACGTCATATAAATGATGTTCATCTGTATAGATTATCCCGCTGAACAAAACAGCGTCAGGAACGTGTGTTTGACACAGAGATTATTTTCTGCAATGATCCAAAATTGAACTGCAGAGAGGTACGCTGATCATGTGTCACCTGATTAACAGAGTTGTGCCATATTAATGGACAGGCTGAAGAGCCAATGAAGATGCAGAAACAAGGAGGATTTAGTTGGCCCAATTTAATGTTTATATATTCAACATATTCAGATAAAGAATCCACCCTGAAACTACTCGGATCGAGCTGTGACATGTTTCTGTCATTTTAACCTGTGTTAACGGAGCACTTTTTCTGTTCTTTGTCTTTTCAGATCATCTTTGACACCCGGCTCAAATCTAAACGGTAATAACACTAACAAACAGTGTTTAGCTGCCAAACTAATGTCATTACTTGGCTTTGCTGAACCTCACCATATTAACTAGTGATATATCTTTTTTTTGCATGCATGCATGGCTTCCTACTTACTGTAAATATAGGAAATGCATTTTAATAATGCAAAGTGAATCATATTTTTAAGCACAAATTCATCATCAAAAACCGTCCTGTAGTCTGGTGGACGTTAGGCTAACAAGCTTCACTTCCTCAGTGTCCTCTTCATTGACTTTGATAGGTGTGTTTTTGTTTGTGCTGTCATTCATGTGATGCTTTCATACACAGCTGAAGTCCCTAACAAGTCAATGAAGTTATTTGAAGTTTAACCACAGCTGAATCATTATTAATGCTACCTTACAGTAAAGACACTTTAGAGCGACACTTGTTTCCTTTCTCTGTGATCTATTGTAACATGTTTGATACCAACATGATTGTTATAATCTACGGATTTATATTTCACTCGTGTCTTCAAAACTCAATCAGTGCCTAAAAACAAATTCCTCAAGAAGATGGAAATATGAGCCACTAAATGTCAGTGTTTAAAGTTAATTGAAGTTGGTGTTGGCTCGGCGTTACAGTTCACCTCAAGTATTTAGTTTACATTAATGAACAACGTGAAATAAAGACAAGAATTCTGGTCCTGAAGATGTTTGAATGAGCTGTGAGGTGTTTCTACAGTGAAATAAAATATCTCTGTCTCCTTCTCTTAACTGCAGACTGTCGTTGACACCTTCCCTTCCTAGACCCTGAAATGTGAGTTGACTTGCATGAATTATTATTTTGACGTCATGACACATTTTAAAAGTCATCTTATTGCCATTTGGCCTCAGCCAGAAATCACTTATTATTGAGAATGTAAACAGTTGAAAAGTTGCCGTTAAACAATAGAAAACACATTTTGACACTTTCCAAATGAAACTTAACAGTCGAGTTAGTAACTGGAAATAAAGCTTAGAGCTGGCACAAATTCTACTTTGATTATGAATAGAAGTTGGAATGAGATGTTAGTTTACATGATATTAACTTGAAAATATCACTTTGTCCCCATTCCTCCCCAAACCTTTTGTCCGTCATCTGACAGCAGACCATCATCGGGAGGCAGCCAGTCTGCAGTAAGTTCTCGTTACGGTACGTTTTTATGAAGTCTCTCAGCTTGTTATAGATTTTAATAGGAGAAAATGTAGCTAACACTACACTGCTCTGCTCTTTGCTCATGTCCCGTTTCACCCGCTTGTTTGCTGACTTTAGTTAGAAAACAGACGAGGTCTGCAGCACAGTAAAGTGGTATTCCTGGTTGTTCTTTTCTTACCTAATCTGGTACCTTAAACTAGTCACAGTTTCAGGTAAGGAATGTTTCTAAAGTGCAAATATAAATGCAGAGATTCAAAGAAAAAACTGTACATTTTAAGATTTGTGTACAATTGAAATTCAAGGAGGGATATGTAAACGACATTTATCGTTTAAAATTGGTAAGGCAGTCTAAATTCAGTCTGAAAAAATAACTGTGAATGGTTGGGGGGTTTTTTTGTTTGTTTTTGTTTTAATAGCTAGCCATAAGAATGATGGTTTCAATATTGCACCAATCACTGTATTCAGCAGTTTGACTCATGTTAGTTTCTTGCCACCAGGACACCTGCACCGACGGCATTGTTAACTGCCTGGGGGCTGGAGAAGTGGAGGGCAAACCTGGCTGGCTCCATCTCCTGCTGGAGAGTGACGAGATGCCTCTGATAAAAACAGAGATGTGGGATGAACTATCAGTTCATCTCAAAACGCTACCCTTCCCAATCCACATTCAGGTCAAGGGGGGTATTGTTAAAATGGTTAAACCCGTAGGTGTTGAGGAGGGACAGGGAAAAAAGGGGGGGGAGGAGGAGAAGAAGAATGAAGAGTGGGAAAAGGAGGAAGATTAAAGGAGTCATCATATTGGGGTTTGTTTTATGGTTTTAGTAATGTGTTTTCAAGAAGATGTAGGGGAGAGGGTAGGACAGAAGATAAAATGGGGAGTAGAAAAATTGTTGTTTTTTTATGTTTATGTTGTCTTGTTTGGTTAGTTGTTTGTTAAAATGTGCATATATGTTTTTTGTTAAAAAATAAATATGTTTCACTTGGACAATGAAAATCAAATTATTAACTACAACCATGTAATAGAAAATAGAGCTCTCTCTCTCTCTCTCTCTCTCTCACTCTCACTCTCACTCTCACTCTCTCACTCACTCACTCACTCACTCACTCGACACAATGATCAATCAATAACATGCAGTCAATGCATTAAATAAAATGTAACATGGATGATTTGAACACATGGAGGAAGCTGAGCAACCACCAGGTGCTGAAAAGTGCTTTATACGATTTACCAACTTTCATCACCACGGACAGCAACATGGTAAAGTGTGCTTATAGGCGTCTGTGTGTCGAAATGCGTACTTTTAATTACTTTGGTGGTGGACAACATACTTGGTCAATAACGCTGATTCTGATGTTTGCCCACTGACAACAAAACTTTAGCATGTGACGTGTGTAAGTATAACTGACGTGCGTGTTCGATGGCTTCAGCCGCTTCAGTATCTGTTTTCTATATCACAACGGTGACATATGACCTATCAACGGAGTTGGCTGAGAGGTAGTATTACGCGTTGTTGCCCAACAGGTCCGGGTTCGCGACCCACTTGTACTTTATATATTGTCAAAATTCACTTCCCGCGGGATGGGTCGGCTTGGGGGGACATTTTTAAAAAACACATTTTCATGACATTTTAACTCATTTATGGTTTCCGTTGAGTAAGTAATATACCTCCTATGCATTATTCCTTTTATACTTTCAATCTGCTGTTCCTCGTTCTTACTTTGTTGTTTTTGTTCAGTCACACTGTTGAATAATCTCAGATCATATAACATGTATAGGTCTAACAGATTGTACATATTTTGAACCTATTTTAGAAAGATAGTCAGATAAAATTAGATGGAAGAAACTATTGAGGGCAAATTGCAGTAAAGAAGTCGACAGCTAAAATGTTAACAAATGTAAAAACAATGTGATAACTTTAATTTGTAAATTTCAAACTTTTAAATAAGCACTTTCAAACATCTCTAAAATCATCTCTGCCAAAAAATAAAATAAAAAAACGAAAAACTGTGTGCATGGCCTGAACGTGAGTGAAGCCCTTTATTACGAGTGCCAGTGAACGCCTCATTCAGGGCCTACGACATCTGCGCAAGCGCGTTAGAGTCTCACTCCTCTGTGGATATTCGTGCGGTGAGTAATGAAAGTCCGTCTCTCCTCACTAATTAAGACTTTCACGGTACACAAACACATTATGGGTTTTAGAAATGAGGCATCATATTCTCTATTACCCACTCTTACTATGCGGGAAAGGGATAGCTGAAATATTTTAAATTACAACCGCAGAGTTCTACTTTTGAGCTAGTTAGCTTGTGGCTAGCTGCCAATGACTCAACAGAAAGTTAACGTTTCGTAATATCCGGTTACAGCGGGAAATGTTTCTCAAGACATGATGCCATTTATTAACTATGTTTTAGTACACTGCTAAATACACACAACTACCCTGTGTATTCTGTAAGAAAGACAATTAAAGAGTTTCAAACAAGACCTATAGACTGGTGTAGTTTTGAGTCCTAAAACCAGAAGTGAGTTAGCATTTTAGCACCGTGGGTTCCTAACTCTAAAAGTCAATGGGGATTTTGAATGGGTTTGTGTTTAGACGCCTGAAAAAAGGTCTGTTTAACACAAGCTGAAGAGATGTTGACGTTTTGTTAGACGAAAAAAACTACGTTAGCTAAGACCCCACTTGTGAATTTTAAAGTTTTTACGTGAACTTTAAACGGCGATTGCTAACGAGTAGCTAACTGAAACTACAGTGGTTGTCACAGACGTCACGCGTCATCACGCCGGGAACTCGCTCCCTAATCCTCCTCACAGCCTCTAGTCTCGTTTTTCAGTGCTCTTGTAAATATTAGGTTAATAAACAACTTGTTAAACTATCGTTTAGCTATCTTGTCAAATCCGCTGATTAGGTCGATGAAGCATAACGGTCGTGACGTCATTATAAATCGACCGCGGTGTAGTTCGCTGGCGCATAACGTTCGCTTTTTACTTCTCTCGGCTGCATTAACTCTTCAAACGTCATATAAATGATGTTCATCTGTATAGATTATCCCGCTGAACAAAACAGCGTCAGGAACGTGTGTTTGACACAGAGATTATTTTCTGCAATGATCCAAAATTGAACTGCAGAGAGGTACGCTGATCATGTGTCACCTGATTAACAGAGTTGTGCCATATTAATGGACAGGCTGAAGAGCCAATGAAGATGCAGAAACAAGGAGGATTTAGTTGGCCCAATTTAATGTTTATATATTCAACATATTCAGATAAAGAATCCACCCTGAAACTACTCGGATCGAGCTGTGACATGTTTCTGTCATTTTAACCTGTGTTAACGGAGCACTTTTTCTGTTCTTTGTCTTTTCAGATCATCTTTGACACCCGGCTCAAATCTAAACGGTAATAACACTAACAAACAGTGTTTAGCTGCCAAACTAATGTCATTACTTGGCTTTGCTGAACCTCACCATATTAACTAGTGATATATCTTTTTTTTGCATGCATGCATGGCTTCCTACTTACTGTAAATATAGGAAATGCATTTTAATAATGCAAAGTGAATCATATTTTTAAGCACAAATTCATCATCAAAAACCGTCCTGTAGTCTGGTGGACGTTAGGCTAACAAGCTTCACTTCCTCAGTGTCCTCTTCATTGACTTTGATAGGTGTGTTTTTGTTTGTGCTGTCATTCATGTGATGCTTTCATACACAGCTGAAGTCCCTAACAAGTCAATGAAGTTATTTGAAGTTTAACCACAGCTGAATCATTATTAATGCTACCTTACAGTAAAGACACTTTAGAGCGACACTTGTTTCCTTTCTCTGTGATCTATTGTAACATGTTTGATACCAACATGATTGTTATAATCTACGGATTTATATTTCACTCGTGTCTTCAAAACTCAATCAGTGCCTAAAAACAAATTCCTCAAGAAGATGGAAATATGAGCCACTAAATGTCAGTGTTTAAAGTTAATTGAAGTTGGTGTTGGCTCGGCGTTACAGTTCACCTCAAGTATTTAGTTTACATTAATGAACAACGTGAAATAAAGACAAGAATTCTGGTCCTGAAGATGTTTGAATGAGCTGTGAGGTGTTTCTACAGTGAAATAAAATATCTCTGTCTCCTTCTCTTAACTGCAGACTGTCGTTGACACCTTCCCTTCCTAGACCCTGAAATGTGAGTTGACTTGCATGAATTATTATTTTGACGTCATGACACATTTTAAAAGTCATCTTATTGCCATTTGGCCTC
This sequence comes from Symphodus melops, assembly GCF_947650265.1. NCBI lineage: Eukaryota > Metazoa > Chordata > Actinopteri > Labriformes > Labridae > Symphodus > Symphodus melops. The sequence continues at coordinate 9,316,288 of NC_136703.1, forward strand.
AGCCAGAAATCACTTATTATTGAGAATGTAAACAGTTGAAAAGTTGCCGTTAAACAATAGAAAACACATTTTGACACTTTCCAAATGAAACTTAACAGTCGAGTTAGTAACTGGAAATAAAGCTTAGAGCTGGCACAAATTCTACTTTGATTATGAATAGAAGTTGGAATGAGATGTTAGTTTACATGATATTAACTTGAAAATATCACTTTGTCCCCATTCCTCCCCAAACCTTTTGTCCGTCATCTGACAGCAGACCATCATCGGGAGGCAGCCAGTCTGCAGTAAGTTCTCGTTACGGTACGTTTTTATGAAGTCTCTCAGCTTGTTATAGATTTTAATAGGAGAAAATGTAGCTAACACTACACTGCTCTGCTCTTTGCTCATGTCCCGTTTCACCCGCTTGTTTGCTGACTTTAGTTAGAAAACAGACGAGGTCTGCAGCACAGTAAAGTGGTATTCCTGGTTGTTCTTTTCTTACCTAATCTGGTACCTTAAACTAGTCACAGTTTCAGGTAAGGAATGTTTCTAAAGTGCAAATATAAATGCAGAGATTCAAAGAAAAAACTGTACATTTTAAGATTTGTGTACAATTGAAATTCAAGGAGGGATATGTAAACGACATTTATCGTTTAAAATTGGTAAGGCAGTCTAAATTCAGTCTGAAAAAATAACTGTGAATGGTTGGGGGGTTTTTTTGTTTGTTTTTGTTTTAATAGCTAGCCATAAGAATGATGGTTTCAATATTGCACCAATCACTGTATTCAGCAGTTTGACTCATGTTAGTTTCTTGCCACCAGGACACCTGCACCGACGGCATTGTTAACTGCCTGGGGGCTGGAGAAGTGGAGGGCAAACCTGGCTGGCTCCATCTCCTGCTGGAGAGTGACGAGATGCCTCTGATAAAAACAGAGATGTGGGATGAACTATCAGTTCATCTCAAAACGCTACCCTTCCCAATCCACATTCAGGTCAAGCGGGGTATTGTTAAAATGGTTAAACCCGTAGGTGTTGAGGAGGGACAGGGAAAAAAGGGGGGGGAGGAGGAGAAGAAGAATGAAGAGTGGGAAAAGGAGGAAGATTAAAGGAGTCATCATATTGGGGTTTGTTTTATGGTTTTAGTAATGTGTTTTCAAGAAGATGTAGGGGAGAGGGTAGGACAGAAGATAAAATGGGGAGTAGAAAAATTGTTGTTTTTTTTATGTTTATGTTGTCTTGTTTGGTTAGTTGTTTGTTAAAATGTGCATATATGTTTTTTGTTGTCAATAACGCTGATTCTGATGTTTGCCCACTGACAACAAAACTTTAGCATGTGACGTGTGTAAGTATAACTGACGTGCGTGTTCGATGGCTTCAGCCGCTTCAGTATCTGTTTTCTATATCACAACGGTGACATATTACTTATCAACGGAGTTGGCTGAGAGGTAGTATTACGCGTTGTTGCCCAACGGGTCCGGGTTCGCGACCCACTTGTACTTTATATATTGTCAAAATTCACTTCCCGCGGGATGGGTCGGCTTGGGGGGACATTTTTAAAAAACACATTTTCATGACATTTTAACTCATTTATGGTTTCCGTTGAGTAAGTAATATACCTCCTATGCATTATTCCTTTTATACTTTCAATCTGCTGTTCCTCGTTCTTACTTTGTTGTTTTTGTTCAGTCACACTGTTGAATAATCTCAGATCATATAACATGTATAGGTCTAACAGATTGTACATATTTTGAACCTATTTTAGAAAGATAGTCAGATAAAATTAGATGGAAGAAACTATTGAGGGCAAATTGCAGTAAAGAAGTCGACAGCTAAAATGTTAACAAATGTAAAAACAATGTGATAACTTTAATTTGTAAATTTCAAACTTTTAAATAAGCACTTTCAAACATCTCTAAAATCATCTCTGCCAAAAAATAAAATAAAAAAACGAAAAACTGTGTGCATGGCCTGAACGTGAGTGAAGCCCTTTATTACGAGTGCCAGTGAACGCCTCATTCAGGGCCTACGACATCTGCGCAAGCGCGTTAGAGTCTCACTCCTCTGTGGATATTCGTGCGGTGAGTAATGAAAGTCCGTCTCTCCTCACTAATTAAGACTTTCACGGTACACAAACACATTATGGGTTTTAGAAATGAGGCATCATATTCTCTATTACCCACTCTTACTATGCGGGAAAGGGATAGCTGAAATATTTTAAATTACAACCGCAGAGTTCTACTTTTGAGCTAGTTAGCTTGTGGCTAGCTGCCAATGACTCAACAGAAAGTTAACGTTTCGTAATATCCGGTTACAGCGGGAAATGTTTCTCAAGACATGATGCCATTTATTAACTATGTTTTAGTACACTGCTAAATACACACAACTACCCTGTGTATTCTGTAAGAAAGACAATTAAAGAGTTTCAAACAAGACCTATAGACTGGTGTAGTTTTGAGTCCTAAAACCAGAAGTGAGTTAGCATTTTAGCACCGTGGGTTCCTAACTCTAAAAGTCAATGGGGATTTTGAATGGGTTTGTGTTTAGACGCCTGAAAAAAGGTCTGTTTAACACAAGCTGAAGAGATGTTGACGTTTTGTTAGACGAAAAAAACTACGTTAGCTAAGACCCCACTTGTGAATTTTAAAGTTTTTACGTGAACTTTAAACGGCGATTGCTAACGAGTAGCTAACTGAAACTACAGTGGTTGTCACAGACGTCACGCGTCATCACGCCGGGAACTCGCTCCCTAATCCTCCTCACAGCCTCTAGTCTCGTTTTTCAGTGCTCTTGTAAATATTAGGTTAATAAACAACTTGTTAAACTATCGTTTAGCTATCTTGTCAAATCCGCTGATTAGGTCGATGAAGCATAACGGTCGTGACGTCATTATAAATCGACCGCGGTGTAGTTCGCTGGCGCATAACGTTCGCTTTTTACTTCTCTCGGCTGCATTAACTCTTCAAACGTCATATAAATGATGTTCATCTGTATAGATTATCCCGCTGAACAAAACAGCGTCAGGAACGTGTGTTTGACACAGAGATTATTTTCTGCAATGATCCAAAATTGAACTGCAGAGAGGTACGCTGATCATGTGTCACCTGATTAACAGAGTTGTGCCATATTAATGGACAGGCTGAAGAGCCAATGAAGATGCAGAAACAAGGAGGATTTAGTTGGCCCAATTTAATGTTTATATATTCAACATATTCAGATAAAGAATCCACCCTGAAACTACTCGGATCGAGCTGTGACATGTTTCTGTCATTTTAACCTGTGTTAACGGAGCACTTTTTCTGTTCTTTGTCTTTTCAGATCATCTTTGACACCCGGCTCAAATCTAAACGGTAATAACACTAACAAACAGTGTTTAGCTGCCAAACTAATGTCATTACTTGGCTTTGCTGAACCTCACCATATTAACTAGTGATATATCTTTTTTTTGCATGCATGCATGGCTTCCTACTTACTGTAAATATAGGAAATGCATTTTAATAATGCAAAGTGAATCATATTTTTAAGCACAAATTCATCATCAAAAACCGTCCTGTAGTCTGGTGGACGTTAGGCTAACAAGCTTCACTTCCTCAGTGTCCTCTTCATTGACTTTGATAGGTGTGTTTTTGTTTGTGCTGTCATTCATGTGATGCTTTCATACACAGCTGAAGTCCCTAACAAGTCAATGAAGTTATTTGAAGTTTAACCACAGCTGAATCATTATTAATGCTACCTTACAGTAAAGACACTTTAGAGCGACACTTGTTTCCTTTCTCTGTGATCTATTGTAACATGTTTGATACCAACATGATTGTTATAATCTACGGATTTATATTTCACTCGTGTCTTCAAAACTCAATCAGTGCCTAAAAACAAATTCCTCAAGAAGATGGAAATATGAGCCACTAAATGTCAGTGTTTAAAGTTAATTGAAGTTGGTGTTGGCTCGGCGTTACAGTTCACCTCAAGTATTTAGTTTACATTAATGAACAACGTGAAATAAAGACAAGAATTCTGGTCCTGAAGATGTTTGAATGAGCTGTGAGGTGTTTCTACAGTGAAATAAAATATCTCTGTCTCCTTCTCTTAACTGCAGACTGTCGTTGACACCTTCCCTTCCTAGACCCTGAAATGTGAGTTGACTTGCATGAATTATTATTTTGACGTCATGACACATTTTAAAAGTCATCTTATTGCCATTTGGCCTCAGCCAGAAATCACTTATTATTGAGAATGTAAACAGTTGAAAAGTTGCCGTTAAACAATAGAAAACACATTTTGACACTTTCCAAATGAAACTTAACAGTCGAGTTAGTAACTGGAAATAAAGCTTAGAGCTGGCACAAATTCTACTTTGATTATGAATAGAAGTTGGAATGAGATGTTAGTTTACATGATATTAACTTGAAAATATCACTTTGTCCCCATTCCTCCCCAAACCTTTTGTCCGTCATCTGACAGCAGACCATCATCGGGAGGCAGCCAGTCTGCAGTAAGTTCTCGTTACGGTACGTTTTTATGAAGTCTCTCAGCTTGTTATAGATTTTAATAGGAGAAAATGTAGCTAACACTACACTGCTCTGCTCTTTGCTCATGTCCCGTTTCACCCGCTTGTTTGCTGACTTTAGTTAGAAAACAGACGAGGTCTGCAGCACAGTAAAGTGGTATTCCTGGTTGTTCTTTTCTTACCTAATCTGGTACCTTAAACTAGTCACAGTTTCAGGTAAGGAATGTTTCTAAAGTGCAAATATAAATGCAGAGATTCAAAGAAAAAACTGTACATTTTAAGATTTGTGTACAATTGAAATTCAAGGAGGGATATGTAAACGACATTTATCGTTTAAAATTGGTAAGGCAGTCTAAATTCAGTCTGAAAAAATAACTGTGAATGGTTGGGGGGTTTTTTTGTTTGTTTTTGTTTTAATAGCTAGCCATAAGAATGATGGTTTCAATATTGCACCAATCACTGTATTCAGCAGTTTGACTCATGTTAGTTTCTTGCCACCAGGACACCTGCACCGACGGCATTGTTAACTGCCTGGGGGCTGGAGAAGTGGAGGGCAAACCTGGCTGGCTCCATCTCCTGCTGGAGAGTGACGAGATGCCTCTGATAAAAACAGAGATGTGGGATGAACTATCAGTTCATCTCAAAACGCTACCCTTCCCAATCCACATTCAGGTCAAGGGGGGTATTGTTAAAATGGTTAAACCCGTAGGTGTTGAGGAGGGACAGGGAAAAAAGGGGGGGGGAGGAGGAGAAGAAGAATGAAGAGTGGGAAAAGGAGGAAGATTAAAGGAGTCATCATATTGGGGTTTGTTTTATGGTTTTAGTAATGTGTTTTCAAGAAGATGTAGGGGAGAGGGTAGGACAGAAGATAAAATGGGGAGTAGAAAAATTGTTGTTTTTTTTATGTTTATGTTGTCTTGTTTGGTTAGTTGTTTGTTAAAATGTGCATATATGTTTTTTGTTAAAAAATAAATATGTTTCACTTGGACAATGAAAATCAAATTATTAACTACAACCATGTAATAGAAAATAGAGCTCTCTCTCTCTCTCTCTCTCTCACTCTCACTCTCACTCTCTCACTCACTCACTCACTCACTCACTCGACACAATGATCAATCAATAACATGCAGTCAATGCATTAAATAAAATGTAACATGGATGATTTGAACACATGGAGGAAGCTGAGCAACCACCAGGTGCTGAAAAGTGCTTTATACGATTTACCAACTTTCATCACCACGGACAGCAACATGGTAAAGTGTGCTTATAGGCGTCTGTGTGTCGAAATGCGTACTTTTAATTACTTTGGTGGTGGACAACATACTTGGTCAATAACGCTGATTCTGATGTTTGCCCACTGACAACAAAACTTTAGCATGTGACGTGTGTAAGTATAACTGACGTGCGTGTTCGATGGCTTCAGCCGCTTCAGTATCTGTTTTCTATATCACAACGGTGACATATGACCTATCAACGGAGTTGGCTGAGAGGTAGTATTACGCGTTGTTGCCCAACGGGTCCGGGTTCGCGACCCACTTGTACTTTATATATTGTCAAAATTCACTTCCCGTGGGATGGGTCGGCTTGGGGGGACATTTTTAAAAAACACATTTTCATGACATTTTAACTCATTTATGGTTTCCGTTGAGTAAGTAATATACCTCCTATGCATTATTCCTTTTATACTTTCAATCTGCTGTTCCTCGTTCTTACTTTGTTGTTTTTGTTCAGTCACACTGTTGAATAATCTCAGATCATATAACATGTATAGGTCTAACAGATTGTACATATTTTGAACCTATTTTAGAAAGATAGTCAGATAAAATTAGATGGAAGAAACTATTGAGGGCAAATTGCAGTAAAGAAGTCGACAGCTAAAATGTTAACACATGTAAAAACAATGTGATAACTTTAATTTGTAAATTTCAAACTTTTAAATAAGCACTTTCAAACATCTCTAAAATCATCTCTGCCAAAAAATAAAATAAAAAAACGAAAAACTGTGTGCATGGCCTGAACGTGAGTGAAGCCCTTTATTACGAGTGCCAGTGAACGCCTCATTCAGGGCCTACGACATCTGCGCAAGCGCGTTAGAGTCTCACTCCTCTGTGGATATTCGTGCGGTGAGTAATGAAAGTCCGTCTCTCCTCACTAATTAAGACTTTCACGGTACACAAACACATTATGGGTTTTAGAAATGAGGCATCATATTCTCTATTACCCACTCTTACTATGCGGGAAAGGGATAGCTGAAATATTTTAAATTACAACCGCAGAGTTCTACTTTTGAGCTAGTTAGCTTGTGGCTAGCTGCCAATGACTCAACAGAAAGTTAACGTTTCGTAATATCCGGTTACAGCGGGAAATGTTTCTCAAGACATGATGCCATTTATTAACTATGTTTTAGTACACTGCTAAATACACACAACTACCCTGTGTATTCTGTAAGAAAGACAATTAAAGAGTTTCAAACAAGACCTATAGACTGGTGTAGTTTTGAGTCCTAAAACCAGAAGTGAGTTAGCATTTTAGCACCGTGGGTTCCTAACTCTAAAAGTCAATGGGGATTTTGAATGGGTTTGTGTTTAGACGCCTGAAAAAAGGTCTGTTTAACACAAGCTGAAGAGATGTTGACGTTTTGTTAGACGAAAAAAACTACGTTAGCTAAGACCCCACTTGTGAATTTTAAAGTTTTTACGTGAACTTTAAACGGCGATTGCTAACGAGTAGCTAACTGAAACTACAGTGGTTGTCACAGACGTCACGCGTCATCACGCCGGGAACTCGCTCCCTAATCCTCCTCACAGCCTCTAGTCTCGTTTTTCAGTGCTCTTGTAAATATTAGGTTAATAAACAACTTGTTAAACTATCGTTTAGCTATCTTGTCAAATCCGCTGATTAGGTCGATGAAGCATAACGGTCGTGACGTCATTATAAATCGACCGCGGTGTAGTTCGCTGGCGCATAACGTTCGCTTTTTACTTCTCTCGGCTGCATTAACTCTTCAAACGTCATATAAATGATGTTCATCTGTATAGATTATCCCGCTGAACAAAACAGCGTCAGGAACGTGTGTTTGACACAGAGATTATTTTCTGCAATGATCCAAAATTGAACTGCAGAGAGGTACGCTGATCATGTGTCACCTGATTAACAGAGTTGTGCCATATTAATGGACAGGCTGAAGAGCCAATGAAGATGCAGAAACAAGGAGGATTTAGTTGGCCCAATTTAATGTTTATATATTCAACATATTCAGATAAAGAATCCACCCTGAAACTACTCGGATCGAGCTGTGACATGTTTCTGTCATTTTAACCTGTGTTAACGGAGCACTTTTTCTGTTCTTTGTCTTTTCAGATCATCTTTGACACCCGGCTCAAATCTAAACGGTAATAACACTAACAAACAGTGTTTAGCTGCCAAACTAATGTCATTACTTGGCTTTGCTGAACCTCACCATATTAACTAGTGATATATCTTTTTTTTGCATGCATGCATGGCTTCCTACTTACTGTAAATATAGGAAATGCATTTTAATAATGCAAAGTGAATCATATTTTTAAGCACAAATTCATCATCAAAAACCGTCCTGTAGTCTGGTGGACGTTAGGCTAACAAGCTTCACTTCCTCAGTGTCCTCTTCATTGACTTTGATAGGTGTGTTTTTGTTTGTGCTGTCATTCATGTGATGCTTTCATACACAGCTGAAGTCCCTAACAAGTCAATGAAGTTATTTGAAGTTTAACCACAGCTGAATCATTATTAATGCTACCTTACAGTAAAGACACTTTAGAGCGACACTTGTTTCCTTTCTCTGTGATCTATTGTAACATGTTTGATACCAACATGATTGTTATAATCTACGGATTTATATTTCACTCGTGTCTTCAAAACTCAATCAGTGCCTAAAAACAAATTCCTCAAGAAGATGGAAATATGAGCCACTAAATGTCAGTGTTTAAAGTTAATTGAAGTTGGTGTTGGCTCGGCGTTACAGTTCACCTCAAGTATTTAGTTTACATTAATGAACAACGTGAAATAAAGACAAGAATTCTGGTCCTGAAGATGTTTGAATGAGCTGTGAGGTGTTTCTACAGTGAAATAAAATATCTCTGTCTCCTTCTCTTAACTGCAGACTGTCGTTGACACCTTCCCTTCCTAGACCCTGAAATGTGAGTTGACTTGCATGAATTATTATTTTGACGTCATGACACATTTTAAAAGTCATCTTATTGCCATTTGGCCTCAGCCAGAAATCACTTATTATTGAGAATGTAAACAGTTGAAAAGTTGCCGTTAAACAATAGAAAACACATTTTGACACTTTCCAAATGAAACTTAACAGTCGAGTTAGTAACTGGAAATAAAGCTTAGAGCTGGCACAAATTCTACTTTGATTATGAATAGAAGTTGGAATGAGATGTTAGTTTACATGATATTAACTTGAAAATATCACTTTGTCCCCATTCCTCCCCAAACCTTTTGTCCGTCATCTGACAGCAGACCATCATCGGGAGGCAGCCAGTCTGCAGTAAGTTCTCGTTACGGTACGTTTTTATGAAGTCTCTCAGCTTGTTATAGATTTTAATAGGAGAAAATGTAGCTAACACTACACTGCTCTGCTCTTTGCTCATGTCCCGTTTCACCCGCTTGTTTGCTGACTTTAGTTAGAAAACAGACGAGGTCTGCAGCACAGTAAAGTGGTATTCCTGGTTGTTCTTTTCTTACCTAATCTGGTACCTTAAACTAGTCACAGTTTCAGGTAAGGAATGTTTCTAAAGTGCAAATATAAATGCAGAGATTCAAAGAAAAAACTGTACATTTTAAGATTTGTGTACAATTGAAATTCAAGGAGGGATATGTAAACGACATTTATCGTTTAAAATTGGTAAGGCAGTCTAAATTCAGTCTGAAAAAATAACTGTGAATGGTTGGGGGGTTTTTTTGTTTGTTTTTGTTTTAATAGCTAGCCATAAGAATGATGGTTTCAATATTGCACCAATCACTGTATTCAGCAGTTTGACTCATGTTAGTTTCTTGCCACCAGGACACCTGCACCGACGGCATTGTTAACTGCCTGGGGGCTGGAGAAGTGGAGGGCAAACCTGGCTGGCTCCATCTCCTGCTGGAGAGTGACGAGATGCCTCTGATAAAAACAGAGATGTGGGATGAACTATCAGTTCATCTCAAAACGCTACCCTTCCCAATCCACATTCAGGTCAAGGGGGGTATTGTTAAAATGGTTAAACCCGTAGGTGTTGAGGAGGGACAGGGAAAAAAGGGGGGGGAGGAGGAGAAGAAGAATGAAGAGTGGGAAAAGGAGGAAGATTAAAGGAGTCATCATATTGGGGTTTGTTTTATGGTTTTAGTAATGTGTTTTCAAGAAGATGTAGGGGAGAGGGTAGGACAGAAGATAAAATGGGGAGTAGAAAAATTGTTGTTTTTTTTATGTTTATGTTGTCTTGTTTGGTTAGTTGTTTGTTAAAATGTGCATATATGTTTTTTGTTGTCAATAACGCTGATTCTGATGTTTGCCCACTGACAACAAAACTTTAGCATGTGACGTGTGTAAGTATAACTGACGTGCGTGTTCGATGGCTTCAGCCGCTTCAGTATCTGTTTTCTATATCACAACGGTGACATATTACTTATCAACGGAGTTGGCTGAGAGGTAGTATTACGCGTTGTTGCCCAACGGGTCCGGGTTCGCGACCCACTTGTACTTTATATATTGTCAAAATTCACTTCCCGCGGGATGGGTCGGCTTGGGGGGACATTTTTAAAAAACACATTTTCATGACATTTTAACTCATTTATGGTTTCCGTTGAGTAAGTAATATACCTCCTATGCATTATTCCTTTTATACTTTCAATCTGCTGTTCCTCGTTCTTACTTTGTTGTTTTTGTTCAGTCACACTGTTGAATAATCTCAGATCATATAACATGTATAGGTCTAACAGATTGTACATATTTTGAACCTATTTTAGAAAGATAGTCAGATAAAATTAGATGGAAGAAACTATTGAGGGCAAATTGCAGTAAAGAAGTCGACAGCTAAAATGTTAACAAATGTAAAAACAATGTGATAACTTTAATTTGTAAATTTCAAACTTTTAAATAAGCACTTTCAAACATCTCTAAAATCATCTCTGCCAAAAAATAAAATAAAAAAACGAAAAACTGTGTGCATGGCCTGAACGTGAGTGAAGCCCTTTATTACGAGTGCCAGTGAACGCCTCATTCAGGGCCTACGACATCTGCGCAAGCGCGTTAGAGTCTCACTCCTCTGTGGATATTCGTGCGGTGAGTAATGAAAGTCCGTCTCTCCTCACTAATTAAGACTTTCACGGTACACAAACACATTATGGGTTTTAGAAATGAGGCATCATATTCTCTATTACCCACTCTTACTATGCGGGAAAGGGATAGCTGAAATATTTTAAATTACAACCGCAGAGTTCTACTTTTGAGCTAGTTAGCTTGTGGCTAGCTGCCAATGACTCAACAGAAAGTTAACGTTTCGTAATATCCGGTTACAGCGGGAAATGTTTCTCAAGACATGATGCCATTTATTAACTATGTTTTAGTACACTGCTAAATACACACAACTACCCTGTGTATTCTGTAAGAAAGACAATTAAAGAGTTTCAAACAAGACCTATAGACTGGTGTAGTTTTGAGTCCTAAAACCAGAAGTGAGTTAGCATTTTAGCACCGTGGGTTCCTAACTCTAAAAGTCAATGGGGATTTTGAATGGGTTTGTGTTTAGACGCCTGAAAAAAGGTCTGTTTAACACAAGCTGAAGAGATGTTGACGTTTTGTTAGACGAAAAAAACTACGTTAGCTAAGACCCCACTTGTGAATTTTAAAGTTTTTACGTGAACTTTAAACGGCGATTGCTAACGAGTAGCTAACTGAAACTACAGTGGTTGTCACAGACGTCACGCGTCATCACGCCGGGAACTCGCTCCCTAATCCTCCTCACAGCCTCTAGTCTCGTTTTTCAGTGCTCTTGTAAATATTAGGTTAATAAACAACTTGTTAAACTATCGTTTAGCTATCTTGTCAAATCCGCTGATTAGGTCGATGAAGCATAACGGTCGTGACGTCATTATAAATCGACCGCGGTGTAGTTCGCTGGCGCATAACGTTCGCTTTTTACTTCTCTCGGCTGCATTAACTCTTCAAACGTCATATAAATGATGTTCATCTGTATAGATTATCCCGCTGAACAAAACAGCGTCAGGAACGTGTGTTTGACACAGAGATTATTTTCTGCAATGATCCAAAATTGAACTGCAGAGAGGTACGCTGATCATGTGTCACCTGATTAACAGAGTTGTGCCATATTAATGGACAGGCTGAAGAGCCAATGAAGATGCAGAAACAAGGAGGATTTAGTTGGCCCAATTTAATGTTTATATATTCAACATATTCAGATAAAGAATCCACCCTGAAACTACTCGGATCGAGCTGTGACATGTTTCTGTCATTTTAACCTGTGTTAACGGAGCACTTTTTCTGTTCTTTGTCTTTTCAGATCATCTTTGACACCCGGCTCAAATCTAAACGGTAATAACACTAACAAACAGTGTTTAGCTGCCAAACTAATGTCATTACTTGGCTTTGCTGAACCTCACCATATTAACTAGTGATATATCTTTTTTTTGCATGCATGCATGGCTTCCTACTTACTGTAAATATAGGAAATGCATTTTAATAATGCAAAGTGAATCATATTTTTAAGCACAAATTCATCATCAAAAACCGTCCTGTAGTCTGGTGGACGTTAGGCTAACAAGCTTCACTTCCTCAGTGTCCTCTTCATTGACTTTGATAGGTGTGTTTTTGTTTGTGCTGTCATTCATGTGATGCTTTCATACACAGCTGAAGTCCCTAACAAGTCAATGAAGTTATTTGAAGTTTAACCACAGCTGAATCATTATTAATGCTACCTTACAGTAAAGACACTTTAGAGCGACACTTGTTTCCTTTCTCTGTGATCTATTGTAACATGTTTGATACCAACATGATTGTTATAATCTACGGATTTATATTTCACTCGTGTCTTCAAAACTCAATCAGTGCCTAAAAACAAATTCCTCAAGAAGATGGAAATATGAGCCACTAAATGTCAGTGTTTAAAGTTAATTGAAGTTGGTGTTGGCTCGGCGTTACAGTTCACCTCAAGTATTTAGTTTACATTAATGAACAACGTGAAATAAAGACAAGAATTCTGGTCCTGAAGATGTTTGAATGAGCTGTGAGGTGTTTCTACAGTGAAATAAAATATCTCTGTCTCCTTCTCTTAACTGCAGACTGTCGTTGACACCTTCCCTTCCTAGACCCTGAAATGTGAGTTGACTTGCATGAATTATTATTTTGACGTCATGACACATTTTAAAAGTCATCTTATTGCCATTTGGCCTCAGCCAGAAATCACTTATTATTGAGAATGTAAACAGTTGAAAAGTTGCCGTTAAACAATAGAAAACACATTTTGACACTTTCCAAATGAAACTTAACAGTCGAGTTAGTAACTGGAAATAAAGCTTAGAGCTGGCACAAATTCTACTTTGATTATGAATAGAAGTTGGAATGAGATGTTAGTTTACATGATATTAACTTGAAAATATCACTTTGTCCCCATTCCTCCCCAAACCTTTTGTCCGTCATCTGACAGCAGACCATCATCGGGAGGCAGCCAGTCTGCAGTAAGTTCTCGTTACGGTACGTTTTTATGAAGTCTCTCAGCTTGTTATAGATTTTAATAGGAGAAAATGTAGCTAACACTACACTGCTCTGCTCTTTGCTCATGTCCCGTTTCACCCGCTTGTTTGCTGACTTTAGTTAGAAAACAGACGAGGTCTGCAGCACAGTAAAGTGGTATTCCTGGTTGTTCTTTTCTTACCTAATCTGGTACCTTAAACTAGTCACAGTTTCAGGTAAGGAATGTTTCTAAAGTGCAAATATAAATGCAGAGATTCAAAGAAAAAACTGTACATTTTAAGATTTGTGTACAATTGAAATTCAAGGAGGGATATGTAAACGACATTTATCGTTTAAAATTGGTAAGGCAGTCTAAATTCAGTCTGAAAAAATAACTGTGAATGGTTGGGGGGTTTTTTTGTTTGTTTTTGTTTTAATAGCTAGCCATAAGAATGATGGTTTCAATATTGCACCAATCACTGTATTCAGCAGTTTGACTCATGTTAGTTTCTTGCCACCAGGACACCTGCACCGACGGCATTGTTAACTGCCTGGGGGCTGGAGAAGTGGAGGGCAAACCTGGCTGGCTCCATCTCCTGCTGGAGAGTGACGAGATGCCTCTGATAAAAACAGAGATGTGGGATGAACTATCAGTTCATCTCAAAACGCTACCCTTCCCAATCCACATTCAGGTCAAGGGGGGTATTGTTAAAATGGTTAAACCCGTAGGTGTTGAGGAGGGACAGGGAAAAAAGGGGGGGGAGGAGGAGAAGAAGAATGAAGAGTGGGAAAAGGAGGAAGATTAAAGGAGTCATCATATTGGGGTTTGTTTTATGGTTTTAGTAATGTGTTTTCAAGAAGATGTAGGGGAGAGGGTAGGACAGAAGATAAAATGGGGAGTAGAAAAATTGTTGTTTTTTTATGTTTATGTTGTCTTGTTTGGTTAGTTGTTTGTTAAAATGTGCATATATGTTTTTTGTTAAAAAATAAATATGTTTCACTTGGACAATGAAAATCAAATTATTAACTACAACCATGTAATAGAAAATAGAGCTCTCTCTCTCTCTCTCTCTCTCTCACTCTCACTCTCACTCTCACTCTCTCACTCACTCACTCACTCACTCACTCGACACAATGATCAATCAATAACATGCAGTCAATGCATTAAATAAAATGTAACATGGATGATTTGAACACATGGAGGAAGCTGAGCAACCACCAGGTGCTGAAAAGTGCTTTATACGATTTACCAACTTTCATCACCACGGACAGCAACATGGTAAAGTGTGCTTATAGGCGTCTGTGTGTCGAAATGCGTACTTTTAATTACTTTGGTGGTGGACAACATACTTGGTCAATAACGCTGATTCTGATGTTTGCCCACTGACAACAAAACTTTAGCATGTGACGTGTGTAAGTATAACTGACGTGCGTGTTCGATGGCTTCAGCCGCTTCAGTATCTGTTTTCTATATCACAACGGTGACATATGACCTATCAACGGAGTTGGCTGAGAGGTAGTATTACGCGTTGTTGCCCAACAGGTCCGGGTTCGCGACCCACTTGTACTTTATATATTGTCAAAATTCACTTCCCGCGGGATGGGTCGGCTTGGGGGGACATTTTTAAAAAACACATTTTCATGACATTTTAACTCATTTATGGTTTCCGTTGAGTAAGTAATATACCTCCTATGCATTATTCCTTTTATACTTTCAATCTGCTGTTCCTCGTTCTTACTTTGTTGTTTTTGTTCAGTCACACTGTTGAATAATCTCAGATCATATAACATGTATAGGTCTAACAGATTGTACATATTTTGAACCTATTTTAGAAAGATAGTCAGATAAAATTAGATGGAAGAAACTATTGAGGGCAAATTGCAGTAAAGAAGTCGACAGCTAAAATGTTAACAAATGTAAAAACAATGTGATAACTTTAATTTGTAAATTTCAAACTTTTAAATAAGCACTTTCAAACATCTCTAAAATCATCTCTGCCAAAAAATAAAATAAAAAAACGAAAAACTGTGTGCATGGCCTGAACGTGAGTGAAGCCCTTTATTACGAGTGCCAGTGAACGCCTCATTCAGGGCCTACGACATCTGCGCAAGCGCGTTAGAGTCTCACTCCTCTGTGGATATTCGTACTGTGAGTAATGAAAGTCCGTCTCTCCTCACTAATTAAGACTTTCACGGTACACAAACACATTATGGGTTTTAGAAATGAGGCATCATATTCTCTATTACCCACTCTTACTATGCGGGAAAGGGATAGCTGAAATATTTTAAATTACAACCGCAGAGTTCTACTTTTGAGCTAGTTAGCTTGTGGCTAGCTGCCAATGACTCAACAGAAAGTTAACGTTTCGTAATATCCGGTTACAGCGGGAAATGTTTCTCAAGACATGATGCCATTTATTAATTATGTTTTAGTACACTGCTAAATACACACAACTACCCTGTGTATTCTGTAAGAAAGACAATTAAAGAGTTTCAAACAAGACCTATAGACTGGTGTAGTTTTGAGTCCTAAAACCAGAAGTGAGTTAGCATTTTAGCACCGTGGGTTCCTAACTCTAAAAGTCAATGGGGATTTTGAATGGGTTTGTGTTTAGACGCCTGAAAAAAGGTCTGTTTAACACAAGCTGAAGAGATGTTGACGTTTTGTTAGACGAAAAAAACTACGTTAGCTAAGACCCCACTTGTGAATTTTAAAGTTTTTACGTGAACTTTAAACGGCGATTGCTAACGAGTAGCTAACTGAAACTACAGTGGTTGTCACAGACGTCACGCGTCATCACGCCGGGAACTCGCTCCCTAATCCTCCTCACAGCCTCTAGTCTCGTTTTTCAGTGCTCTTGTAAATATTAGGTTAATAAACAACTTGTTAAACTATCGTTTAGCTATCTTGTCAAATCCGCTGATTAGGTCGATGAAGCATAACGGTCGTGACGTCATTATAAATCGACCGCGGTGTAGTTCGCTGGCGCATAACGTTCGCTTTTTACTTCTCTCGGCTGCATTAACTCTTCAAACGTCATATAAATGATGTTCATCTGTATAGATTATCCCGCTGAACAAAACAGCGTCAGGAACGTGTGTTTGACACAGAGATTATTTTCTGCAATGATCCAAAATTGAACTGCAGAGAGGTACGCTGATCATGTGTCACCTGATTAACAGAGTTGTGCCATATTAATGGACAGGCTGAAGAGCCAATGAAGATGCAGAAACAAGGAGGATTTAGTTGGCCCAATTTAATGTTTATATATTCAACATACTCAGATAAAGAATCCACCCTGAAACTACTCGGATCGAGCTGTGACATGTTTCTGTCATTTTAACCTGTGTTAACGGAGCACTTTTTCTGTTCTTTGTCTTTTCAGATCATCTTTGACACCCGGCTCAAATCTAAACGGTAATAACACTAACAAACAGTGTTTAGCTGCCAAACTAATGTCATTACTTGGCTTTGCTGAACCTCACCATATTAACTAGTGATATATCTTTTTTTTGCATGCATGCATGGCTTCCTACTTACTGTAAATATAGGAAATGCATTTTAATAATGCAAAGTGAATCATATTTTTAAGCACAAATTCATCATCAAAAACCGTCCTGTAGTCTGGTGGACGTTAGGCTAACAAGCTTCACTTCCTCAGTGTCCTCTTCATTGACTTTGATAGGTGTGTTTTTGTTTGTGCTGTCATTCATGTGATGCTTTCATACACAGCTGAAGTCCCTAACAAGTCAATGAAGTTATTTGAAGTTTAACCACAGCTGAATCATTATTAATGCTACCTTACAGTAAAGACACTTTAGAGCGACACTTGTTTCCTTTCTCTGTGATCTATTGTAACATGTTTGATACCAACATGATTGTTATAATCTACGGATTTATATTTCACTCGTGTCTTCAAAACTCAATCAGTGCCTAAAAACAAATTCCTCAAGAAGATGGAAATATGAGCCACTAAATGTCAGTGTTTAAAGTTAATTGAAGTTGGTGTTGGCTCGGCGTTACAGTTCACCTCAAGTATTTAGTTTACATTAATGAACAACGTGAAATAAAGACAAGAATTCTGGTCCTGAAGATGTTTGAATGAGCTGTGAGGTGTTTCTACAGTGAAATAAAATATCTCTGTCTCCTTCTCTTAACTGCAGACTGTCGTTGACACCTTCCCTTCCTAGACCCTGAAATGTGAGTTGACTTGCATGAATTATTATTTTGACGTCATGACACATTTTAAAAGTCATCTTATTGCCATTTGGCCTCAGCCAGAAATCACTTATTATTGAGAATGTAAACAGTTGAAAAGTTGCCGTTAAACAATAGAAAACACATTTTGACACTTTCCAAATGAAACTTAACAGTCGAGTTAGTAACTGGAAATAAAGCTTAGAGCTGGCACAAATTCTACTTTGATTATGAATAGAAGTTGGAATGAGATGTTAGTTTACATGATATTAACTTGAAAATATCACTTTGTCCCCATTCCTCCCCAAACCTTTTGTCCGTCATCTGACAGCAGACCATCATCGGGAGGCAGCCAGTCTGCAGTAAGTTCTCGTTACGGTACGTTTTTATGAAGTCTCTCAGCTTGTTATAGATTTTAATAGGAGAAAATGTAGCTAACACTACACTGCTCTGCTCTTTGCTCATGTCCCGTTTCACCCGCTTGTTTGCTGACTTTAGTTAGAAAACAGACGAGGTCTGCAGCACAGTAAAGTGGTATTCCTGGTTGTTCTTTTCTTACCTAATCTGGTACCTTAAACTAGTCACAGTTTCAGGTAAGGAATGTTTCTAAAGTGCAAATATAAATGCAGAGATTCAAAGAAAAAACTGTACATTTTAAGATTTGTGTACAATTGAAATTCAAGGAGGGATATGTAAACGACATTTATCGTTTAAAATTGGTAAGGCAGTCTAAATTCAGTCTGAAAAAATAACTGTGAATGGTTGGGGGTTTTTTTTGTTTGTTTTTGTTTTAATAGCTAGCCATAAGAATGATGGTTTCAATATTGCACCAATCACTGTATTCAGCAGTTTGACTCATGTTAGTTTCTTGCCACCAGGACACCTGCACCGACGGCATTGTTAACTGCCTGGGGGCTGGAGAAGTGGAGGGCAAACCTGGCTGGCTCCATCTCCTGCTGGAGAGTGACGAGATGCCTCTGATAAAAACAGAGATGTGGGATGAACTATCAGTTCATCTCAAAACGCTACCCTTCCCAATCCACATTCAGGTCAAGGGGGGTATTGTTAAAATGGTTAAACCCGTAGGTGTTGAGGAGGGACAGGGAAAAAAGGGGGGGGGAGGAGGAGAAGAAGAATGAAGAGTGGGAAAAGGAGGAAGATTAAAGGAGTCATCATATTGGGGTTTGTTTTATGGTTTTAGTAATGTGTTTTCAAGAAGATGTAGGGGAGAGGGTAGGACAGAAGATAAAATGGGGAGTAGAAAAATTGTTGTTTTTTTTATGTTTATGTTGTCTTGTTTGGTTAGTTGTTTGTTAAAATGTGCATATATGTTTTTTGTTAAAAAATAAATATGTTTCACTTGGACAATGAAAATCAAATTATTAACTACAACCATGTAATAGAAAATAGAGCTCTCTCTCTCTCTCTCTCTCTCACTCTCACTCTCACTCTCTCACTCACTCACTCACTCACTCACTCGACACAATGATCAATCAATAACATGCAGTCAATGCATTAAATAAAATGTAACATGGATGATTTGAACACATGGAGGAAGCTGAGCAACCACCAGGTGCTGAAAAGTGCTTTATACGATTTACCAACTTTCATCACCACGGACAGCAACATGGTAAAGTGTGCTTATAGGCGTCTGTGTGTCGAAATGCGTACTTTTAATTACTTTGGTGGTGGACAACATACTTGGTCAATAACGCTGATTCTGATGTTTGCCCACTGACAACAAAACTTTAGCATGTGACGTGTGTAAGTATAACTGACGTGCGTGTTCGATGGCTTCAGCCGCTTCAGTATCTGTTTTCTATATCACAACGGTGACATATGACCTATCAACGGAGTTGGCTGAGAGGTAGTATTACGCGTTGTTGCCCAACGGGTCCGGGTTCGCGACCCACTTGTACTTTATATATTGTCAAAATTCACTTCCCGCGGGATGGGTCGGCTTGGGGGGACATTTTTAAAAAACACATTTTCATGACATTTTAACTCATTTATGGTTTCCGTTGAGTAAGTAATATACCTCCTATGCATTATTCCTTTTATACTTTCAATCTGCTGTTCCTCGTTCTTACTTTGTTGTTTTTGTTCAGTCACACTGTTGAATAATCTCAGATCATATAACATGTATAGGTCTAACAGATTGTACATATTTTGAACCTATTTTAGAAAGATAGTCAGATAAAATTAGATGGAAGAAACTATTGAGGGCAAATTGCAGTAAAGAAGTCGACAGCTAAAATGTTAACAAATGTAAAAACAATGTGATAACTTTAATTTGTAAATTTCAAACTTTTAAATAAGCACTTTCAAACATCTCTAAAATCATCTCTGCCAAAAAATAAAATAAAAAAACGAAAAACTGTGTGCATGGCCTGAACGTGAGTGAAGCCCTTTATTACGAGTGCCAGTGAACGCCTCATTCAGGGCCTACGACATCTGCGCAAGCGCGTTAGAGTCTCACTCCTCTGTGGATATTCGTGCGGTGAGTAATGAAAGTCCGTCTCTCCTCACTAATTAAGACTTTCACGGTACACAAACACATTATGGGTTTTAGAAATGAGGCATCATATTCTCTATTACCCACTCTTACTATGCGGGAAAGGGATAGCTGAAATATTTTAAATTACAACCGCAGAGTTCTACTTTTGAGCTAGTTAGCTTGTGGCTAGCTGCCAATGACTCAACAGAAAGTTAACGTTTCGTAATATCCGGTTACAGCGGGAAATGTTTCTCAAGACATGATGCCATTTATTAACTATGTTTTAGTACACTGCTAAATACACACAACTACCCTGTGTATTCTGTAAGAAAGACAATTAAAGAGTTTCAAACAAGACCTATAGACTGGTGTAGTTTTGAGTCCTAAAACCAGAAGTGAGTTAGCATTTTAGCACCGTGGGTTCCTAACTCTAAAAGTCAATGGGGATTTTGAATGGGTTTGTGTTTAGACGCCTGAAAAAAGGTCTGTTTAACACAAGCTGAAGAGATGTTGACGTTTTGTTAGACGAAAAAAACTACGTTAGCTAAGACCCCACTTGTGAATTTTAAAGTTTTTACGTGAACTTTAAACGGCGATTGCTAACGAGTAGCTAACTGAAACTACAGTGGTTGTCACAGACGTCACGCGTCATCACGCCGGGAACTCGCTCCCTAATCCTCCTCACAGCCTCTAGTCTCGTTTTTCAGTGCTCTTGTAAATATTAGGTTAATAAACAACTTGTTAAACTATCGTTTAGCTATCTTGTCAAATCCGCTGATTAGGTCGATGAAGCATAACGGTCGTGACGTCATTATAAATCGACCGCGGTGTAGTTCGCTGGCGCATAACGTTCGCTTTTTACTTCTCTCGGCTGCATTAACTCTTCAAACGTCATATAAATGATGTTCATCTGTATAGATTATCCCGCTGAACAAAACAGCGTCAGGAACGTGTGTTTGACACAGAGATTATTTTCTGCAATGATCCAAAATTGAACTGCAGAGAGGTACGCTGATCATGTGTCACCTGATTAACAGAGTTGTGCCATATTAATGGACAGGCTGAAGAGCCAATGAAGATGCAGAAACAAGGAGGATTTAGTTGGCCCAATTTAATGTTTATATATTCAACATATTCAGATAAAGAATCCACCCTGAAACTACTCGGATCGAGCTGTGACATGTTTCTGTCATTTTAACCTGTGTTAACGGAGCACTTTTTCTGTTCTTTGTCTTTTCAGATCATCTTTGACACCCGGCTCAAATCTAAACGGTAATAACACTAACAAACAGTGTTTAGCTGCCAAACTAATGTCATTACTTGGCTTTGCTGAACCTCACCATATTAACTAGTGATATATCTTTTTTTTGCATGCATGCATGGCTTCCTACTTACTGTAAATATAGGAAATGCATTTTAATAATGCAAAGTGAATCATATTTTTAAGCACAAATTCATCATCAAAAACCGTCCTGTAGTCTGGTGGACGTTAGGCTAACAAGCTTCACTTCCTCAGTGTCCTCTTCATTGACTTTGATAGGTGTGTTTTTGTTTGTGCTGTCATTCATGTGATGCTTTCATACACAGCTGAAGTCCCTAACAAGTCAATGAAGTTATTTGAAGTTTAACCACAGCTGAATCATTATTAATGCTACCTTACAGTAAAGACACTTTAGAGCGACACTTGTTTCCTTTCTCTGTGATCTATTGTAACATGTTTGATACCAACATGATTGTTATAATCTACGGATTTATATTTCACTCGTGTCTTCAAAACTCAATCAGTGCCTAAAAACAAATTCCTCAAGAAGATGGAAATATGAGCCACTAAATGTCAGTGTTTAAAGTTAATTGAAGTTGGTGTTGGCTCGGCGTTACAGTTCACCTCAAGTATTTAGTTTACATTAATGAACAACGTGAAATAAAGACAAGAATTCTGGTCCTGAAGATGTTTGAATGAGCTGTGAGGTGTTTCTACAGTGAAATAAAATATCTCTGTCTCCTTCTCTTAACTGCAGACTGTCGTTGACACCTTCCCTTCCTAGACCCTGAAATGTGAGTTGACTTGCATGAATTATTATTTTGACGTCATGACACATTTTAAAAGTCATCTTATTGCCATTTGGCCTCAGCCAGAAATCACTTATTATTGAGAATGTAAACAGTTGAAAAGTTGCCGTTAAACAATAGAAAACACATTTTGACACTTTCCAAATGAAACTTAACAGTCGAGTTAGTAACTGGAAATAAAGCTTAGAGCTGGCACAAATTCTACTTTGATTATGAATAGAAGTTGGAATGAGATGTTAGTTTACATGATATTAACTTGAAAATATCACTTTGTCCCCATTCCTCCCCAAACCTTTTGTCCGTCATCTGACAGCAGACCATCATCGGGAGGCAGCCAGTCTGCAGTAAGTTCTCGTTACGGTACGTTTTTATGAAGTCTCTCAGCTTGTTATAGATTTTAATAGGAGAAAATGTAGCTAACACTACACTGCTCTGCTCTTTGCTCATGTCCCGTTTCACCCGCTTGTTTGCTGACTTTAGTTAGAAAACAGACGAGGTCTGCAGCACAGTAAAGTGGTATTCCTGGTTGTTCTTTTCTTACCTAATCTGGTACCTTAAACTAGTCACAGTTTCAGGTAAGGAATGTTTCTAAAGTGCAAATATAAATGCAGAGATTCAAAGAAAAAACTGTACATTTTAAGATTTGTGTACAATTGAAATTCAAGGAGGGATATGTAAACGACATTTATCGTTTAAAATTGGTAAGGCAGTCTAAATTCAGTCTGAAAAAATAACTGTGAATGGTTGGGGGTTTTTTTTGTTTGTTTTTGTTTTAATAGCTAGCCATAAGAATGATGGTTTCAATATTGCACCAATCACTGTATTCAGCAGTTTGACTCATGTTAGTTTCTTGCCACCAGGACACCTGCACCGACGGCATTGTTAACTGCCTGGGGGCTGGAGAAGTGGAGGGCAAACCTGGCTGGCTCCATCTCCTGCTGGAGAGTGACGAGATGCCTCTGATAAAAACAGAGATGTGGGATGAACTATCAGTTCATCTCAAAACGCTACCCTTCCCAATCCACATTCAGGTCAAGGGGGGTATTGTTAAAATGGTTAAACCCGTAGGTGTTGAGGAGGGACAGGGAAAAAAGGGGGGGGGAGGAGGAGAAGAAGAATGAAGAGTGGGAAAAGGAGGAAGATTAAAGGAGTCATCATATTGGGGTTTGTTTTATGGTTTTAGTAATGTGTTTTCAAGAAGATGTAGGGGAGAGGGTAGGACAGAAGATAAAATGGGGAGTAGAAAAATTGTTGTTTTTTTTATGTTTATGTTGTCTTGTTTGGTTAGTTGTTTGTTAAAATGTGCATATATGTTTTTTGTTAAAAAATAAATATGTTTCACTTGGACAATGAAAATCAAATTATTAACTACAACCATGTAATAGAAAATAGAGCTCTCTCTCTCTCTCTCTCTCTCACTCTCACTCTCACTCTCTCACTCACTCACTCACTCACTCACTCGACACAATGATCAATCAATAACATGCAGTCAATGCATTAAATAAAATGTAACATGGATGATTTGAACACATGGAGGAAGCTGAGCAACCACCAGGTGCTGAAAAGTGCTTTATACGATTTACCAACTTTCATCACCACGGACAGCAACATGGTAAAGTGTGCTTATAGGCGTCTGTGTGTCGAAATGCGTACTTTTAATTACTTTGGTGGTGGACAACATACTTGGTCAATAACGCTGATTCTGATGTTTGCCCACTGACAACAAAACTTTAGCATGTGACGTGTGTAAGTATAACTGACGTGCGTGTTCGATGGCTTCAGCCGCTTCAGTATCTGTTTTCTATATCACAACGGTGACATATGACCTATCAACGGAGTTGGCTGAGAGGTAGTATTACGCGTTGTTGCCCAACGGGTCCGGGTTCGCGACCCACTTGTACTTTATATATTGTCAAAATTCACTTCCCGCGGGATGGGTCGGCTTGGGGGGACATTTTTAAAAAACACATTTTCATGACATTTTAACTCATTTATGGTTTCCGTTGAGTAAGTAATATACCTCCTATGCATTATTCCTTTTATACTTTCAATCTGCTGTTCCTCGTTCTTACTTTGTTGTTTTTGTTCAGTCACACTGTTGAATAATCTCAGATCATATAACATGTATAGGTCTAACAGATTGTACATATTTTGAACCTATTTTAGAAAGATAGTCAGATAAAATTAGATGGAAGAAACTATTGAGGGCAAATTGCAGTAAAGAAGTCGACAGCTAAAATGTTAACAAATGTAAAAACAATGTGATAACTTTAATTTGTAAATTTCAAACTTTTAAATAAGCACTTTCAAACATCTCTAAAATCATCTCTGCCAAAAAATAAAATAAAAAAACGAAAAACTGTGTGCATGGCCTGAACGTGAGTGAAGCCCTTTATTACGAGTGCCAGTGAACGCCTCATTCAGGGCCTACGACATCTGCGCAAGCGCGTTAGAGTCTCACTCCTCTGTGGATATTCGTGCGGTGAGTAATGAAAGTCCGTCTCTCCTCACTAATTAAGACTTTCACGGTACACAAACACATTATGGGTTTTAGAAATGAGGCATCATATTCTCTATTACCCACTCTTACTATGCGGGAAAGGGATAGCTGAAATATTTTAAATTACAACCGCAGAGTTCTACTTTTGAGCTAGTTAGCTTGTGGCTAGCTGCCAATGACTCAACAGAAAGTTAACGTTTCGTAATATCCGGTTACAGCGGGAAATGTTTCTCAAGACATGATGCCATTTATTAACTATGTTTTAGTACACTGCTAAATACACACAACTACCCTGTGTATTCTGTAAGAAAGACAATTAAAGAGTTTCAAACAAGACCTATAGACTGGTGTAGTTTTGAGTCCTAAAACCAGAAGTGAGTTAGCATTTTAGCACCGTGGGTTCCTAACTCTAAAAGTCAATGGGGATTTTGAATGGGTTTGTGTTTAGACGCCTGAAAAAAGGTCTGTTTAACACAAGCTGAAGAGATGTTGACGTTTTGTTAGACGAAAAAAACTACGTTAGCTAAGACCCCACTTGTGAATTTTAAAGTTTTTACGTGAACTTTAAACGGCGATTGCTAACGAGTAGCTAACTGAAACTACAGTGGTTGTCACAGACGTCACGCGTCATCACGCCGGGAACTCGCTCCCTAATCCTCCTCACAGCCTCTAGTCTCGTTTTTCAGTGCTCTTGTAAATATTAGGTTAATAAACAACTTGTTAAACTATCGTTTAGCTATCTTGTCAAATCCGCTGATTAGGTCGATGAAGCATAACGGTCGTGACGTCATTATAAATCGACCGCGGTGTAGTTCGCTGGCGCATAACGTTCGCTTTTTACTTCTCTCGGCTGCATTAACTCTTCAAACGTCATATAAATGATGTTCATCTGTATAGATTATCCCGCTGAACAAAACAGCGTCAGGAACGTGTGTTTGACACAGAGATTATTTTCTGCAATGATCCAAAATTGAACTGCAGAGAGGTACGCTGATCATGTGTCACCTGATTAACAGAGTTGTGCCATATTAATGGACAGGCTGAAGAGCCAATGAAGATGCAGAAACAAGGAGGATTTAGTTGGCCCAATTTAATGTTTATATATTCAACATATTCAGATAAAGAATCCACCCTGAAACTACTCGGATCGAGCTGTGACATGTTTCTGTCATTTTAACCTGTGTTAACGGAGCACTTTTTCTGTTCTTTGTCTTTTCAGATCATCTTTGACACCCGGCTCAAATCTAAACGGTAATAACACTAACAAACAGTGTTTAGCTGCCAAACTAATGTCATTACTTGGCTTTGCTGAACCTCACCATATTAACTAGTGATATATCTTTTTTTTGCATGCATGCATGGCTTCCTACTTACTGTAAATATAGGAAATGCATTTTAATAATGCAAAGTGAATCATATTTTTAAGCACAAATTCATCATCAAAAACCGTCCTGTAGTCTGGTGGACGTTAGGCTAACAAGCTTCACTTCCTCAGTGTCCTCTTCATTGACTTTGATAGGTGTGTTTTTGTTTGTGCTGTCATTCATGTGATGCTTTCATACACAGCTGAAGTCCCTAACAAGTCAATGAAGTTATTTGAAGTTTAACCACAGCTGAATCATTATTAATGCTACCTTACAGTAAAGACACTTTAGAGCGACACTTGTTTCCTTTCTCTGTGATCTATTGTAACATGTTTGATACCAACATGATTGTTATAATCTACGGATTTATATTTCACTCGTGTCTTCAAAACTCAATCAGTGCCTAAAAACAAATTCCTCAAGAAGATGGAAATATGAGCCACTAAATGTCAGTGTTTAAAGTTAATTGAAGTTGGTGTTGGCTCGGCGTTACAGTTCACCTCAAGTATTTAGTTTACATTAATGAACAACGTGAAATAAAGACAAGAATTCTGGTCCTGAAGATGTTTGAATGAGCTGTGAGGTGTTTCTACAGTGAAATAAAATATCTCTGTCTCCTTCTCTTAACTGCAGACTGTCGTTGACACCTTCCCTTCCTAGACCCTGAAATGTGAGTTGACTTGCATGAATTATTATTTTGACGTCATGACACATTTTAAAAGTCATCTTATTGCCATTTGGCCTCAGCCAGAAATCACTTATTATTGAGAATGTAAACAGTTGAAAAGTTGCCGTTAAACAATAGAAAACACATTTTGACACTTTCCAAATGAAACTTAACAGTCGAGTTAGTAACTGGAAATAAAGCTTAGAGCTGGCACAAATTCTACTTTGATTATGAATAGAAGTTGGAATGAGATGTTAGTTTACATGATATTAACTTGAAAATATCACTTTGTCCCCATTCCTCCCCAAACCTTTTGTCCGTCATCTGACAGCAGACCATCATCGGGAGGCAGCCAGTCTGCAGTAAGTTCTCGTTACGGTACGTTTTTATGAAGTCTCTCAGC
Organism: Symphodus melops; assembly: GCF_947650265.1. NCBI lineage: Eukaryota > Metazoa > Chordata > Actinopteri > Labriformes > Labridae > Symphodus > Symphodus melops. Next base: position 9,343,183 of record NC_136703.1, read on the forward strand.
TTGTTATAGATTTTAATAGGAGAAAATGTAGCTAACACTACACTGCTCTGCTCTTTGCTCATGTCCCGTTTCACCCGCTTGTTTGCTGACTTTAGTTAGAAAACAGACGAGGTCTGCAGCACAGTAAAGTGGTATTCCTGGTTGTTCTTTTCTTACCTAATCTGGTACCTTAAACTAGTCACAGTTTCAGGTAAGGAATGTTTCTAAAGTGCAAATATAAATGCAGAGATTCAAAGAAAAAACTGTACATTTTAAGATTTGTGTACAATTGAAATTCAAGGAGGGATATGTAAACGACATTTATCGTTTAAAATTGGTAAGGCAGTCTAAATTCAGTCTGAAAAAATAACTGTGAATGGTTGGGGGGTTTTTTTGTTTGTTTTTGTTTTAATAGCTAGCCATAAGAATGATGGTTTCAATATTGCACCAATCACTGTATTCAGCAGTTTGACTCATGTTAGTTTCTTGCCACCAGGACACCTGCACCGACGGCATTGTTAACTGCCTGGGGGCTGGAGAAGTGGAGGGCAAACCTGGCTGGCTCCATCTCCTGCTGGAGAGTGACGAGATGCCTCTGATAAAAACAGAGATGTGGGATGAACTATCAGTTCATCTCAAAACGCTACCCTTCCCAATCCACATTCAGGTCAAGGGGGGTATTGTTAAAATGGTTAAACCCGTAGGTGTTGAGGAGGGACAGGGAAAAAAGGGGGGGGGAGGAGGAGAAGAAGAATGAAGAGTGGGAAAAGGAGGAAGATTAAAGGAGTCATCATATTGGGGTTTGTTTTATGGTTTTAGTAATGTGTTTTCAAGAAGATGTAGGGGAGAGGGTAGGACAGAAGATAAAATGGGGAGTAGAAAAATTGTTGTTTTTTTTATGTTTATGTTGTCTTGTTTGGTTAGTTGTTTGTTAAAATGTGCATATATGTTTTTTGTTAAAAAATAAATATGTTTCACTTGGACAATGAAAATCAAATTATTAACTACAACCATGTAATAGAAAATAGAGCTCTCTCTCTCTCTCTCTCTCTCACTCTCACTCTCACTCTCTCACTCACTCACTCACTCACTCACTCGACACAATGATCAATCAATAACATGCAGTCAATGCATTAAATAAAATGTAACATGGATGATTTGAACACATGGAGGAAGCTGAGCAACCACCAGGTGCTGAAAAGTGCTTTATACGATTTACCAACTTTCATCACCACGGACAGCAACATGGTAAAGTGTGCTTATAGGCGTCTGTGTGTCGAAATGCGTACTTTTAATTACTTTGGTGGTGGACAACATACTTGGTCAATAACGCTGATTCTGATGTTTGCCCACTGACAACAAAACTTTAGCATGTGACGTGTGTAAGTATAACTGACGTGCGTGTTCGATGGCTTCAGCCGCTTCAGTATCTGTTTTCTATATCACAACGGTGACATATTACCTATCAACGGAGTTGGCTGAGAGGTAGTATTACGCGTTGTTGCCCAACGGGTCCGGGTTCGCGACCCACTTGTACTTTATATATTGTCAAAATTCACTTCCCGCGGGATGGGTCGGCTTGGGGGGACATTTTTAAAAAACACATTTTCATGACATTTTAACTCATTTATGGTTTCCGTTGAGTAAGTAATATACCTCCTATGCATTATTCCTTTTATACTTTCAATCTGCTGTTCCTCGTTCTTACTTTGTTGTTTTTGTTCAGTCACACTGTTGAATAATCTCAGATCATATAACATGTATAGGTCTAACAGATTGTACATATTTTGAACCTATTTTAGAAAGATAGTCAGATAAAATTAGATGGAAGAAACTATTGAGGGCAAATTGCAGTAAAGAAGTCGACAGCTAAAATGTTAACAAATGTAAAAACAATGTGATAACTTTAATTTGTAAATTTCAAACTTTTAAATAAGCACTTTCAAACATCTCTAAAATCATCTCTGCCAAAAAATAAAATAAAAAAACGAAAAACTGTGTGCATGGCCTGAACGTGAGTGAAGCCCTTTATTACGAGTGCCAGTGAACGCCTCATTCAGGGCCTACGACATCTGCGCAAGCGCGTTAGAGTCTCACTCCTCTGTGGATATTCGTGCGGTGAGTAATGAAAGTCCGTCTCTCCTCACTAATTAAGACTTTCACGGTACACAAACACATTATGGGTTTTAGAAATGAGGCATCATATTCTCTATTACCCACTCTTACTATGCGGGAAAGGGATAGCTGAAATATTTTAAATTACAACCGCAGAGTTCTACTTTTGAGCTAGTTAGCTTGTGGCTAGCTGCCAATGACTCAACAGAAAGTTAACGTTTCGTAATATCCGGTTACAGCGGGAAATGTTTCTCAAGACATGATGCCATTTATTAACTATGTTTTAGTACACTGCTAAATACACACAACTACCCTGTGTATTCTGTAAGAAAGACAATTAAAGAGTTTCAAACAAGACCTATAGACTGGTGTAGTTTTGAGTCCTAAAACCAGAAGTGAGTTAGCATTTTAGCACCGTGGGTTCCTAACTCTAAAAGTCAATGGGGATTTTGAATGGGTTTGTGTTTAGACGCCTGAAAAAAGGTCTGTTTAACACAAGCTGAAGAGATGTTGACGTTTTGTTAGACGAAAAAAACTACGTTAGCTAAGACCCCACTTGTGAATTTTAAAGTTTTTACGTGAACTTTAAACGGCGATTGCTAACGAGTAGCTAACTGAAACTACAGTGGTTGTCACAGACGTCACGCGTCATCACGCCGGGAACTCGCTCCCTAATCCTCCTCACAGCCTCTAGTCTCGTTTTTCAGTGCTCTTGTAAATATTAGGTTAATAAACAACTTGTTAAACTATCGTTTAGCTATCTTGTCAAATCCGCTGATTAGGTCGATGAAGCATAACGGTCGTGACGTCATTATAAATCGACCGCGGTGTAGTTCGCTGGCGCATAACGTTCGCTTTTTACTTCTCTCGGCTGCATTAACTCTTCAAACGTCATATAAATGATGTTCATCTGTATAGATTATCCCGCTGAACAAAACAGCGTCAGGAACGTGTGTTTGACACAGAGATTATTTTCTGCAATGATCCAAAATTGAACTGCAGAGAGGTACGCTGATCATGTGTCACCTGATTAACAGAGTTGTGCCATATTAATGGACAGGCTGAAGAGCCAATGAAGATGCAGAAACAAGGAGGATTTAGTTGGCCCAATTTAATGTTTATATATTCAACATATTCAGATAAAGAATCCACCCTGAAACTACTCGGATCGAGCTGTGACATGTTTCTGTCATTTTAACCTGTGTTAACGGAGCACTTTTTCTGTTCTTTGTCTTTTCAGATCATCTTTGACACCCGGCTCAAATCTAAACGGTAATAACACTAACAAACAGTGTTTAGCTGCCAAACTAATGTCATTACTTGGCTTTGCTGAACCTCACCATATTAACTAGTGATATATCTTTTTTTTGCATGCATGCATGGCTTCCTACTTACTGTAAATATAGGAAATGCATTTTAATAATGCAAAGTGAATCATATTTTTAAGCACAAATTCATCATCAAAAACCGTCCTGTAGTCTGGTGGACGTTAGGCTAACAAGCTTCACTTCCTCAGTGTCCTCTTCATTGACTTTGATAGGTGTGTTTTTGTTTGTGCTGTCATTCATGTGATGCTTTCATACACAGCTGAAGTCCCTAACAAGTCAATGAAGTTATTTGAAGTTTAACCACAGCTGAATCATTATTAATGCTACCTTACAGTAAAGACACTTTAGAGCGACACTTGTTTCCTTTCTCTGTGATCTATTGTAACATGTTTGATACCAACATGATTGTTATAATCTACGGATTTATATTTCACTCGTGTCTTCAAAACTCAATCAGTGCCTAAAAACAAATTCCTCAAGAAGATGGAAATATGAGCCACTAAATGTCAGTGTTTAAAGTTAATTGAAGTTGGTGTTGGCTCGGCGTTACAGTTCACCTCAAGTATTTAGTTTACATTAATGAACAACGTGAAATAAAGACAAGAATTCTGGTCCTGAAGATGTTTGAATGAGCTGTGAGGTGTTTCTACAGTGAAATAAAATATCTCTGTCTCCTTCTCTTAACTGCAGACTGTCGTTGACACCTTCCCTTCCTAGACCCTGAAATGTGAGTTGACTTGCATGAATTATTATTTTGACGTCATGACACATTTTAAAAGTCATCTTATTGCCATTTGGCCTCAGCCAGAAATCACTTATTATTGAGAATGTAAACAGTTGAAAAGTTGCCGTTAAACAATAGAAAACACATTTTGACACTTTCCAAATGAAACTTAACAGTCGAGTTAGTAACTGGAAATAAAGCTTAGAGCTGGCACAAATTCTACTTTGATTATGAATAGAAGTTGGAATGAGATGTTAGTTTACATGATATTAACTTGAAAATATCACTTTGTCCCCATTCCTCCCCAAACCTTTTGTCCGTCATCTGACAGCAGACCATCATCGGGAGGCAGCCAGTCTGCAGTAAGTTCTCGTTACGGTACGTTTTTATGAAGTCTCTCAGCTTGTTATAGATTTTAATAGGAGAAAATGTAGCTAACACTACACTGCTCTGCTCTTTGCTCATGTCCCGTTTCACCCGCTTGTTTGCTGACTTTAGTTAGAAAACAGACGAGGTCTGCAGCACAGTAAAGTGGTATTCCTGGTTGTTCTTTTCTTACCTAATCTGGTACCTTAAACTAGTCACAGTTTCAGGTAAGGAATGTTTCTAAAGTGCAAATATAAATGCAGAGATTCAAAGAAAAAACTGTACATTTTAAGATTTGTGTACAATTGAAATTCAAGGAGGGATATGTAAACGACATTTATCGTTTAAAATTGGTAAGGCAGTCTAAATTCAGTCTGAAAAAATAACTGTGAATGGTTGGGGGGTTTTTTTGTTTGTTTTTGTTTTAATAGCTAGCCATAAGAATGATGGTTTCAATATTGCACCAATCACTGTATTCAGCAGTTTGACTCATGTTAGTTTCTTGCCACCAGGACACCTGCACCGACGGCATTGTTAACTGCCTGGGGGCTGGAGAAGTGGAGGGCAAACCTGGCTGGCTCCATCTCCTGCTGGAGAGTGACGAGATGCCTCTGATAAAAACAGAGATGTGGGATGAACTATCAGTTCATCTCAAAACGCTACCCTTCCCAATCCACATTCAGGTCAAGGGGGGTATTGTTAAAATGGTTAAACCCGTAGGTGTTGAGGAGGGACAGGGAAAAAAGGGGGGGGGAGGAGGAGAAGAAGAATGAAGAGTGGGAAAAGGAGGAAGATTAAAGGAGTCATCATATTGGGGTTTGTTTTATGGTTTTAGTAATGTGTTTTCAAGAAGATGTAGGGGAGAGGGTAGGACAGAAGATAAAATGGGGAGTAGAAAAATTGTTGTTTTTTTTATGTTTATGTTGTCTTGTTTGGTTAGTTGTTTGTTAAAATGTGCATATATGTTTTTTGTTAAAAAATAAATATGTTTCACTTGGACAATGAAAATCAAATTATTAACTACAACCATGTAATAGAAAATAGAGCTCTCTCTCTCTCTCTCTCTCTCACTCTCACTCTCACTCTCTCACTCACTCACTCACTCACTCACTCGACACAATGATCAATCAATAACATGCAGTCAATGCATTAAATAAAATGTAACATGGATGATTTGAACACATGGAGGAAGCTGAGCAACCACCAGGTGCTGAAAAGTGCTTTATACGATTTACCAACTTTCATCACCACGGACAGCAACATGGTAAAGTGTGCTTATAGGCGTCTGTGTGTCGAAATGCGTACTTTTAATTACTTTGGTGGTGGACAACATACTTGGTCAATAACGCTGATTCTGATGTTTGCCCACTGACAACAAAACTTTAGCATGTGACGTGTGTAAGTATAACTGACGTGCGTGTTCGATGGCTTCAGCCGCTTCAGTATCTGTTTTCTATATCACAACGGTGACATATGACCTATCAACGGAGTTGGCTGAGAGGTAGTATTACGCGTTGTTGCCCAACGGGTCCGGGTTCGCGACCCACTTGTACTTTATATATTGTCAAAATTCACTTCCCGTGGGATGGGTCGGCTTGGGGGGACATTTTTAAAAAACACATTTTCATGACATTTTAACTCATTTATGGTTTCCGTTGAGTAAGTAATATACCTCCTATGCATTATTCCTTTTATACTTTCAATCTGCTGTTCCTCGTTCTTACTTTGTTGTTTTTGTTCAGTCACACTGTTGAATAATCTCAGATCATATAACATGTATAGGTCTAACAGATTGTACATATTTTGAACCTATTTTAGAAAGATAGTCAGATAAAATTAGATGGAAGAAACTATTGAGGGCAAATTGCAGTAAAGAAGTCGACAGCTAAAATGTTAACACATGTAAAAACAATGTGATAACTTTAATTTGTAAATTTCAAACTTTTAAATAAGCACTTTCAAACATCTCTAAAATCATCTCTGCCAAAAAATAAAATAAAAAAACGAAAAACTGTGTGCATGGCCTGAACGTGAGTGAAGCCCTTTATTACGAGTGCCAGTGAACGCCTCATTCAGGGCCTACGACATCTGCGCAAGCGCGTTAGAGTCTCACTCCTCTGTGGATATTCGTGCGGTGAGTAATGAAAGTCCGTCTCTCCTCACTAATTAAGACTTTCACGGTACACAAACACATTATGGGTTTTAGAAATGAGGCATCATATTCTCTATTACCCACTCTTACTATGCGGGAAAGGGATAGCTGAAATATTTTAAATTACAACCGCAGAGTTCTACTTTTGAGCTAGTTAGCTTGTGGCTAGCTGCCAATGACTCAACAGAAAGTTAACGTTTCGTAATATCCGGTTACAGCGGGAAATGTTTCTCAAGACATGATGCCATTTATTAACTATGTTTTAGTACACTGCTAAATACACACAACTACCCTGTGTATTCTGTAAGAAAGACAATTAAAGAGTTTCAAACAAGACCTATAGACTGGTGTAGTTTTGAGTCCTAAAACCAGAAGTGAGTTAGCATTTTAGCACCGTGGGTTCCTAACTCTAAAAGTCAATGGGGATTTTGAATGGGTTTGTGTTTAGACGCCTGAAAAAAGGTCTGTTTAACACAAGCTGAAGAGATGTTGACGTTTTGTTAGACGAAAAAAACTACGTTAGCTAAGACCCCACTTGTGAATTTTAAAGTTTTTACGTGAACTTTAAACGGCGATTGCTAACGAGTAGCTAACTGAAACTACAGTGGTTGTCACAGACGTCACGCGTCATCACGCCGGGAACTCGCTCCCTAATCCTCCTCACAGCCTCTAGTCTCGTTTTTCAGTGCTCTTGTAAATATTAGGTTAATAAACAACTTGTTAAACTATCGTTTAGCTATCTTGTCAAATCCGCTGATTAGGTCGATGAAGCATAACGGTCGTGACGTCATTATAAATCGACCGCGGTGTAGTTCGCTGGCGCATAACGTTCGCTTTTTACTTCTCTCGGCTGCATTAACTCTTCAAACGTCATATAAATGATGTTCATCTGTATAGATTATCCCGCTGAACAAAACAGCGTCAGGAACGTGTGTTTGACACAGAGATTATTTTCTGCAATGATCCAAAATTGAACTGCAGAGAGGTACGCTGATCATGTGTCACCTGATTAACAGAGTTGTGCCATATTAATGGACAGGCTGAAGAGCCAATGAAGATGCAGAAACAAGGAGGATTTAGTTGGCCCAATTTAATGTTTATATATTCAACATATTCAGATAAAGAATCCACCCTGAAACTACTCGGATCGAGCTGTGACATGTTTCTGTCATTTTAACCTGTGTTAACGGAGCACTTTTTCTGTTCTTTGTCTTTTCAGATCATCTTTGACACCCGGCTCAAATCTAAACGGTAATAACACTAACAAACAGTGTTTAGCTGCCAAACTAATGTCATTACTTGGCTTTGCTGAACCTCACCATATTAACTAGTGATATATCTTTTTTTTGCATGCATGCATGGCTTCCTACTTACTGTAAATATAGGAAATGCATTTTAATAATGCAAAGTGAATCATATTTTTAAGCACAAATTCATCATCAAAAACCGTCCTGTAGTCTGGTGGACGTTAGGCTAACAAGCTTCACTTCCTCAGTGTCCTCTTCATTGACTTTGATAGGTGTGTTTTTGTTTGTGCTGTCATTCATGTGATGCTTTCATACACAGCTGAAGTCCCTAACAAGTCAATGAAGTTATTTGAAGTTTAACCACAGCTGAATCATTATTAATGCTACCTTACAGTAAAGACACTTTAGAGCGACACTTGTTTCCTTTCTCTGTGATCTATTGTAACATGTTTGATACCAACATGATTGTTATAATCTACGGATTTATATTTCACTCGTGTCTTCAAAACTCAATCAGTGCCTAAAAACAAATTCCTCAAGAAGATGGAAATATGAGCCACTAAATGTCAGTGTTTAAAGTTAATTGAAGTTGGTGTTGGCTCGGCGTTACAGTTCACCTCAAGTATTTAGTTTACATTAATGAACAACGTGAAATAAAGACAAGAATTCTGGTCCTGAAGATGTTTGAATGAGCTGTGAGGTGTTTCTACAGTGAAATAAAATATCTCTGTCTCCTTCTCTTAACTGCAGACTGTCGTTGACACCTTCCCTTCCTAGACCCTGAAATGTGAGTTGACTTGCATGAATTATTATTTTGACGTCATGACACATTTTAAAAGTCATCTTATTGCCATTTGGCCTCAGCCAGAAATCACTTATTATTGAGAATGTAAACAGTTGAAAAGTTGCCGTTAAACAATAGAAAACACATTTTGACACTTTCCAAATGAAACTTAACAGTCGAGTTAGTAACTGGAAATAAAGCTTAGAGCTGGCACAAATTCTACTTTGATTATGAATAGAAGTTGGAATGAGATGTTAGTTTACATGATATTAACTTGAAAATATCACTTTGTCCCCATTCCTCCCCAAACCTTTTGTCCGTCATCTGACAGCAGACCATCATCGGGAGGCAGCCAGTCTGCAGTAAGTTCTCGTTACGGTACGTTTTTATGAAGTCTCTCAGCTTGTTATAGATTTTAATAGGAGAAAATGTAGCTAACACTACACTGCTCTGCTCTTTGCTCATGTCCCGTTTCACCCGCTTGTTTGCTGACTTTAGTTAGAAAACAGACGAGGTCTGCAGCACAGTAAAGTGGTATTCCTGGTTGTTCTTTTCTTACCTAATCTGGTACCTTAAACTAGTCACAGTTTCAGGTAAGGAATGTTTCTAAAGTGCAAATATAAATGCAGAGATTCAAAGAAAAAACTGTACATTTTAAGATTTGTGTACAATTGAAATTCAAGGAGGGATATGTAAACGACATTTATCGTTTAAAATTGGTAAGGCAGTCTAAATTCAGTCTGAAAAAATAACTGTGAATGGTTGGGGGGTTTTTTTGTTTGTTTTTGTTTTAATAGCTAGCCATAAGAATGATGGTTTCAATATTGCACCAATCACTGTATTCAGCAGTTTGACTCATGTTAGTTTCTTGCCACCAGGACACCTGCACCGACGGCATTGTTAACTGCCTGGGGGCTGGAGAAGTGGAGGGCAAACCTGGCTGGCTCCATCTCCTGCTGGAGAGTGACGAGATGCCTCTGATAAAAACAGAGATGTGGGATGAACTATCAGTTCATCTCAAAACGCTACCCTTCCCAATCCACATTCAGGTCAAGGGGGGTATTGTTAAAATGGTTAAACCCGTAGGTGTTGAGGAGGGACAGGGAAAAAAGGGGGGGGAGGAGGAGAAGAAGAATGAAGAGTGGGAAAAGGAGGAAGATTAAAGGAGTCATCATATTGGGGTTTGTTTTATGGTTTTAGTAATGTGTTTTCAAGAAGATGTAGGGGAGAGGGTAGGACAGAAGATAAAATGGGGAGTAGAAAAATTGTTGTTTTTTTTATGTTTATGTTGTCTTGTTTGGTTAGTTGTTTGTTAAAATGTGCATATATGTTTTTTGTTGTCAATAACGCTGATTCTGATGTTTGCCCACTGACAACAAAACTTTAGCATGTGACGTGTGTAAGTATAACTGACGTGCGTGTTCGATGGCTTCAGCCGCTTCAGTATCTGTTTTCTATATCACAACGGTGACATATTACTTATCAACGGAGTTGGCTGAGAGGTAGTATTACGCGTTGTTGCCCAACGGGTCCGGGTTCGCGACCCACTTGTACTTTATATATTGTCAAAATTCACTTCCCGCGGGATGGGTCGGCTTGGGGGGACATTTTTAAAAAACACATTTTCATGACATTTTAACTCATTTATGGTTTCCGTTGAGTAAGTAATATACCTCCTATGCATTATTCCTTTTATACTTTCAATCTGCTGTTCCTCGTTCTTACTTTGTTGTTTTTGTTCAGTCACACTGTTGAATAATCTCAGATCATATAACATGTATAGGTCTAACAGATTGTACATATTTTGAACCTATTTTAGAAAGATAGTCAGATAAAATTAGATGGAAGAAACTATTGAGGGCAAATTGCAGTAAAGAAGTCGACAGCTAAAATGTTAACAAATGTAAAAACAATGTGATAACTTTAATTTGTAAATTTCAAACTTTTAAATAAGCACTTTCAAACATCTCTAAAATCATCTCTGCCAAAAAATAAAATAAAAAAACGAAAAACTGTGTGCATGGCCTGAACGTGAGTGAAGCCCTTTATTACGAGTGCCAGTGAACGCCTCATTCAGGGCCTACGACATCTGCGCAAGCGCGTTAGAGTCTCACTCCTCTGTGGATATTCGTGCGGTGAGTAATGAAAGTCCGTCTCTCCTCACTAATTAAGACTTTCACGGTACACAAACACATTATGGGTTTTAGAAATGAGGCATCATATTCTCTATTACCCACTCTTACTATGCGGGAAAGGGATAGCTGAAATATTTTAAATTACAACCGCAGAGTTCTACTTTTGAGCTAGTTAGCTTGTGGCTAGCTGCCAATGACTCAACAGAAAGTTAACGTTTCGTAATATCCGGTTACAGCGGGAAATGTTTCTCAAGACATGATGCCATTTATTAACTATGTTTTAGTACACTGCTAAATACACACAACTACCCTGTGTATTCTGTAAGAAAGACAATTAAAGAGTTTCAAACAAGACCTATAGACTGGTGTAGTTTTGAGTCCTAAAACCAGAAGTGAGTTAGCATTTTAGCACCGTGGGTTCCTAACTCTAAAAGTCAATGGGGATTTTGAATGGGTTTGTGTTTAGACGCCTGAAAAAAGGTCTGTTTAACACAAGCTGAAGAGATGTTGACGTTTTGTTAGACGAAAAAAACTACGTTAGCTAAGACCCCACTTGTGAATTTTAAAGTTTTTACGTGAACTTTAAACGGCGATTGCTAACGAGTAGCTAACTGAAACTACAGTGGTTGTCACAGACGTCACGCGTCATCACGCCGGGAACTCGCTCCCTAATCCTCCTCACAGCCTCTAGTCTCGTTTTTCAGTGCTCTTGTAAATATTAGGTTAATAAACAACTTGTTAAACTATCGTTTAGCTATCTTGTCAAATCCGCTGATTAGGTCGATGAAGCATAACGGTCGTGACGTCATTATAAATCGACCGCGGTGTAGTTCGCTGGCGCATAACGTTCGCTTTTTACTTCTCTCGGCTGCATTAACTCTTCAAACGTCATATAAATGATGTTCATCTGTATAGATTATCCCGCTGAACAAAACAGCGTCAGGAACGTGTGTTTGACACAGAGATTATTTTCTGCAATGATCCAAAATTGAACTGCAGAGAGGTACGCTGATCATGTGTCACCTGATTAACAGAGTTGTGCCATATTAATGGACAGGCTGAAGAGCCAATGAAGATGCAGAAACAAGGAGGATTTAGTTGGCCCAATTTAATGTTTATATATTCAACATATTCAGATAAAGAATCCACCCTGAAACTACTCGGATCGAGCTGTGACATGTTTCTGTCATTTTAACCTGTGTTAACGGAGCACTTTTTCTGTTCTTTGTCTTTTCAGATCATCTTTGACACCCGGCTCAAATCTAAACGGTAATAACACTAACAAACAGTGTTTAGCTGCCAAACTAATGTCATTACTTGGCTTTGCTGAACCTCACCATATTAACTAGTGATATATCTTTTTTTTGCATGCATGCATGGCTTCCTACTTACTGTAAATATAGGAAATGCATTTTAATAATGCAAAGTGAATCATATTTTTAAGCACAAATTCATCATCAAAAACCGTCCTGTAGTCTGGTGGACGTTAGGCTAACAAGCTTCACTTCCTCAGTGTCCTCTTCATTGACTTTGATAGGTGTGTTTTTGTTTGTGCTGTCATTCATGTGATGCTTTCATACACAGCTGAAGTCCCTAACAAGTCAATGAAGTTATTTGAAGTTTAACCACAGCTGAATCATTATTAATGCTACCTTACAGTAAAGACACTTTAGAGCGACACTTGTTTCCTTTCTCTGTGATCTATTGTAACATGTTTGATACCAACATGATTGTTATAATCTACGGATTTATATTTCACTCGTGTCTTCAAAACTCAATCAGTGCCTAAAAACAAATTCCTCAAGAAGATGGAAATATGAGCCACTAAATGTCAGTGTTTAAAGTTAATTGAAGTTGGTGTTGGCTCGGCGTTACAGTTCACCTCAAGTATTTAGTTTACATTAATGAACAACGTGAAATAAAGACAAGAATTCTGGTCCTGAAGATGTTTGAATGAGCTGTGAGGTGTTTCTACAGTGAAATAAAATATCTCTGTCTCCTTCTCTTAACTGCAGACTGTCGTTGACACCTTCCCTTCCTAGACCCTGAAATGTGAGTTGACTTGCATGAATTATTATTTTGACGTCATGACACATTTTAAAAGTCATCTTATTGCCATTTGGCCTCAGCCAGAAATCACTTATTATTGAGAATGTAAACAGTTGAAAAGTTGCCGTTAAACAATAGAAAACACATTTTGACACTTTCCAAATGAAACTTAACAGTCGAGTTAGTAACTGGAAATAAAGCTTAGAGCTGGCACAAATTCTACTTTGATTATGAATAGAAGTTGGAATGAGATGTTAGTTTACATGATATTAACTTGAAAATATCACTTTGTCCCCATTCCTCCCCAAACCTTTTGTCCGTCATCTGACAGCAGACCATCATCGGGAGGCAGCCAGTCTGCAGTAAGTTCTCGTTACGGTACGTTTTTATGAAGTCTCTCAGCTTGTTATAGATTTTAATAGGAGAAAATGTAGCTAACACTACACTGCTCTGCTCTTTGCTCATGTCCCGTTTCACCCGCTTGTTTGCTGACTTTAGTTAGAAAACAGACGAGGTCTGCAGCACAGTAAAGTGGTATTCCTGGTTGTTCTTTTCTTACCTAATCTGGTACCTTAAACTAGTCACAGTTTCAGGTAAGGAATGTTTCTAAAGTGCAAATATAAATGCAGAGATTCAAAGAAAAAACTGTACATTTTAAGATTTGTGTACAATTGAAATTCAAGGAGGGATATGTAAACGACATTTATCGTTTAAAATTGGTAAGGCAGTCTAAATTCAGTCTGAAAAAATAACTGTGAATGGTTGGGGGGTTTTTTTGTTTGTTTTTGTTTTAATAGCTAGCCATAAGAATGATGGTTTCAATATTGCACCAATCACTGTATTCAGCAGTTTGACTCATGTTAGTTTCTTGCCACCAGGACACCTGCACCGACGGCATTGTTAACTGCCTGGGGGCTGGAGAAGTGGAGGGCAAACCTGGCTGGCTCCATCTCCTGCTGGAGAGTGACGAGATGCCTCTGATAAAAACAGAGATGTGGGATGAACTATCAGTTCATCTCAAAACGCTACCCTTCCCAATCCACATTCAGGTCAAGGGGGGTATTGTTAAAATGGTTAAACCCGTAGGTGTTGAGGAGGGACAGGGAAAAAAGGGGGGGGAGGAGGAGAAGAAGAATGAAGAGTGGGAAAAGGAGGAAGATTAAAGGAGTCATCATATTGGGGTTTGTTTTATGGTTTTAGTAATGTGTTTTCAAGAAGATGTAGGGGAGAGGGTAGGACAGAAGATAAAATGGGGAGTAGAAAAATTGTTGTTTTTTTATGTTTATGTTGTCTTGTTTGGTTAGTTGTTTGTTAAAATGTGCATATATGTTTTTTGTTAAAAAATAAATATGTTTCACTTGGACAATGAAAATCAAATTATTAACTACAACCATGTAATAGAAAATAGAGCTCTCTCTCTCTCTCTCTCTCTCTCACTCTCACTCTCACTCTCACTCTCTCACTCACTCACTCACTCACTCACTCGACACAATGATCAATCAATAACATGCAGTCAATGCATTAAATAAAATGTAACATGGATGATTTGAACACATGGAGGAAGCTGAGCAACCACCAGGTGCTGAAAAGTGCTTTATACGATTTACCAACTTTCATCACCACGGACAGCAACATGGTAAAGTGTGCTTATAGGCGTCTGTGTGTCGAAATGCGTACTTTTAATTACTTTGGTGGTGGACAACATACTTGGTCAATAACGCTGATTCTGATGTTTGCCCACTGACAACAAAACTTTAGCATGTGACGTGTGTAAGTATAACTGACGTGCGTGTTCGATGGCTTCAGCCGCTTCAGTATCTGTTTTCTATATCACAACGGTGACATATGACCTATCAACGGAGTTGGCTGAGAGGTAGTATTACGCGTTGTTGCCCAACAGGTCCGGGTTCGCGACCCACTTGTACTTTATATATTGTCAAAATTCACTTCCCGCGGGATGGGTCGGCTTGGGGGGACATTTTTAAAAAACACATTTTCATGACATTTTAACTCATTTATGGTTTCCGTTGAGTAAGTAATATACCTCCTATGCATTATTCCTTTTATACTTTCAATCTGCTGTTCCTCGTTCTTACTTTGTTGTTTTTGTTCAGTCACACTGTTGAATAATCTCAGATCATATAACATGTATAGGTCTAACAGATTGTACATATTTTGAACCTATTTTAGAAAGATAGTCAGATAAAATTAGATGGAAGAAACTATTGAGGGCAAATTGCAGTAAAGAAGTCGACAGCTAAAATGTTAACAAATGTAAAAACAATGTGATAACTTTAATTTGTAAATTTCAAACTTTTAAATAAGCACTTTCAAACATCTCTAAAATCATCTCTGCCAAAAAATAAAATAAAAAAACGAAAAACTGTGTGCATGGCCTGAACGTGAGTGAAGCCCTTTATTACGAGTGCCATTGAACGCCTCATTCAGGGCCTACGACATCTGCGCAAGCGCGTTAGAGTCTCACTCCTCTGTGGATATTCGTACTGTGAGTAATGAAAGTCCGTCTCTCCTCACTAATTAAGACTTTCACGGTACACAAACACATTATGGGTTTTAGAAATGAGGCATCATATTCTCTATTACCCACTCTTACTATGCGGGAAAGGGATAGCTGAAATATTTTAAATTACAACCGCAGAGTTCTACTTTTGAGCTAGTTAGCTTGTGGCTAGCTGCCAATGACTCAACAGAAAGTTAACGTTTCGTAATATCCGGTTACAGCGGGAAATGTTTCTCAAGACATGATGCCATTTATTAATTATGTTTTAGTACACTGCTAAATACACACAACTACCCTGTGTATTCTGTAAGAAAGACAATTAAAGAGTTTCAAACAAGACCTATAGACTGGTGTAGTTTTGAGTCCTAAAACCAGAAGTGAGTTAGCATTTTAGCACCGTGGGTTCCTAACTCTAAAAGTCAATGGGGATTTTGAATGGGTTTGTGTTTAGACGCCTGAAAAAAGGTCTGTTTAACACAAGCTGAAGAGATGTTGACGTTTTGTTAGACGAAAAAAACTACGTTAGCTAAGACCCCACTTGTGAATTTTAAAGTTTTTACGTGAACTTTAAACGGCGATTGCTAACGAGTAGCTAACTGAAACTACAGTGGTTGTCACAGACGTCACGCGTCATCACGCCGGGAACTCGCTCCCTAATCCTCCTCACAGCCTCTAGTCTCGTTTTTCAGTGCTCTTGTAAATATTAGGTTAATAAACAACTTGTTAAACTATCGTTTAGCTATCTTGTCAAATCCGCTGATTAGGTCGATGAAGCATAACGGTCGTGACGTCATTATAAATCGACCGCGGTGTAGTTCGCTGGCGCATAACGTTCGCTTTTTACTTCTCTCGGCTGCATTAACTCTTCAAACGTCATATAAATGATGTTCATCTGTATAGATTATCCCGCTGAACAAAACAGCGTCAGGAACGTGTGTTTGACACAGAGATTATTTTCTGCAATGATCCAAAATTGAACTGCAGAGAGGTACGCTGATCATGTGTCACCTGATTAACAGAGTTGTGCCATATTAATGGACAGGCTGAAGAGCCAATGAAGATGCAGAAACAAGGAGGATTTAGTTGGCCCAATTTAATGTTTATATATTCAACATACTCAGATAAAGAATCCACCCTGAAACTACTCGGATCGAGCTGTGACATGTTTCTGTCATTTTAACCTGTGTTAACGGAGCACTTTTTCTGTTCTTTGTCTTTTCAGATCATCTTTGACACCCGGCTCAAATCTAAACGGTAATAACACTAACAAACAGTGTTTAGCTGCCAAACTAATGTCATTACTTGGCTTTGCTGAACCTCACCATATTAACTAGTGATATATCTTTTTTTTGCATGCATGCATGGCTTCCTACTTACTGTAAATATAGGAAATGCATTTTAATAATGCAAAGTGAATCATATTTTTAAGCACAAATTCATCATCAAAAACCGTCCTGTAGTCTGGTGGACGTTAGGCTAACAAGCTTCACTTCCTCAGTGTCCTCTTCATTGACTTTGATAGGTGTGTTTTTGTTTGTGCTGTCATTCATGTGATGCTTTCATACACAGCTGAAGTCCCTAACAAGTCAATGAAGTTATTTGAAGTTTAACCACAGCTGAATCATTATTAATGCTACCTTACAGTAAAGACACTTTAGAGCGACACTTGTTTCCTTTCTCTGTGATCTATTGTAACATGTTTGATACCAACATGATTGTTATAATCTACGGATTTATATTTCACTCGTGTCTTCAAAACTCAATCAGTGCCTAAAAACAAATTCCTCAAGAAGATGGAAATATGAGCCACTAAATGTCAGTGTTTAAAGTTAATTGAAGTTGGTGTTGGCTCGGCGTTACAGTTCACCTCAAGTATTTAGTTTACATTAATGAACAACGTGAAATAAAGACAAGAATTCTGGTCCTGAAGATGTTTGAATGAGCTGTGAGGTGTTTCTACAGTGAAATAAAATATCTCTGTCTCCTTCTCTTAACTGCAGACTGTCGTTGACACCTTCCCTTCCTAGACCTTGAAATGTGAGTTGACTTGCATGAATTATTATTTTGACGTCATGACACATTTTAAAAGTCATCTTATTGCCATTTGGCCTCAGCCAGAAATCACTTATTATTGAGAATGTAAACAGTTGAAAAGTTGCCGTTAAACAATAGAAAACACATTTTGACACTTTCCAAATGAAACTTAACAGTCGAGTTAGTAACTGGAAATAAAGCTTAGAGCTGGCACAAATTCTACTTTGATTATGAATAGAAGTTGGAATGAGATGTTAGTTTACATGATATTAACTTGAAAATATCACTTTGTCCCCATTCCTCCCCAAACCTTTTGTCCGTCATCTGACAGCAGACCATCATCGGGAGGCAGCCAGTCTGCAGTAAGTTCTCGTTACGGTACGTTTTTATGAAGTCTCTCAGCTTGTTATAGATTTTAATAGGAGAAAATGTAGCTAACACTACACTGCTCTGCTCTTTGCTCATGTCCCGTTTCACCCGCTTGTTTGCTGACTTTAGTTAGAAAACAGACGAGGTCTGCAGCACAGTAAAGTGGTATTCCTGGTTGTTCTTTTCTTACCTAATCTGGTACCTTAAACTAGTCACAGTTTCAGGTAAGGAATGTTTCTAAAGTGCAAATATAAATGCAGAGATTCAAAGAAAAAACTGTACATTTTAAGATTTGTGTACAATTGAAATTCAAGGAGGGATATGTAAACGACATTTATCGTTTAAAATTGGTAAGGCAGTCTAAATTCAGTCTGAAAAAATAACTGTGAATGGTTGGGGGTTTTTTTTGTTTGTTTTTGTTTTAATAGCTAGCCATAAGAATGATGGTTTCAATATTGCACCAATCACTGTATTCAGCAGTTTGACTCATGTTAGTTTCTTGCCACCAGGACACCTGCACCGACGGCATTGTTAACTGCCTGGGGGCTGGAGAAGTGGAGGGCAAACCTGGCTGGCTCCATCTCCTGCTGGAGAGTGACGAGATGCCTCTGATAAAAACAGAGATGTGGGATGAACTATCAGTTCATCTCAAAACGCTACCCTTCCCAATCCACATTCAGGTCAAGGGGGGTATTGTTAAAATGGTTAAACCCGTAGGTGTTGAGGAGGGACAGGGAAAAAAGGGGGGGGGAGGAGGAGAAGAAGAATGAAGAGTGGGAAAAGGAGGAAGATTAAAGGAGTCATCATATTGGGGTTTGTTTTATGGTTTTAGTAATGTGTTTTCAAGAAGATGTAGGGGAGAGGGTAGGACAGAAGATAAAATGGGGAGTAGAAAAATTGTTGTTTTTTTTATGTTTATGTTGTCTTGTTTGGTTAGTTGTTTGTTAAAATGTGCATATATGTTTTTTGTTAAAAAATAAATATGTTTCACTTGGACAATGAAAATCAAATTATTAACTACAACCATGTAATAGAAAATAGAGCTCTCTCTCTCTCTCTCTCTCTCACTCTCACTCTCACTCTCTCACTCACTCACTCACTCACTCACTCGACACAATGATCAATCAATAACATGCAGTCAATGCATTAAATAAAATGTAACATGGATGATTTGAACACATGGAGGAAGCTGAGCAACCACCAGGTGCTGAAAAGTGCTTTATACGATTTACCAACTTTCATCACCACGGACAGCAACATGGTAAAGTGTGCTTATAGGCGTCTGTGTGTCGAAATGCGTACTTTTAATTACTTTGGTGGTGGACAACATACTTGGTCAATAACGCTGATTCTGATGTTTGCCCACTGACAACAAAACTTTAGCATGTGACGTGTGTAAGTATAACTGACGTGCGTGTTCGATGGCTTCAGCCGCTTCAGTATCTGTTTTCTATATCACAACGGTGACATATGACCTATCAACGGAGTTGGCTGAGAGGTAGTATTACGCGTTGTTGCCCAACGGGTCCGGGTTCGCGACCCACTTGTACTTTATATATTGTCAAAATTCACTTCCCGTGGGATGGGTCGGCTTGGGGGGACATTTTTAAAAAACACATTTTCATGACATTTTAACTCATTTATGGTTTCCGTTGAGTAAGTAATATACCTCCTATGCATTATTCCTTTTATACTTTCAATCTGCTGTTCCTCGTTCTTACTTTGTTGTTTTTGTTCAGTCACACTGTTGAATAATCTCAGATCATATAACATGTATAGGTCTAACAGATTGTACATATTTTGAACCTATTTTAGAAAGATAGTCAGATAAAATTAGATGGAAGAAACTATTGAGGGCAAATTGCAGTAAAGAAGTCGACAGCTAAAATGTTAACAAATGTAAAAACAATGTGATAACTTTAATTTGTAAATTTCAAACTTTTAAATAAGCACTTTCAAACATCTCTAAAATCATCTCTGCCAAAAAATAAAATAAAAAAACGAAAAACTGTGTGCATGGCCTGAACGTGAGTGAAGCCCTTTATTACGAGTGCCAGTGAACGCCTCATTCAGGGCCTACGACATCTGCGCAAGCGCGTTAGAGTCTCACTCCTCTGTGGATATTCGTGCGGTGAGTAATGAAAGTCCGTCTCTCCTCACTAATTAAGACTTTCACGGTACACAAACACATTATGGGTTTTAGAAATGAGGCATCATATTCTCTATTACCCACTCTTACTATGCGGGAAAGGGATAGCTGAAATATTTTAAATTACAACCGCAGAGTTCTACTTTTGAGCTAGTTAGCTTGTGGCTAGCTGCCAATGACTCAACAGAAAGTTAACGTTTCGTAATATCCGGTTACAGCGGGAAATGTTTCTCAAGACATGATGCCATTTATTAACTATGTTTTAGTACACTGCTAAATACACACAACTACCCTGTGTATTCTGTAAGAAAGACAATTAAAGAGTTTCAAACAAGACCTATAGACTGGTGTAGTTTTGAGTCCTAAAACCAGAAGTGAGTTAGCATTTTAGCACCGTGGGTTCCTAACTCTAAAAGTCAATGGGGATTTTGAATGGGTTTGTGTTTAGACGCCTGAAAAAAGGTCTGTTTAACACAAGCTGAAGAGATGTTGACGTTTTGTTA
Source organism: Symphodus melops (assembly GCF_947650265.1). Classification (NCBI taxonomy): domain Eukaryota; kingdom Metazoa; phylum Chordata; class Actinopteri; order Labriformes; family Labridae; genus Symphodus; species Symphodus melops. The sequence continues at coordinate 9,363,638 of NC_136703.1, forward strand.
GACGAAAAAAACTACGTTAGCTAAGACCCCACTTGTGAATTTTAAAGTTTTTACGTGAACTTTAAACGGCGATTGCTAACGAGTAGCTAACTGAAACTACAGTGGTTGTCACAGACGTCACGCGTCATCACGCCGGGAACTCGCTCCCTAATCCTCCTCACAGCCTCTAGTCTCGTTTTTCAGTGCTCTTGTAAATATTAGGTTAATAAACAACTTGTTAAACTATCGTTTAGCTATCTTGTCAAATCCGCTGATTAGGTCGATGAAGCATAACGGTCGTGACGTCATTATAAATCGACCGCGGTGTAGTTCGCTGGCGCATAACGTTCGCTTTTTACTTCTCTCGGCTGCATTAACTCTTCAAACGTCATATAAATGATGTTCATCTGTATAGATTATCCCGCTGAACAAAACAGCGTCAGGAACGTGTGTTTGACACAGAGATTATTTTCTGCAATGATCCAAAATTGAACTGCAGAGAGGTACGCTGATCATGTGTCACCTGATTAACAGAGTTGTGCCATATTAATGGACAGGCTGAAGAGCCAATGAAGATGCAGAAACAAGGAGGATTTAGTTGGCCCAATTTAATGTTTATATATTCAACATATTCAGATAAAGAATCCACCCTGAAACTACTCGGATCGAGCTGTGACATGTTTCTGTCATTTTAACCTGTGTTAACGGAGCACTTTTTCTGTTCTTTGTCTTTTCAGATCATCTTTGACACCCGGCTCAAATCTAAACGGTAATAACACTAACAAACAGTGTTTAGCTGCCAAACTAATGTCATTACTTGGCTTTGCTGAACCTCACCATATTAACTAGTGATATATCTTTTTTTTGCATGCATGCATGGCTTCCTACTTACTGTAAATATAGGAAATGCATTTTAATAATGCAAAGTGAATCATATTTTTAAGCACAAATTCATCATCAAAAACCGTTCTGTAGTCTGGTGGACGTTAGGCTAACAAGCTTCACTTCCTCAGTGTCCTCTTCATTGACTTTGATAGGTGTGTTTTTGTTTGTGCTGTCATTCATGTGATGCTTTCATACACAGCTGAAGTCCCTAACAAGTCAATGAAGTTATTTGAAGTTTAACCACAGCTGAATCATTATTAATGCTACCTTACAGTAAAGACACTTTAGAGCGACACTTGTTTCCTTTCTCTGTGATCTATTGTAACATGTTTGATACCAACATGATTGTTATAATCTACGGATTTATATTTCACTCGTGTCTTCAAAACTCAATCAGTGCCTAAAAACAAATTCCTCAAGAAGATGGAAATATGAGCCACTAAATGTCAGTGTTTAAAGTTAATTGAAGTTGGTGTTGGCTCGGCGTTACAGTTCACCTCAAGTATTTAGTTTACATTAATGAACAACGTGAAATAAAGACAAGAATTCTGGTCCTGAAGATGTTTGAATGAGCTGTGAGGTGTTTCTACAGTGAAATAAAATATCTCTGTCTCCTTCTCTTAACTGCAGACTGTCGTTGACACCTTCCCTTCCTAGACCCTGAAATGTGAGTTGACTTGCATGAATTATTATTTTGACGTCATGACACATTTTAAAAGTCATCTTATTGCCATTTGGCCTCAGCCAGAAATCACTTATTATTGAGAATGTAAACAGTTGAAAAGTTGCCGTTAAACAATAGAAAACACATTTTGACACTTTCCAAATGAAACTTAACAGTCGAGTTAGTAACTGGAAATAAAGCTTAGAGCTGGCACAAATTCTACTTTGATTATGAATAGAAGTTGGAATGAGATGTTAGTTTACATGATATTAACTTGAAAATATCACTTTGTCCCCATTCCTCCCCAAACCTTTTGTCCGTCATCTGACAGCAGACCATCATCGGGAGGCAGCCAGTCTGCAGTAAGTTCTCGTTACGGTACGTTTTTATGAAGTCTCTCAGCTTGTTATAGATTTTAATAGGAGAAAATGTAGCTAACACTACACTGCTCTGCTCTTTGCTCATGTCCCGTTTCACCCGCTTGTTTGCTGACTTTAGTTAGAAAACAGACGAGGTCTGCAGCACAGTAAAGTGGTATTCCTGGTTGTTCTTTTCTTACCTAATCTGGTACCTTAAACTAGTCACAGTTTCAGGTAAGGAATGTTTCTAAAGTGCAAATATAAATGCAGAGATTCAAAGAAAAAACTGTACATTTTAAGATTTGTGTACAATTGAAATTCAAGGAGGGATATGTAAACGACATTTATCGTTTAAAATTGGTAAGGCAGTCTAAATTCAGTCTGAAAAAATAACTGTGAATGGTTGGGGGTTTTTTTTGTTTGTTTTTGTTTTAATAGCTAGCCATAAGAATGATGGTTTCAATATTGCACCAATCACTGTATTCAGCAGTTTGACTCATGTTAGTTTCTTGCCACCAGGACACCTGCACCGACGGCATTGTTAACTGCCTGGGGGCTGGAGAAGTGGAGGGCAAACCTGGCTGGCTCCATCTCCTGCTGGAGAGTGACGAGATGCCTCTGATAAAAACAGAGATGTGGGATGAACTATCAGTTCATCTCAAAACGCTACCCTTCCCAATCCACATTCAGGTCAAGGGGGGTATTGTTAAAATGGTTAAACCCGTAGGTGTTGAGGAGGGACAGGGAAAAAAGGGGGGGGGAGGAGGAGAAGAAGAATGAAGAGTGGGAAAAGGAGGAAGATTAAAGGAGTCATCATATTGGGGTTTGTTTTATGGTTTTAGTAATGTGTTTTCAAGAAGATGTAGGGGAGAGGGTAGGACAGAAGATAAAATGGGGAGTAGAAAAATTGTTGTTTTTTTTATGTTTATGTTGTCTTGTTTGGTTAGTTGTTTGTTAAAATGTGCATATATGTTTTTTGTTAAAAAATAAATATGTTTCACTTGGACAATGAAAATCAAATTATTAACTACAACCATGTAATAGAAAATAGAGCTCTCTCTCTCTCTCTCTCTCTCACTCTCACTCTCACTCTCTCACTCACTCACTCACTCACTCACTCGACACAATGATCAATCAATAACATGCAGTCAATGCATTAAATAAAATGTAACATGGATGATTTGAACACATGGAGGAAGCTGAGCAACCACCAGGTGCTGAAAAGTGCTTTATACGATTTACCAACTTTCATCACCACGGACAGCAACATGGTAAAGTGTGCTTATAGGCGTCTGTGTGTCGAAATGCGTACTTTTAATTACTTTGGTGGTGGACAACATACTTGGTCAATAACGCTGATTCTGATGTTTGCCCACTGACAACAAAACTTTAGCATGTGACGTGTGTAAGTATAACTGACGTGCGTGTTCGATGGCTTCAGCCGCTTCAGTATCTGTTTTCTATATCACAACGGTGACATATTACCTATCAACGGAGTTGGCTGAGAGGTAGTATTACGCGTTGTTGCCCAACGGGTCCGGGTTCGCGACCCACTTGTACTTTATATATTGTCAAAATTCACTTCCCGCGGGATGGGTCGGCTTGGGGGGACATTTTTAAAAAACACATTTTCATGACATTTTAACTCATTTATGGTTTCCGTTGAGTAAGTAATATACCTCCTATGCATTATTCCTTTTATACTTTCAATCTGCTGTTCCTCGTTCTTACTTTGTTGTTTTTGTTCAGTCACACTGTTGAATAATCTCAGATCATATAACATGTATAGGTCTAACAGATTGTACATATTTTGAACCTATTTTAGAAAGATAGTCAGATAAAATTAGATGGAAGAAACTATTGAGGGCAAATTGCAGTAAAGAAGTCGACAGCTAAAATGTTAACAAATGTAAAAACAATGTGATAACTTTAATTTGTAAATTTCAAACTTTTAAATAAGCACTTTCAAACATCTCTAAAATCATCTCTGCCAAAAAATAAAATAAAAAAACGAAAAACTGTGTGCATGGCCTGAACGTGAGTGAAGCCCTTTATTACGAGTGCCAGTGAACGCCTCATTCAGGGCCTACGACATCTGCGCAAGCGCGTTAGAGTCTCACTCCTCTGTGGATATTCGTGCGGTGAGTAATGAAAGTCCGTCTCTCCTCACTAATTAAGACTTTCACGGTACACAAACACATTATGGGTTTTAGAAATGAGGCATCATATTCTCTATTACCCACTCTTACTATGCGGGAAAGGGATAGCTGAAATATTTTAAATTACAACCGCAGAGTTCTACTTTTGAGCTAGTTAGCTTGTGGCTAGCTGCCAATGACTCAACAGAAAGTTAACGTTTCGTAATATCCGGTTACAGCGGGAAATGTTTCTCAAGACATGATGCCATTTATTAACTATGTTTTAGTACACTGCTAAATACACACAACTACCCTGTGTATTCTGTAAGAAAGACAATTAAAGAGTTTCAAACAAGACCTATAGACTGGTGTAGTTTTGAGTCCTAAAACCAGAAGTGAGTTAGCATTTTAGCACCGTGGGTTCCTAACTCTAAAAGTCAATGGGGATTTTGAATGGGTTTGTGTTTAGACGCCTGAAAAAAGGTCTGTTTAACACAAGCTGAAGAGATGTTGACGTTTTGTTAGACGAAAAAAACTACGTTAGCTAAGACCCCACTTGTGAATTTTAAAGTTTTTACGTGAACTTTAAACGGCGATTGCTAACGAGTAGCTAACTGAAACTACAGTGGTTGTCACAGACGTCACGCGTCATCACGCCGGGAACTCGCTCCCTAATCCTCCTCACAGCCTCTAGTCTCGTTTTTCAGTGCTCTTGTAAATATTAGGTTAATAAACAACTTGTTAAACTATCGTTTAGCTATCTTGTCAAATCCGCTGATTAGGTCGATGAAGCATAACGGTCGTGACGTCATTATAAATCGACCGCGGTGTAGTTCGCTGGCGCATAACGTTCGCTTTTTACTTCTCTCGGCTGCATTAACTCTTCAAACGTCATATAAATGATGTTCATCTGTATAGATTATCCCGCTGAACAAAACAGCGTCAGGAACGTGTGTTTGACACAGAGATTATTTTCTGCAATGATCCAAAATTGAACTGCAGAGAGGTACGCTGATCATGTGTCACCTGATTAACAGAGTTGTGCCATATTAATGGACAGGCTGAAGAGCCAATGAAGATGCAGAAACAAGGAGGATTTAGTTGGCCCAATTTAATGTTTATATATTCAACATATTCAGATAAAGAATCCACCCTGAAACTACTCGGATCGAGCTGTGACATGTTTCTGTCATTTTAACCTGTGTTAACGGAGCACTTTTTCTGTTCTTTGTCTTTTCAGATCATCTTTGACACCCGGCTCAAATCTAAACGGTAATAACACTAACAAACAGTGTTTAGCTGCCAAACTAATGTCATTACTTGGCTTTGCTGAACCTCACCATATTAACTAGTGATATATCTTTTTTTTGCATGCATGCATGGCTTCCTACTTACTGTAAATATAGGAAATGCATTTTAATAATGCAAAGTGAATCATATTTTTAAGCACAAATTCATCATCAAAAACCGTCCTGTAGTCTGGTGGACGTTAGGCTAACAAGCTTCACTTCCTCAGTGTCCTCTTCATTGACTTTGATAGGTGTGTTTTTGTTTGTGCTGTCATTCATGTGATGCTTTCATACACAGCTGAAGTCCCTAACAAGTCAATGAAGTTATTTGAAGTTTAACCACAGCTGAATCATTATTAATGCTACCTTACAGTAAAGACACTTTAGAGCGACACTTGTTTCCTTTCTCTGTGATCTATTGTAACATGTTTGATACCAACATGATTGTTATAATCTACGGATTTATATTTCACTCGTGTCTTCAAAACTCAATCAGTGCCTAAAAACAAATTCCTCAAGAAGATGGAAATATGAGCCACTAAATGTCAGTGTTTAAAGTTAATTGAAGTTGGTGTTGGCTCGGCGTTACAGTTCACCTCAAGTATTTAGTTTACATTAATGAACAACGTGAAATAAAGACAAGAATTCTGGTCCTGAAGATGTTTGAATGAGCTGTGAGGTGTTTCTACAGTGAAATAAAATATCTCTGTCTCCTTCTCTTAACTGCAGACTGTCGTTGACACCTTCCCTTCCTAGACCCTGAAATGTGAGTTGACTTGCATGAATTATTATTTTGACGTCATGACACATTTTAAAAGTCATCTTATTGCCATTTGGCCTCAGCCAGAAATCACTTATTATTGAGAATGTAAACAGTTGAAAAGTTGCCGTTAAACAATAGAAAACACATTTTGACACTTTCCAAATGAAACTTAACAGTCGAGTTAGTAACTGGAAATAAAGCTTAGAGCTGGCACAAATTCTACTTTGATTATGAATAGAAGTTGGAATGAGATGTTAGTTTACATGATATTAACTTGAAAATATCACTTTGTCCCCATTCCTCCCCAAACCTTTTGTCCGTCATCTGACAGCAGACCATCATCGGGAGGCAGCCAGTCTGCAGTAAGTTCTCGTTACGGTACGTTTTTATGAAGTCTCTCAGCTTGTTATAGATTTTAATAGGAGAAAATGTAGCTAACACTACACTGCTCTGCTCTTTGCTCATGTCCCGTTTCACCCGCTTGTTTGCTGACTTTAGTTAGAAAACAGACGAGGTCTGCAGCACAGTAAAGTGGTATTCCTGGTTGTTCTTTTCTTACCTAATCTGGTACCTTAAACTAGTCACAGTTTCAGGTAAGGAATGTTTCTAAAGTGCAAATATAAATGCAGAGATTCAAAGAAAGAACTGTACATTTTAAGATTTGTGTACAATTGAAATTCAAGGAGGGATATGTAAACGACATTTATCGTTTAAAATTGGTAAGGCAGTCTAAATTCAGTCTGAAAAAATAACTGTGAATGGTTGGGGGTTTTTTTTGTTTGTTTTTGTTTTAATAGCTAGCCATAAGAATGATGGTTTCAATATTGCACCAATCACTGTATTCAGCAGTTTGACTCATGTTAGTTTCTTGCCACCAGGACACCTGCACCGACGGCATTGTTAACTGCCTGGGGGCTGGAGAAGTGGAGGGCAAACCTGGCTGGCTCCATCTCCTGCTGGAGAGTGACGAGATGCCTCTGATAAAAACAGAGATGTGGGATGAACTATCAGTTCATCTCAAAACGCTACCCTTCCCAATCCACATTCAGGTCAAGGGGGGTATTGTTAAAATGGTTAAACCCGTAGGTGTTGAGGAGGGACAGGGAAAAAAGGGGGGGGGAGGAGGAGAAGAAGAATGAAGAGTGGGAAAAGGAGGAAGATTAAAGGAGTCATCATATTGGGGTTTGTTTTATGGTTTTAGTAATGTGTTTTCAAGAAGATGTAGGGGAGAGGGTAGGACAGAAGATAAAATGGGGAGTAGAAAAATTGTTGTTTTTTTTATGTTTATGTTGTCTTGTTTGGTTAGTTGTTTGTTAAAATGTGCATATATGTTTTTTGTTAAAAAATAAATATGTTTCACTTGGACAATGAAAATCAAATTATTAACTACAACCATGTAATAGAAAATAGAGCTCTCTCTCTCTCTCTCTCTCTCACTCTCACTCTCACTCTCTCACTCACTCACTCACTCACTCACTCGACACAATGATCAATCAATAACATGCAGTCAATGCATTAAATAAAATGTAACATGGATGATTTGAACACATGGAGGAAGCTGAGCAACCACCAGGTGCTGAAAAGTGCTTTATACGATTTACCAACTTTCATCACCACGGACAGCAACATGGTAAAGTGTGCTTATAGGCGTCTGTGTGTCGAAATGCGTACTTTTAATTACTTTGGTGGTGGACAACATACTTGGTCAATAACGCTGATTCTGATGTTTGCCCACTGACAACAAAACTTTAGCATGTGACGTGTGTAAGTATAACTGACGTGCGTGTTCGATGGCTTCAGCCGCTTCAGTATCTGTTTTCTATATCACAACGGTGACATATTACTTATCAACGGAGTTGGCTGAGAGGTAGTATTACGCGTTGTTGCCCAACGGGTCCGGGTTCGCGACCCACTTGTACTTTATATATTGTCAAAATTCACTTCCCGTGGGATGGGTCGGCTTGGGGGGACATTTTTAAAAAACACATTTTCATGACATTTTAACTCATTTATGGTTTCCGTTGAGTAAGTAATATACCTCCTATGCATTATTCCTTTTATACTTTCAATCTGCTGTTCCTCGTTCTTACTTTGTTGTTTTTGTTCAGTCACACTGTTGAATAATCTCAGATCATATAACATGTATAGGTCTAACAGATTGTACATATTTTGAACCTATTTTAGAAAGATAGTCAGATAAAATTAGATGGAAGAAACTATTGAGGGCAAATTGCAGTAAAGAAGTCGACAGCTAAAATGTTAACAAATGTAAAAACAATGTGATAACTTTAATTTGTAAATTTCAAACTTTTAAATAAGCACTTTCAAACATCTCTAAAATCATCTCTGCCAAAAAATAAAATAAAAAAACGAAAAACTGTGTGCATGGCCTGAACGTGAGTGAAGCCCTTTATTACGAGTGCCAGTGAACGCCTCATTCAGGGCCTACGACATCTGCGCAAGCGCGTTAGAGTCTCACTCCTCTGTGGATATTCGTGCGGTGAGTAATGAAAGTCCGTCTCTCCTCACTAATTAAGACTTTCACGGTACACAAACACATTATGGGTTTTAGAAATGAGGCATCATATTCTCTATTACCCACTCTTACTATGCGGGAAAGGGATAGCTGAAATATTTTAAATTACAACCGCAGAGTTCTACTTTTGAGCTAGTTAGCTTGTGGCTAGCTGCCAATGACTCAACAGAAAGTTAACGTTTCGTAATATCCGGTTACAGCGGGAAATGTTTCTCAAGACATGATGCCATTTATTAACTATGTTTTAGTACACTGCTAAATACACACAACTACCCTGTGTATTCTGTAAGAAAGACAATTAAAGAGTTTCAAACAAGACCTATAGACTGGTGTAGTTTTGAGTCCTAAAACCAGAAGTGAGTTAGCATTTTAGCACCGTGGGTTCCTAACTCTAAAAGTCAATGGGGATTTTGAATGGGTTTGTGTTTAGACGCCTGAAAAAAGGTCTGTTTAACACAAGCTGAAGAGATGTTGACGTTTTGTTAGACGAAAAAAACTACGTTAGCTAAGACCCCACTTGTGAATTTTAAAGTTTTTACGTGAACTTTAAACGGCGATTGCTAACGAGTAGCTAACTGAAACTACAGTGGTTGTCACAGACGTCACGCGTCATCACGCCGGGAACTCGCTCCCTAATCCTCCTCACAGCCTCTAGTCTCGTTTTTCAGTGCTCTTGTAAATATTAGGTTAATAAACAACTTGTTAAACTATCGTTTAGCTATCTTGTCAAATCCGCTGATTAGGTCGATGAAGCATAACGGTCGTGACGTCATTATAAATCGACCGCGGTGTAGTTCGCTGGCGCATAACGTTCGCTTTTTACTTCTCTCGGCTGCATTAACTCTTCAAACGTCATATAAATGATGTTCATCTGTATAGATTATCCCGCTGAACAAAACAGCGTCAGGAACGTGTGTTTGACACAGAGATTATTTTCTGCAATGATCCAAAATTGAACTGCAGAGAGGTACGCTGATCATGTGTCACCTGATTAACAGAGTTGTGCCATATTAATGGACAGGCTGAAGAGCCAATGAAGATGCAGAAACAAGGAGGATTTAGTTGGCCCAATTTAATGTTTATATATTCAACATATTCAGATAAAGAATCCACCCTGAAACTACTCGGATCGAGCTGTGACATGTTTCTGTCATTTTAACCTGTGTTAACGGAGCACTTTTTCTGTTCTTTGTCTTTTCAGATCATCTTTGACACCCGGCTCAAATCTAAACGGTAATAACACTAACAAACAGTGTTTAGCTGCCAAACTAATGTCATTACTTGGCTTTGCTGAACCTCACCATATTAACTAGTGATATATCTTTTTTTGCATGCATGCATGGCTTCCTACTTACTGTAAATATAGGAAATGCATTTTAATAATGCAAAGTGAATCATATTTTTAAGCACAAATTCATCATCAAAAACCGTCCTGTAGTCTGGTGGACGTTAGGCTAACAAGCTTCACTTCCTCAGTGTCCTCTTCATTGACTTTGATAGGTGTGTTTTTGTTTGTGCTGTCATTCATGTGATGCTTTCATACACAGCTGAAGTCCCTAACAAGTCAATGAAGTTATTTGAAGTTTAACCACAGCTGAATCATTATTAATGCTACCTTACAGTAAAGACACTTTAGAGCGACACTTGTTTCCTTTCTCTGTGATCTATTGTAACATGTTTGATACCAACATGATTGTTATAATCTACGGATTTATATTTCACTCGTGTCTTCAAAACTCAATCAGTGCCTAAAAACAAATTCCTCAAGAAGATGGAAATATGAGCCACTAAATGTCAGTGTTTAAAGTTAATTGAAGTTGGTGTTGGCTCGGCGTTACAGTTCACCTCAAGTATTTAGTTTACATTAATGAACAACGTGAAATAAAGACAAGAATTCTGGTCCTGAAGATGTTTGAATGAGCTGTGAGGTGTTTCTACAGTGAAATAAAATATCTCTGTCTCCTTCTCTTAACTGCAGACTGTCGTTGACACCTTCCCTTCCTAGACCCTGAAATGTGAGTTGACTTGCTTGAATTATTATTTTGACGTCATGACACATTTTAAAAGTCATCTTATTGCCATTTGGCCTCAGCCAGAAATCACTTATTATTGAGAATGTAAACAGTTGAAAAGTTGCCGTTAAACAATAGAAAACACATTTTGACACTTTCCAAATGAAACTTAACAGTCGAGTTAGTAACTGGAAATAAAGCTTAGAGCTGGCACAAATTCTACTTTGATTATGAATAGAAGTTGGAATGAGATGTTAGTTTACATGATATTAACTTGAAAATATCACTTTGTCCCCATTCCTCCCCAAACCTTTTGTCCGTCATCTGACAGCAGACCATCATCGGGAGGCAGCCAGTCTGCAGTAAGTTCTCGTTACGGTACGTTTTTATGAAGTCTCTCAGCTTGTTATAGATTTTAATAGGAGAAAATGTAGCTAACACTACACTGCTCTGCTCTTTGCTCATGTCCCGTTTCACCCGCTTGTTTGCTGACTTTAGTTAGAAAACAGACGAGGTCTGCAGCACAGTAAAGTGGTATTCCTGGTTGTTCTTTTCTTACCTAATCTGGTACCTTAAACTAGTCACAGTTTCAGGTAAGGAATGTTTCTAAAGTGCAAATATAAATGCAGAGATTCAAAGAAAAAACTGTACATTTTAAGATTTGTGTACAATTGAAATTCAAGGAGGGATATGTAAACGACATTTATCGTTTAAAATTGGTAAGGCAGTCTAAATTCAGTCTGAAAAAATAACTGTGAATGGTTGGGGGGTTTTTTTGTTTGTTTTTGTTTTAATAGCTAGCCATAAGAATGATGGTTTCAATATTGCACCAATCACTGTATTCAGCAGTTTGACTCATGTTAGTTTCTTGCCACCAGGACACCTGCACCGACGGCATTGTTAACTGCCTGGGGGCTGGAGAAGTGGAGGGCAAACCTGGCTGGCTCCATCTCCTGCTGGAGAGTGACGAGATGCCTCTGATAAAAACAGAGATGTGGGATGAACTATCAGTTCATCTCAAAACGCTACCCTTCCCAATCCACATTCAGGTCAAGGGGGGTATTGTTAAAATGGTTAAACCCGTAGGTGTTGAGGAGGGACAGGGAAAAAAGGGGGGGGAGGAGGAGAAGAAGAATGAAGAGTGGGAAAAGGAGGAAGATTAAAGGAGTCATCATATTGGGGTTTGTTTTATGGTTTTAGTAATGTGTTTTCAAGAAGATGTAGGGGAGAGGGTAGGACAGAAGATAAAATGGGGAGTAGAAAAATTGTTGTTTTTTTTATGTTTATGTTGTCTTGTTTGGTTAGTTGTTTGTTAAAATGTGCATATATGTTTTTTGTTAAAAAATAAATATGTTTCACTTGGACAATGAAAATCAAATTATTAACTACAACCATGTAATAGAAAATAGAGCTCTCTCTCTCTCTCTCACTCTCACTCTCTCACTCACTCACTCACTCGACACAATGATCAATCAATAACATGCAGTCAATGCATTAAATAAAATGTAACATGGATGATTTGAACACATGGAGGAAGCTGAGCAACCACCAGGTGCTGAAAAGTGCTTTATACGATTTACCAACTTTCATCACCACGGACAGCAACATGGTAAAGTGTGCTTATAGGCGTCTGTGTGTCGAAATGCGTACTTTTAATTACTTTGGTGGTGGACAACATACTTGGTCAATAACGCTGATTCTGATGTTTGCCCACTGACAACAAAACTTTAGCATGTGACGTGTGCAAGTATAACTGACGTGCGTATTCGATGGCTTCAGCCGCTTCAGTATCTGTTTTCTATATCACAACGGTGACATATTACCTATCAACGGAGTGGGCTGAGAGGTAGTATTACGCGTTGTTGCCCAACGGGTCCGGGTTCGCGACTCACTTGCACTTTATATATTGTCAAAATTCACTTCCCGCGGGATGGGTCGGCTTGGGGGGACATTTTTAAAAAACACATTTTCATGACATTTTAACTCATTTATGGTTTCCGTTGAGTAAGTAATATACCTCCTATGCATTATTCCTTTTATACTTTCAATCTGCTGTTCCTCGTTCTTACTTTGTTGTTTTTGTTCAGTCACACTGTTGAATAATCTCAGATCATATAACATGTATAGGTCTAACAGATTGTACATATTTTGAACCTATTTTAGAAAGATAGTCAGATAAAATTAGATGGAAGAAACTATTGAGGGCAAATTGCAGTAAAGAAGTCGACAGCTAAAATGTTAACAAATGTAAAAACAATGTGATAACTTTAATTTGTAAATTTCAAACTTTTAAATAAGCACTTTCAAACATCTCTAAAATCATCTCTGCCAAAAAATAAAATAAAAAAACGAAAAACTGTGTGCATGGCCTGAACGTGAGTGAAGCCCTTTATTACGAGTGCCAGTGAACGCCTCATTCAGGGCCTACGACATCTGCGCAAGCGCGTTAGAGTCTCACTCCTCTGTGGATATTCGTGCGGTGAGTAATGAAAGTCCGTCTCTCCTCACTAATTAAGACTTTCACGGTACACAAACACATTATGGGTTTTAGAAATGAGGCATCATATTCTCTATTACCCACTCTTACTATGCGGGAAAGGGATAGCTGAAATATTTTAAATTACAACCGCAGAGTTCTACTTTTGAGCTAGTTAGCTTGTGGCTAGCTGCCAATGACTCAACAGAAAGTTAACGTTTCGTAATATCCGGTTACAGCGGGAAATGTTTCTCAAGACATGATGCCATTTATTAACTATGTTTTAGTACACTGCTAAATACACACAACTACCCTGTGTATTCTGTAAGAAAGACAATTAAAGAGTTTCAAACAAGACCTATAGACTGGTGTAGTTTTGAGTCCTAAAACCAGAAGTGAGTTAGCATTTTAGCACCGTGGGTTCCTAACTCTAAAAGTCAATGGGGATTTTGAATGGGTTTGTGTTTAGACGCCTGAAAAAAGGTCTGTTTAACACAAGCTGAAGAGATGTTGACGTTTTGTTAGACGAAAAAAACTACGTTAGCTAAGACCCCACTTGTGAATTTTAAAGTTTTTACGTGAACTTTAAACGGCGATTGCTAACGAGTAGCTAACTGAAACTACAGTGGTTGTCACAGACGTCACGCGTCATCACGCCGGGAACTCGCTCCCTAATCCTCCTCACAGCCTCTAGTCTCGTTTTTCAGTGCTCTTGTAAATATTAGGTTAATAAACAACTTGTTAAACTATCGTTTAGCTATCTTGTCAAATCCGCTGATTAGGTCGATGAAGCATAACGGTCGTGACGTCATTATAAATCGACCGCGGTGTAGTTCGCTGGCGCATAACGTTCGCTTTTTACTTCTCTCGGCTGCATTAACTCTTCAAACGTCATATAAATGATGTTCATCTGTATAGATTATCCCGCTGAACAAAACAGCGTCAGGAACGTGTGTTTGACACAGAGATTATTTTCTGCAATGATCCAAAATTGAACTGCAGAGAGGTACGCTGATCATGTGTCACCTGATTAACAGAGTTGTGCCATATTAATGGACAGGCTGAAGAGCCAATGAAGATGCAGAAACAAGGAGGATTTAGTTGGCCCAATTTAATGTTTATATATTCAACATATTCAGATAAAGAATCCACCCTGAAACTACTCGGATCGAGCTGTGACATGTTTCTGTCATTTTAACCTGTGTTAACGGAGCACTTTTTCTGTTCTTTGTCTTTTCAGATCATCTTTGACACCCGGCTCAAATCTAAACGGTAATAACACTAACAAACAGTGTTTAGCTGCCAAACTAATGTCATTACTTGGCTTTGCTGAACCTCACCATATTAACTAGTGATATATCTTTTTTTTGCATGCATGCATGGCTTCCTACTTACTGTAAATATAGGAAATGCATTTTAATAATGCAAAGTGAATCATATTTTTAAGCACAAATTCATCATCAAAAACCGTCCTGTAGTCTGGTGGACGTTAGGCTAACAAGCTTCACTTCCTCAGTGTCCTCTTCATTGACTTTGATAGGTGTGTTTTTGTTTGTGCTGTCATTCATGTGATGCTTTCATACACAGCTGAAGTCCCTAACAAGTCAATGAAGTTATTTGAAGTTTAACCACAGCTGAATCATTATTAATGCTACCTTACAGTAAAGACACTTTAGAGCGACACTTGTTTCCTTTCTCTGTGATCTATTGTAACATGTTTGATACCAACATGATTGTTATAATCTACGGATTTATATTTCACTCGTGTCTTCAAAACTCAATCAGTGCCTAAAAACAAATTCCTCAAGAAGATGGAAATATGAGCCACTAAATGTCAGTGTTTAAAGTTAATTGAAGTTGGTGTTGGCTCGGCGTTACAGTTCACCTCAAGTATTTAGTTTACATTAATGAACAACGTGAAATAAAGACAAGAATTCTGGTCCTGAAGATGTTTGAATGAGCTGTGAGGTGTTTCTACAGTGAAATAAAATATCTCTGTCTCCTTCTCTTAACTGCAGACTGTCGTTGACACCTTCCCTTCCTAGACCCTGAAATGTGAGTTGACTTGCTTGAATTATTATTTTGACGTCATGACACATTTTAAAAGTCATCTTATTGCCATTTGGCCTCAGCCAGAAATCACTTATTATTGAGAATGTAAACAGTTGAAAAGTTGCCGTTAAACAATAGAAAACACATTTTGACACTTTCCAAATGAAACTTAACAGTCGAGTTAGTAACTGGAAATAAAGCTTAGAGCTGGCACAAATTCTACTTTGATTATGAATAGAAGTTGGAATGAGATGTTAGTTTACATGATATTAACTTGAAAATATCACTTTGTCCCCATTCCTCCCCAAACCTTTTGTCCGTCATCTGACAGCAGACCATCATCGGGAGGCAGCCAGTCTGCAGTAAGTTCTCGTTACGGTACGTTTTTATGAAGTCTCTCAGCTTGTTATAGATTTTAATAGGAGAAAATGTAGCTAACACTACACTGCTCTGCTCTTTGCTCATGTCCCGTTTCACCCGCTTGTTTGCTGACTTTAGTTAGAAAACAGACGAGGTCTGCAGCACAGTAAAGTGGTATTCCTGGTTGTTCTTTTCTTACCTAATCTGGTACCTTAAACTAGTCACAGTTTCAGGTAAGGAATGTTTCTAAAGTGCAAATATAAATGCAGAGATTCAAAGAAAAAACTGTACATTTTAAGATTTGTGTACAATTGAAATTCAAGGAGGGATATGTAAACGACATTTATCGTTTAAAATTGGTAAGGCAGTCTAAATTCAGTCTGAAAAAATAACTGTGAATGGTTGGGGGGTTTTTTTGTTTGTTTTTGTTTTAATAGCTAGCCATAAGAATGATGGTTTCAATATTGCACCAATCACTGTATTCAGCAGTTTGACTCATGTTAGTTTCTTGCCACCAGGACACCTGCACCGACGGCATTGTTAACTGCCTGGGGGCTGGAGAAGTGGAGGGCAAACCTGGCTGGCTCCATCTCCTGCTGGAGAGTGACGAGATGCCTCTGATAAAAACAGAGATGTGGGATGAACTATCAGTTCATCTCAAAACGCTACCCTTCCCAATCCACATTCAGGTCAAGGGGGGTATTGTTAAAATGGTTAAACCCGTAGGTGTTGAGGAGGGACAGGGAAAAAAGGGGGGGGAGGAGGAGAAGAAGAATGAAGAGTGGGAAAAGGAGGAAGATTAAAGGAGTCATCATATTGGGGTTTGTTTTATGGTTTTAGTAATGTGTTTTCAAGAAGATGTAGGGGAGAGGGTAGGACAGAAGATAAAATGGGGAGTAGAAAAATTGTTGTTTTTTTTATGTTTATGTTGTCTTGTTTGGTTAGTTGTTTGTTAAAATGTGCATATATGTTTTTTGTTAAAAAATAAATATGTTTCACTTGGACAATGAAAATCAAATTATTAACTACAACCATGTAATAGAAAATAGAGCTCTCTCTCTCTCTCTCACTCTCACTCTCTCACTCACTCACTCACTCGACACAATGATCAATCAATAACATGCAGTCAATGCATTAAATAAAATGTAACATGGATGATTTGAACACATGGAGGAAGCTGAGCAACCACCAGGTGCTGAAAAGTGCTTTATACGATTTACCAACTTTCATCACCACGGACAGCAACATGGTAAAGTGTGCTTATAGGCGTCTGTGTGTCGAAATGCGTACTTTTAATTACTTTGGTGGTGGACAACATACTTGGTCAATAACGCTGATTCTGATGTTTGCCCACTGACAACAAAACTTTAGCATGTGACGTGTGCAAGTATAACTGACGTGCGTATTCGATGGCTTCAGCCGCTTCAGTATCTGTTTTCTATATCACAACGGTGACATATTACCTATCAACGGAGTGGGCTGAGAGGTAGTATTACGCGTTGTTGCCCAACGGGTCCGGGTTCGCGACTCACTTGCACTTTATATATTGTCAAAATTCACTTCCCGCGGGATGGGTCGGCTTGGGGGGACATTTTTAAAAAACACATTTTCATGACATTTTAACTCATTTATGGTTTCCGTTGAGTAAGTAATATACCTCCTATGCATTATTCCTTTTATACTTTCAATCTGCTGTTCCTCGTTCTTACTTTGTTGTTTTTGTTCAGTCACACTGTTGAATAATCTCAGATCATATAACATGTATAGGTCTAACAGATTGTACATATTTTGAACCTATTTTAGAAAGATAGTCAGATAAAATTAGATGGAAGAAACTATTGAGGGCAAATTGCAGTAAAGAAGTCGACAGCTAAAATGTTAACAAATGTAAAAACAATGTGATAACTTTAATTTGTAAATTTCAAACTTTTAAATAAGCACTTTCAAACATCTCTAAAATCATCTCTGCCAAAAAATAAAATAAAAAAACGAAAAACTGTGTGCATGGCCTGAACGTGAGTGAAGCCCTTTATTACGAGTGCCAGTGAACGCCTCATTCAGGGCCTACGACATCTGCGCAAGCGCGTTAGAGTCTCACTCCTCTGTGGATATTCGTGCGGTGAGTAATGAAAGTCCGTCTCTCCTCACTAATTAAGACTTTCACGGTACACAAACACATTATGGGTTTTAGAAATGAGGCATCATATTCTCTATTACCCACTCTTACTATGCGGGAAAGGGATAGCTGAAATATTTTAAATTACAACCGCAGAGTTCTACTTTTGAGCTAGTTAGCTTGTGGCTAGCTGCCAATGACTCAACAGAAAGTTAACGTTTCGTAATATCCGGTTACAGCGGGAAATGTTTCTCAAGACATGATGCCATTTATTAACTATGTTTTAGTACACTGCTAAATACACACAACTACCCTGTGTATTCTGTAAGAAAGACAATTAAAGAGTTTCAAACAAGACCTATAGACTGGTGTAGTTTTGAGTCCTAAAACCAGAAGTGAGTTAGCATTTTAGCACCGTGGGTTCCTAACTCTAAAAGTCAATGGGGATTTTGAATGGGTTTGTGTTTAGACGCCTGAAAAAAGGTCTGTTTAACACAAGCTGAAGAGATGTTGACGTTTTGTTAGACGAAAAAAACTACGTTAGCTAAGACCCCACTTGTGAATTTTAAAGTTTTTACGTGAACTTTAAACGGCGATTGCTAACGAGTAGCTAACTGAAACTACAGTGGTTGTCACAGACGTCACGCGTCATCACGCCGGGAACTCGCTCCCTAATCCTCCTCACAGCCTCTAGTCTCGTTTTTCAGTGCTCTTGTAAATATTAGGTTAATAAACAACTTGTTAAACTATCGTTTAGCTATCTTGTCAAATCCGCTGATTAGGTCGATGAAGCATAACGGTCGTGACGTCATTATAAATCGACCGCGGTGTAGTTCGCTGGCGCATAACGTTCGCTTTTTACTTCTCTCGGCTGCATTAACTCTTCAAACGTCATATAAATGATGTTCATCTGTATAGATTATCCCGCTGAACAAAACAGCGTCAGGAACGTGTGTTTGACACAGAGATTATTTTCTGCAATGATCCAAAATTGAACTGCAGAGAGGTACGCTGATCATGTGTCACCTGATTAACAGAGTTGTGCCATATTAATGGACAGGCTGAAGAGCCAATGAAGATGCAGAAACAAGGAGGATTTAGTTGGCCCAATTTAATGTTTATATATTCAACATATTCAGATAAAGAATCCACCCTGAAACTACTCGGATCGAGCTGTGACATGTTTCTGTCATTTTAACCTGTGTTAACGGAGCACTTTTTCTGTTCTTTGTCTTTTCAGATCATCTTTGACACCCGGCTCAAATCTAAACGGTAATAACACTAACAAACAGTGTTTAGCTGCCAAACTAATGTCATTACTTGGCTTTGCTGAACCTCACCATATTAACTAGTGATATATCTTTTTTTTGCATGCATGCATGGCTTCCTACTTACTGTAAATATAGGAAATGCATTTTAATAATGCAAAGTGAATCATATTTTTAAGCACAAATTCATCATCAAAAACCGTCCTGTAGTCTGGTGGACGTTAGGCTAACAAGCTTCACTTCCTCAGTGTCCTCTTCATTGACTTTGATAGGTGTGTTTTTGTTTGTGCTGTCATTCATGTGATGCTTTCATACACAGCTGAAGTCCCTAACAAGTCAATGAAGTTATTTGAAGTTTAACCACAGCTGAATCATTATTAATGCTACCTTACAGTAAAGACACTTTAGAGCGACACTTGTTTCCTTTCTCTGTGATCTATTGTAACATGTTTGATACCAACATGATTGTTATAATCTACGGATTTATATTTCACTCGTGTCTTCAAAACTCAATCAGTGCCTAAAAACAAATTCCTCAAGAAGATGGAAATATGAGCCACTAAATGTCAGTGTTTAAAGTTAATTGAAGTTGGTGTTGGCTCGGCGTTACAGTTCACCTCAAGTATTTAGTTTACATTAATGAACAACGTGAAATAAAGACAAGAATTCTGGTCCTGAAGATGTTTGAATGAGCTGTGAGGTGTTTCTACAGTGAAATAAAATATCTCTGTCTCCTTCTCTTAACTGCAGACTGTCGTTGACACCTTCCCTTCCTAGACCCTGAAATGTGAGTTGACTTGCATGAATTATTATTTTGACGTCATGACACATTTTAAAAGTCATCTTATTGCCATTTGGCCTCAGCCAGAAATCACTTATTATTGAGAATGTAAACAGTTGAAAAGTTGCCGTTAAACAATAGAAAACACATTTTGACACTTTCCAAATGAAACTTAACAGTCGAGTTAGTAACTGGAAATAAAGCTTAGAGCTGGCACAAATTCTACTTTGATTATGAATAGAAGTTGGAATGAGATGTTAGTTTACATGATATTAACTTGAAAATATCACTTTGTCCCCATTCCTCCCCAAACCTTTTGTCCGTCATCTGACAGCAGACCATCATCGGGAGGCAGCCAGTCTGCAGTAAGTTCTCGTTACGGTACGTTTTTATGAAGTCTCTCAGCTTGTTATAGATTTTAATAGGAGAAAATGTAGCTAACACTACACTGCTCTGCTCTTTGCTCATGTCCCGTTTCACCCGCTTGTTTGCTGACTTTAGTTAGAAAACAGACGAGGTCTGCAGCACAGTAAAGTGGTATTCCTGGTTGTTCTTTTCTTACCTAATCTGGTACCTTAAACTAGTCACAGTTTCAGGTAAGGAATGTTTCTAAAGTGCAAATATAAATGCAGAGATTCAAAGAAAAAACTGTACATTTTAAGATTTGTGTACAATTGAAATTCAAGGAGGGATATGTAAACGACATTTATCGTTTAAAATTGGTAAGGCAGTCTAAATTCAGTCTGAAAAAATAACTGTGAATGGTTGGGGGGTTTTTTTGTTTGTTTTTGTTTTAATAGCTAGCCATAAGAATGATGGTTTCAATATTGCACCAATCACTGTATTCAGCAGTTTGACTCATGTTAGTTTCTTGCCACCAGGACACCTGCACCGACGGCATTGTTAACTGCCTGGGGGCTGGAGAAGTGGAGGGCAAACCTGGCTGGCTCCATCTCCTGCTGGAGAGTGACGAGATGCCTCTGATAAAAACAGAGATGTGGGATGAACTATCAGTTCATCTCAAAACGCTACCCTTCCCAATCCACATTCAGGTCAAGGGGGGTATTGTTAAAATGGTTAAACCCGTAGGTGTTGAGGAGGGACAGGGAAAAAAGGGGGGGGAGGAGGAGAAGAAGAATGAAGAGTGGGAAAAGGAGGAAGATTAAAGGAGTCATCATATTGGGGTTTGTTTTATGGTTTTAGTAATGTGTTTTCAAGAAGATGTAGGGGAGAGGGTAGGACAGAAGATAAAATGGGGAGTAGAAAAATTGTTGTTTTTTTTATGTTTATGTTGTCTTGTTTGGTTAGTTGTTTGTTAAAATGTGCATACCGTAAATTCCGTACTATTGAGCGCACCTGGATATAAGCCGCAGCGGCTAAAAATAAGTAAATAAATGTATTTGTACATATATAAGCCGCACTTGATTATAAGCCGCAGGTGTCCACGCTATAACAAGAGCTATTTACACAGACCTAGGCTACCGGTAACATCCGCAAATACTGTAGCGTCCGTACGGACGTTAAAGGACGACGAGAGCGTTCAAATAATAACTTTTAATAACCCGATCACTGTCGGCCGTGACCACGCCGTTTACAGCAGAGAGCAACACATAACTTGCCGTAACAATCCAACTCTCTCCCCCAGCGTTCTCTCATACAGCCACTCAACACGTTCGCGCTGGTGCATTCACTGACTCTCCACATAATCGGAATTCTGAACACATTATCAACTACTGACTTTACAACATGAACCGTTACAATACGAAGCCTAGCCGACGGTGTCTGTAACACGGCTGATGAAAAAGATGACCGTAATATATTTCACAAGAAAAAGTCCATCCATTCACTGCCTCAGAATGACTTCATTACTCACTTCCTCAGTCTCTGTTGTCGCTGTCAGTGTCATCTTAACGTGCAGCAGCTCTGTTAGCTTCTTTGACAGCCAGGTCGATCGCCTTTAACTTGAAAGCTGCATCATATGTATTTCTCCGTGTGTTTTCCATCATGAGGGTGCGTGCATGAAGCGCAAAATGACTGATATTAAGATCCGACGTGACGAAGTCAAATGTTTTTGCGGCAGAAGCTCATTGTCCCCCATAAAAAATCCATGCATTAGCCGCACCGGAGTAGAAGCCGCAGTGCTCGAAGTGTGAGAAAAAAGTAGCGGCTTATAGTCCGGAATTTACGGTATATGTTTTTTGTTAAAAAATAAATATGTTTCACTTGGACAATGAAAATCAAATTATTAACTACAACCATGTAATAGAAAATAGAGCTCTCTCTCTCTCTCTCACTCTCACTCTCTCACTCACTCACTCACTCGACACAATGATCAATCAATAACATGCAGTCAATGCATTAAATAAAATGTAACATGGATGATTTGAACACATGGAGGAAGCTGAGCAACCACCAGGTGCTGAAAAGTGCTTTATACGATTTACCAACTTTCATCACCACGGACAGCAACATGGTAAAGTGTGCTTATAGGCGTCTGTGTGTCGAAATGCGTACTTTTAATTACTTTGGTGGTGGACAACATACTTGGTCAATAACGCTGATTCTGATGTTTGCCCACTGACAACAAAACTTTAGCATGTGACGTGTGCAAGTATAACTGACGTGCGTATTCGATGGCTTCAGCCGCTTCAGTATCTGTTTTCTATATCACAACGGTGACATATTACCTATCAACGGAGTGGGCTGAGAGGTAGTATTACGCGTTGTTGCCCAACGGGTCCGGGTTCGCGACTCACTTGCACTTTATATATTGTCAAAATTCACTTCCCGCGGGATGGGTCGGCTTGGGGGGACATTTTTAAAAAACACATTTTCATGACATTTTAACTCATTTATGGTTTCCGTTGAGTAAGTAATATACCTCCTATGCATTATTCCTTTTATACTTTCAATCTGCTGTTCCTCGTTCTTACTTTGTTGTTTTTGTTCAGTCACACTGTTGAATAATCTCAGATCATATAACATGTATAGGTCTAACAGATTGTACATATTTTGAACCTATTTTAGAAAGATAGTCAGATAAAATTAGATGGAAGAAACTATTGAGGGCAAATTGCAGTAAAGAAGTCGACAGCTAAAATGTTAACAAATGTAAAAACAATGTGATAACTTTAATTTGTAAATTTCAAACTTTTAAATAAGCACTTTCAAACATCTCTAAAATCATCTCTGCCAAAAAATAAAATAAAAAAACGAAAAACTGTGTGCATGGCCTGAACGTGAGTGAAGCCCTTTATTACGAGTGCCAGTGAACGCCTCATTCAGGGCCTACGACATCTGCGCAAGCGCGTTAGAGTCTCACTCCTCTGTGGATATTCGTGCGGTGAGTAATGAAAGTCCGTCTCTCCTCACTAATTAAGACTTTCACGGTACACAAACACATTATGGGTTTTAGAAATGAGGCATCATATTCTCTATTACCCACTCTTACTATGCGGGAAAGGGATAGCTGAAATATTTTAAATTACAACCGCAGAGTTCTACTTTTGAGCTAGTTAGCTTGTGGCTAGCTGCCAATGACTCAACAGAAAGTTAACGTTTCGTAATATCCGGTTACAGCGGGAAATGTTTCTCAAGACATGATGCCATTTATTAACTATGTTTTAGTACACTGCTAAATACACACAACTACCCTGTGTATTCTGTAAGAAAGACAATTAAAGAGTTTCAAACAAGACCTATAGACTGGTGTAGTTTTGAGTCCTAAAACCAGAAGTGAGTTAGCATTTTAGCACCGTGGGTTCCTAACTCTAAAAGTCAATGGGGATTTTGAATGGGTTTGTGTTTAGACGCCTGAAAAAAGGTCTGTTTAACACAAGCTGAAGAGATGTTGACGTTTTGTTAGACGAAAAAAACTACGTTAGCTAAGACCCCACTTGTGAATTTTAAAGTTTTTACGTGAACTTTAAACGGCGATTGCTAACGAGTAGCTAACTGAAACTACAGTGGTTGTCACAGACGTCACGCGTCATCACGCCGGGAACTCGCTCCCTAATCCTCCTCACAGCCTCTAGTCTCGTTTTTCAGTGCTCTTGTAAATATTAGGTTAATAAACAACTTGTTAAACTATCGTTTAGCTATCTTGTCAAATCCGCTGATTAGGTCGATGAAGCATAACGGTCGTGACGTCATTATAAATCGACCGCGGTGTAGTTCGCTGGCGCATAACGTTCGCTTTTTACTTCTCTCGGCTGCATTAACTCTTCAAACGTCATATAAATGATGTTCATCTGTATAGATTATCCCGCTGAACAAAACAGCGTCAGGAACGTGTGTTTGACACAGAGATTATTTTCTGCAATGATCCAAAATTGAACTGCAGAGAGGTACGCTGATCATGTGTCACCTGATTAACAGAGTTGTGCCATATTAATGGACAGGCTGAAGAGCCAATGAAGATGCAGAAACAAGGAGGATTTAGTTGGCCCAATTTAATGTTTATATATTCAACATATTCAGATAAAGAATCCACCCTGAAACTACTCGGATCGAGCTGTGACATGTTTCTGTCATTTTAACCTGTGTTAACGGAGCACTTTTTCTGTTCTTTGTCTTTTCAGATCATCTTTGACACCCGGCTCAAATCTAAACGGTAATAACACTAACAAACAGTGTTTAGCTGCCAAACTAATGTCATTACTTGGCTTTGCTGAACCTCACCATATTAACTAGTGATATATCTTTTTTTTGCATGCATGCATGGCTTCCTACTTACTGTAAATATAGGAAATGCATTTTAATAATGCAAAGTGAATCATATTTTTAAGCACAAATTCATCATCAAAAACCGTCCTGTAGTCTGGTGGACGTTAGGCTAACAAGCTTCACTTCCTCAGTGTCCTCTTCATTGACTTTGATAGGTGTGTTTTTGTTTGTGCTGTCATTCATGTGATGCTTTCATACACAGCTGAAGTCCCTAACAAGTCAATGAAGTTATTTGAAGTTTAACCACAGCTGAATCATTATTAATGCTACCTTACAGTAAAGACACTTTAGAGCGACACTTGTTTCCTTTCTCTGTGATCTATTGTAACATGTTTGATACCAACATGATTGTTATAATCTACGGATTTATATTTCACTCGTGTCTTCAAAACTCAATCAGTGCCTAAAAACAAATTCCTCAAGAAGATGGAAATATGAGCCACTAAATGTCAGTGTTTAAAGTTAATTGAAGTTGGTGTTGGCTCGGCGTTACAGTTCACCTCAAGTATTTAGTTTACATTAATGAACAACGTGAAATAAAGACAAGAATTCTGGTCCTGAAGATGTTTGAATGAGCTGTGAGGTGTTTCTACAGTGAAATAAAATATCTCTGTCTCCTTCTCTTAACTGCAGACTGTCGTTGACACCTTCCCTTCCTAGACCCTGAAATGTGAGTTGACTTGCTTGAATTATTATTTTGACGTCATGACACATTTTAAAAGTCATCTTATTGCCATTTGGCCTCAGCCAGAAATCACTTATTATTGAGAATGTAAACAGTTGAAAAGTTGCCGTTAAACAATAGAAAACACATTTTGACACTTTCCAAATGAAACTTAACAGTCGAGTTAGTAACTGGAAATAAAGCTTAGAGCTGGCACAAATTCTACTTTGATTATGAATAGAAGTTGGAATGAGATGTTAGTTTACATGATATTAACTTGAAAATATCACTTTGTCCCCATTCCTCCCCAAACCTTTTGTCCGTCATCTGACAGCAGACCATCATCGGGAGGCAGCCAGTCTGCAGTAAGTTCTCGTTACGGTACGTTTTTATGAAGTCTCTCAGCTTGTTATAGATTTTAATAGGAGAAAATGTAGCTAACACTACACTGCTCTGCTCTTTGCTCATGTCCCGTTTCACCCGCTTGTTTGCTGACTTTAGTTAGAAAACAGACGAGGTCTGCAGCACAGTAAAGTGGTATTCCTGGTTGTTCTTTTCTTACCTAATCTGGTACCTTAAACTAGTCACAGTTTCAGGTAAGGAATGTTTCTAAAGTGCAAATATAAATGCAGAGATTCAAAGAAAAAACTGTACATTTTAAGATTTGTGTACAATTGAAATTCAAGGAGGGATATGTAAACGACATTTATCGTTTAAAATTGGTAAGGCAGTCTAAATTCAGTCTGAAAAAATAACTGTGAATGGTTGGGGGGTTTTTTTGTTTGTTTTTGTTTTAATAGCTAGCCATAAGAATGATGGTTTCAATATTGCACCAATCACTGTATTCAGCAGTTTGACTCATGTTAGTTTCTTGCCACCAGGACACCTGCACCGACGGCATTGTTAACTGCCTGGGGGCTGGAGAAGTGGAGGGCAAACCTGGCTGGCTCCATCTCCTGCTGGAGAGTGACGAGATGCCTCTGATAAAAACAGAGATGTGGGATGAACTATCAGTTCATCTCAAAACGCTACCCTTCCCAATCCACATTCAGGTCAAGGGGGGTATTGTTAAAATGGTTAAACCCGTAGGTGTTGAGGAGGGACAGGGAAAAAAGGGGGGGGAGGAGGAGAAGAAGAATGAAGAGTGGGAAAAGGAGGAAGATTAAAGGAGTCATCATATTGGGGTTTGTTTTATGGTTTTAGTAATGTGTTTTCAAGAAGATGTAGGGGAGAGGGTAGGACAGAAGATAAAATGGGGAGTAGAAAAATTGTTGTTTTTTTTATGTTTATGTTGTCTTGTTTGGTTAGTTGTTTGTTAAAATGTGCATATATGTTTTTTGTTAAAAAATAAATATGTTTCACTTGGACAATGAAAATCAAATTATTAACTACAACCATGTAATAGAAAATAGAGCTCTCTCTCTCTCTCTCACTCTCACTCTCTCACTCACTCACTCACTCGACACAATGATCAATCAATAACATGCAGTCAATGCATTAAATAAAATGTAACATGGATGATTTGAACACATGGAGGAAGCTGAGCAACCACCAGGTGCTGAAAAGTGCTTTATACGATTTACCAACTTTCATCACCACGGACAGCAACATGGTAAAGTGTGCTTATAGGCGTCTGTGTGTCGAAATGCGTACTTTTAATTACTTTGGTGGTGGACAACATACTTGGTCAATAACGCTGATTCTGATGTTTGCCCACTGACAACAAAACTTTAGCATGTGACGTGTGCAAGTATAACTGACGTGCGTATTCGATGGCTTCAGCCGCTTCAGTATCTGTTTTCTATATCACAACGGTGACATATTACCTATCAACGGAGTGGGCTGAGAGGTAGTATTACGCGTTGTTGCCCAACGGGTCCGGGTTCGCGACTCACTTGCACTTTATATATTGTCAAAATTCACTTCCCGCGGGATGGGTCGGCTTGGGGGGACATTTTTAAAAAACACATTTTCATGACATTTTAACTCATTTATGGTTTCCGTTGAGTAAGTAATATACCTCCTATGCATTATTCCTTTTATACTTTCAATCTGCTGTTCCTCGTTCTTACTTTGTTGTTTTTGTTCAGTCACACTGTTGAATAATCTCAGATCATATAACATGTATAGGTCTAACAGATTGTACATATTTTGAACCTATTTTAGAAAGATAGTCAGATAAAATTAGATGGAAGAAACTATTGAGGGCAAATTGCAGTAAAGAAGTCGACAGCTAAAATGTTAACAAATGTAAAAACAATGTGATAACTTTAATTTGTAAATTTCAAACTTTTAAATAAGCACTTTCAAACATCTCTAAAATCATCTCTGCCAAAAAATAAAATAAAAAAACGAAAAACTGTGTGCATGGCCTGAACGTGAGTGAAGCCCTTTATTACGAGTGCCAGTGAACGCCTCATTCAGGGCCTACGACATCTGCGCAAGCGCGTTAGAGTCTCACTCCTCTGTGGATATTCGTGCGGTGAGTAATGAAAGTCCGTCTCTCCTCACTAATTAAGACTTTCACGGTACACAAACACATTATGGGTTTTAGAAATGAGGCATCATATTCTCTATTACCCACTCTTACTATGCGGGAAAGGGATAGCTGAAATATTTTAAATTACAACCGCAGAGTTCTACTTTTGAGCTAGTTAGCTTGTGGCTAGCTGCCAATGACTCAACAGAAAGTTAACGTTTCGTAATATCCGGTTACAGCGGGAAATGTTTCTCAAGACATGATGCCATTTATTAACTATGTTTTAGTACACTGCTAAATACACACAACTACCCTGTGTATTCTGTAAGAAAGACAATTAAAGAGTTTCAAACAAGACCTATAGACTGGTGTAGTTTTGAGTCCTAAAACCAGAAGTGAGTTAGCATTTTAGCACCGTGGGTTCCTAACTCTAAAAGTCAATGGGGATTTTGAATGGGTTTGTGTTTAGACGCCTGAAAAAAGGTCTGTTTAACACAAGCTGAAGAGATGTTGACGTTTTGTTAGACGAAAAAAACTACGTTAGCTAAGACCCCACTTGTGAATTTTAAAGTTTTTACGTGAACTTTAAACGGCGATTGCTAACGAGTAGCTAACTGAAACTACAGTGGTTGTCACAGACGTCACGCGTCATCACGCCGGGAACTCGCTCCCTAATCCTCCTCACAGCCTCTAGTCTCGTTTTTCAGTGCTCTTGTAAATATTAGGTTAATAAACAACTTGTTAAACTATCGTTTAGCTATCTTGTCAAATCCGCTGATTAGGTCGATGAAGCATAACGGTCGTGACGTCATTATAAATCGACCGCGGTGTAGTTCGCTGGCGCATAACGTTCGCTTTTTACTTCTCTCGGCTGCATTAACTCTTCAAACGTCATATAAATGATGTTCATCTGTATAGATTATCCCGCTGAACAAAACAGCGTCAGGAACGTGTGTTTGACACAGAGATTATTTTCTGCAATGATCCAAAATTGAACTGCAGAGAGGTACGCTGATCATGTGTCACCTGATTAACAGAGTTGTGCCATATTAATGGACAGGCTGAAGAGCCAATGAAGATGCAGAAACAAGGAGGATTTAGTTGGCCCAATTTAATGTTTATATATTCAACATATTCAGATAAAGAATCCACCCTGAAACTACTCGGATCGAGCTGTGACATGTTTCTGTCATTTTAACCTGTGTTAACGGAGCACTTTTTCTGTTCTTTGTCTTTTCAGATCATCTTTGACACCCGGCTCAAATCTAAACGGTAATAACACTAACAAACAGTGTTTAGCTGCCAAACTAATGTCATTACTTGGCTTTGCTGAACCTCACCATATTAACTAGTGATATATCTTTTTTTTGCATGCATGCATGGCTTCCTACTTACTGTAAATATAGGAAATGCATTTTAATAATGCAAAGTGAATCATATTTTTAAGCACAAATTCATCATCAAAAACCGTCCTGTAGTCTGGTGGACGTTAGGCTAACAAGCTTCACTTCCTCAGTGTCCTCTTCATTGACTTTGATAGGTGTGTTTTTGTTTGTGCTGTCATTCATGTGATGCTTTCATACACAGCTGAAGTCCCTAACAAGTCAATGAAGTTATTTGAAGTTTAACCACAGCTGAATCATTATTAATGCTACCTTACAGTAAAGACACTTTAGAGCGACACTTGTTTCCTTTCTCTGTGATCTATTGTAACATGTTTGATACCAACATGATTGTTATAATCTACGGATTTATATTTCACTCGTGTCTTCAAAACTCAATCAGTGCCTAAAAACAAATTCCTCAAGAAGATGGAAATATGAGCCACTAAATGTCAGTGTTTAAAGTTAATTGAAGTTGGTGTTGGCTCGGCGTTACAGTTCACCTCAAGTATTTAGTTTACATTAATGAACAACGTGAAATAAAGACAAGAATTCTGGTCCTGAAGATGTTTGAATGAGCTGTGAGGTGTTTCTACAGTGAAATAAAA
Source organism: Symphodus melops (assembly GCF_947650265.1). Lineage (NCBI taxonomy): Eukaryota > Metazoa > Chordata > Actinopteri > Labriformes > Labridae > Symphodus > Symphodus melops. The sequence goes on from NC_136703.1 coordinate 9,393,174, forward strand.
TATCTCTGTCTCCTTCTCTTAACTGCAGACTGTCGTTGACACCTTCCCTTCCTAGACCCTGAAATGTGAGTTGACTTGCTTGAATTATTATTTTGACGTCATGACACATTTTAAAAGTCATCTTATTGCCATTTGGCCTCAGCCAGAAATCACTTATTATTGAGAATGTAAACAGTTGAAAAGTTGCCGTTAAACAATAGAAAACACATTTTGACACTTTCCAAATGAAACTTAACAGTCGAGTTAGTAACTGGAAATAAAGCTTAGAGCTGGCACAAATTCTACTTTGATTATGAATAGAAGTTGGAATGAGATGTTAGTTTACATGATATTAACTTGAAAATATCACTTTGTCCCCATTCCTCCCCAAACCTTTTGTCCGTCATCTGACAGCAGACCATCATCGGGAGGCAGCCAGTCTGCAGTAAGTTCTCGTTACGGTACGTTTTTATGAAGTCTCTCAGCTTGTTATAGATTTTAATAGGAGAAAATGTAGCTAACACTACACTGCTCTGCTCTTTGCTCATGTCCCGTTTCACCCGCTTGTTTGCTGACTTTAGTTAGAAAACAGACGAGGTCTGCAGCACAGTAAAGTGGTATTCCTGGTTGTTCTTTTCTTACCTAATCTGGTACCTTAAACTAGTCACAGTTTCAGGTAAGGAATGTTTCTAAAGTGCAAATATAAATGCAGAGATTCAAAGAAAAAACTGTACATTTTAAGATTTGTGTACAATTGAAATTCAAGGAGGGATATGTAAACGACATTTATCGTTTAAAATTGGTAAGGCAGTCTAAATTCAGTCTGAAAAAATAACTGTGAATGGTTGGGGGGTTTTTTTGTTTGTTTTTGTTTTAATAGCTAGCCATAAGAATGATGGTTTCAATATTGCACCAATCACTGTATTCAGCAGTTTGACTCATGTTAGTTTCTTGCCACCAGGACACCTGCACCGACGGCATTGTTAACTGCCTGGGGGCTGGAGAAGTGGAGGGCAAACCTGGCTGGCTCCATCTCCTGCTGGAGAGTGACGAGATGCCTCTGATAAAAACAGAGATGTGGGATGAACTATCAGTTCATCTCAAAACGCTACCCTTCCCAATCCACATTCAGGTCAAGGGGGGTATTGTTAAAATGGTTAAACCCGTAGGTGTTGAGGAGGGACAGGGAAAAAAGGGGGGGGAGGAGGAGAAGAAGAATGAAGAGTGGGAAAAGGAGGAAGATTAAAGGAGTCATCATATTGGGGTTTGTTTTATGGTTTTAGTAATGTGTTTTCAAGAAGATGTAGGGGAGAGGGTAGGACAGAAGATAAAATGGGGAGTAGAAAAATTGTTGTTTTTTTTATGTTTATGTTGTCTTGTTTGGTTAGTTGTTTGTTAAAATGTGCATATATGTTTTTTGTTAAAAAATAAATATGTTTCACTTGGACAATGAAAATCAAATTATTAACTACAACCATGTAATAGAAAATAGAGCTCTCTCTCTCTCTCTCACTCTCACTCTCTCACTCACTCACTCACTCGACACAATGATCAATCAATAACATGCAGTCAATGCATTAAATAAAATGTAACATGGATGATTTGAACACATGGAGGAAGCTGAGCAACCACCAGGTGCTGAAAAGTGCTTTATACGATTTACCAACTTTCATCACCACGGACAGCAACATGGTAAAGTGTGCTTATAGGCGTCTGTGTGTCGAAATGCGTACTTTTAATTACTTTGGTGGTGGACAACATACTTGGTCAATAACGCTGATTCTGATGTTTGCCCACTGACAACAAAACTTTAGCATGTGACGTGTGCAAGTATAACTGACGTGCGTATTCGATGGCTTCAGCCGCTTCAGTATCTGTTTTCTATATCACAACGGTGACATATTACCTATCAACGGAGTGGGCTGAGAGGTAGTATTACGCGTTGTTGCCCAACGGGTCCGGGTTCGCGACTCACTTGCACTTTATATATTGTCAAAATTCACTTCCCGCGGGATGGGTCGGCTTGGGGGGACATTTTTAAAAAACACATTTTCATGACATTTTAACTCATTTATGGTTTCCGTTGAGTAAGTAATATACCTCCTATGCATTATTCCTTTTATACTTTCAATCTGCTGTTCCTCGTTCTTACTTTGTTGTTTTTGTTCAGTCACACTGTTGAATAATCTCAGATCATATAACATGTATAGGTCTAACAGATTGTACATATTTTGAACCTATTTTAGAAAGATAGTCAGATAAAATTAGATGGAAGAAACTATTGAGGGCAAATTGCAGTAAAGAAGTCGACAGCTAAAATGTTAACAAATGTAAAAACAATGTGATAACTTTAATTTGTAAATTTCAAACTTTTAAATAAGCACTTTCAAACATCTCTAAAATCATCTCTGCCAAAAAATAAAATAAAAAAACGAAAAACTGTGTGCATGGCCTGAACGTGAGTGAAGCCCTTTATTACGAGTGCCAGTGAACGCCTCATTCAGGGCCTACGACATCTGCGCAAGCGCGTTAGAGTCTCACTCCTCTGTGGATATTCGTGCGGTGAGTAATGAAAGTCCGTCTCTCCTCACTAATTAAGACTTTCACGGTACACAAACACATTATGGGTTTTAGAAATGAGGCATCATATTCTCTATTACCCACTCTTACTATGCGGGAAAGGGATAGCTGAAATATTTTAAATTACAACCGCAGAGTTCTACTTTTGAGCTAGTTAGCTTGTGGCTAGCTGCCAATGACTCAACAGAAAGTTAACGTTTCGTAATATCCGGTTACAGCGGGAAATGTTTCTCAAGACATGATGCCATTTATTAACTATGTTTTAGTACACTGCTAAATACACACAACTACCCTGTGTATTCTGTAAGAAAGACAATTAAAGAGTTTCAAACAAGACCTATAGACTGGTGTAGTTTTGAGTCCTAAAACCAGAAGTGAGTTAGCATTTTAGCACCGTGGGTTCCTAACTCTAAAAGTCAATGGGGATTTTGAATGGGTTTGTGTTTAGACGCCTGAAAAAAGGTCTGTTTGACACAAGCTGAAGAGATGTTGACGTTTTGTTAGACGAAAAAAACTACGTTAGCTAAGACCCCACTTGTGAATTTTAAAGTTTTTACGTGAACTTTAAACGGCGATTGCTAACGAGTAGCTAACTGAAACTACAGTGGTTGTCACAGACGTCACGCGTCATCACGCCGGGAACTCGCTCCCTAATCCTCCTCACAGCCTCTAGTCTCGTTTTTCAGTGCTCTTGTAAATATTAGGTTAATAAACAACTTGTTAAACTATCGTTTAGCTATCTTGTCAAATCCGCTGATTAGGTCGATGAAGCATAACGGTCGTGACGTCATTATAAATCGACCGCGGTGTAGTTCGCTGGCGCATAACGTTCGCTTTTTACTTCTCTCGGCTGCATTAACTCTTCAAACGTCATATAAATGATGTTCATCTGTATAGATTATCCCGCTGAACAAAACAGCGTCAGGAACGTGTGTTTGACACAGAGATTATTTTCTGCAATGATCCAAAATTGAACTGCAGAGAGGTACGCTGATCATGTGTCACCTGATTAACAGAGTTGTGCCATATTAATGGACAGGCTGAAGAGCCAATGAAGATGCAGAAACAAGGAGGATTTAGTTGGCCCAATTTAATGTTTATATATTCAACATATTCAGATAAAGAATCCACCCTGAAACTACTCGGATCGAGCTGTGACATGTTTCTGTCATTTTAACCTGTGTTAACGGAGCACTTTTTCTGTTCTTTGTCTTTTCAGATCATCTTTGACACCCGGCTCAAATCTAAACGGTAATAACACTAACAAACAGTGTTTAGCTGCCAAACTAATGTCATTACTTGGCTTTGCTGAACCTCACCATATTAACTAGTGATATATCTTTTTTTTGCATGCATGCATGGCTTCCTACTTACTGTAAATATAGGAAATGCATTTTAATAATGCAAAGTGAATCATATTTTTAAGCACAAATTCATCATCAAAAACCGTCCTGTAGTCTGGTGGACGTTAGGCTAACAAGCTTCACTTCCTCAGTGTCCTCTTCATTGACTTTGATAGGTGTGTTTTTGTTTGTGCGGTCATTCATGTGATGCTTTCATACACAGCTGAAGTCCCTAACAAGTCAATGAAGTTATTTGAAGTTTAACCACAGCTGAATCATTATTAATGCTACCTTACAGTAAAGACACTTTAGAGCGACACTTGTTTCCTTTCTCTGTGATCTATTGTAACATGTTTGATACCAACATGATTGTTATAATCTACGGATTTATATTTCACTCGTGTCTTCAAAACTCAATCAGTGCCTAAAAACAAATTCCTCAAGAAGATGGAAATATGAGCCACTAAATGTCAGTGTTTAAAGTTAATTGAAGTTGGTGTTGGCTCGGCGTTACAGTTCACCTCAAGTATTTAGTTTACATTAATGAACAACGTGAAATAAAGACAAGAATTCTGGTCCTGAAGATGTTTGAATGAGCTGTGAGGTGTTTCTACAGTGAAATAAAATATCTCTGTCTCCTTCTCTTAACTGCAGACTGTCGTTGACACCTTCCCTTCCTAGACCCTGAAATGTGAGTTGACTTGCTTGAATTATTATTTTGACGTCATGACACATTTTAAAAGTCATCTTATTGCCATTTGGCCTCAGCCAGAAATCACTTATTATTGAGAATGTAAACAGTTGAAAAGTTGCCGTTAAACAATAGAAAACACATTTTGACACTTTCCAAATGAAACTTAACAGTCGAGTTAGTAACTGGAAATAAAGCTTAGAGCTGGCACAAATTCTACTTTGATTATGAATAGAAGTTGGAATGAGATGTTAGTTTACATGATATTAACTTGAAAATATCACTTTGTCCCCATTCCTCCCCAAACCTTTTGTCCGTCATCTGACAGCAGACCATCATCGGGAGGCAGCCAGTCTGCAGTAAGTTCTCGTTACGGTACGTTTTTATGAAGTCTCTCAGCTTGTTATAGATTTTAATAGGAGAAAATGTAGCTAACACTACACTGCTCTGCTCTTTGCTCATGTCCCGTTTCACCCGCTTGTTTGCTGACTTTAGTTAGAAAACAGACGAGGTCTGCAGCACAGTAAAGTGGTATTCCTGGTTGTTCTTTTCTTACCTAATCTGGTACCTTAAACTAGTCACAGTTTCAGGTAAGGAATGTTTCTAAAGTGCAAATATAAATGCAGAGATTCAAAGAAAAAACTGTACATTTTAAGATTTGTGTACAATTGAAATTCAAGGAGGGATATGTAAACGACATTTATCGTTTAAAATTGGTAAGGCAGTCTAAATTCAGTCTGAAAAAATAACTGTGAATGGTTGGGGGGTTTTTTTGTTTGTTTTTGTTTTAATAGCTAGCCATAAGAATGATGGTTTCAATATTGCACCAATCACTGTATTCAGCAGTTTGACTCATGTTAGTTTCTTGCCACCAGGACACCTGCACCGACGGCATTGTTAACTGCCTGGGGGCTGGAGAAGTGGAGGGCAAACCTGGCTGGCTCCATCTCCTGCTGGAGAGTGACGAGATGCCTCTGATAAAAACAGAGATGTGGGATGAACTATCAGTTCATCTCAAAACGCTACCCTTCCCAATCCACATTCAGGTCAAGGGGGGTATTGTTAAAATGGTTAAACCCGTAGGTGTTGAGGAGGGACAGGGAAAAAAGGGGGGGGAGGAGGAGAAGAAGAATGAAGAGTGGGAAAAGGAGGAAGATTAAAGGAGTCATCATATTGGGGTTTGTTTTATGGTTTTAGTAATGTGTTTTCAAGAAGATGTAGGGGAGAGGGTAGGACAGAAGATAAAATGGGGAGTAGAAAAATTGTTGTTTTTTTTATGTTTATGTTGTCTTGTTTGGTTAGTTGTTTGTTAAAATGTGCATATATGTTTTTTGTTAAAAAATAAATATGTTTCACTTGGACAATGAAAATCAAATTATTAACTACAACCATGTAATAGAAAATAGAGCTCTCTCTCTCTCTCTCACTCTCACTCTCTCACTCACTCACTCACTCGACACAATGATCAATCAATAACATGCAGTCAATGCATTAAATAAAATGTAACATGGATGATTTGAACACATGGAGGAAGCTGAGCAACCACCAGGTGCTGAAAAGTGCTTTATACGATTTACCAACTTTCATCACCACGGACAGCAACATGGTAAAGTGTGCTTATAGGCGTCTGTGTGTCGAAATGCGTACTTTTAATTACTTTGGTGGTGGACAACATACTTGGTCAATAACGCTGATTCTGATGTTTGCCCACTGACAACAAAACTTTAGCATGTGACGTGTGCAAGTATAACTGACGTGCGTATTCGATGGCTTCAGCCGCTTCAGTATCTGTTTTCTATATCACAACGGTGACATATTACCTATCAACGGAGTGGGCTGAGAGGTAGTATTACGCGTTGTTGCCCAACGGGTCCGGGTTCGCGACTCACTTGCACTTTATATATTGTCAAAATTCACTTCCCGCGGGATGGGTCGGCTTGGGGGGACATTTTTAAAAAACACATTTTCATGACATTTTAACTCATTTATGGTTTCCGTTGAGTAAGTAATATACCTCCTATGCATTATTCCTTTTATACTTTCAATCTGCTGTTCCTCGTTCTTACTTTGTTGTTTTTGTTCAGTCACACTGTTGAATAATCTCAGATCATATAACATGTATAGGTCTAACAGATTGTACATATTTTGAACCTATTTTAGAAAGATAGTCAGATAAAATTAGATGGAAGAAACTATTGAGGGCAAATTGCAGTAAAGAAGTCGACAGCTAAAATGTTAACAAATGTAAAAACAATGTGATAACTTTAATTTGTAAATTTCAAACTTTTAAATAAGCACTTTCAAACATCTCTAAAATCATCTCTGCCAAAAAATAAAATAAAAAAACGAAAAACTGTGTGCATGGCCTGAACGTGAGTGAAGCCCTTTATTACGAGTGCCAGTGAACGCCTCATTCAGGGCCTACGACATCTGCGCAAGCGCGTTAGAGTCTCACTCCTCTGTGGATATTCGTGCGGTGAGTAATGAAAGTCCGTCTCTCCTCACTAATTAAGACTTTCACGGTACACAAACACATTATGGGTTTTAGAAATGAGGCATCATATTCTCTATTACCCACTCTTACTATGCGGGAAAGGGATAGCTGAAATATTTTAAATTACAACCGCAGAGTTCTACTTTTGAGCTAGTTAGCTTGTGGCTAGCTGCCAATGACTCAACAGAAAGTTAACGTTTCGTAATATCCGGTTACAGCGGGAAATGTTTCTCAAGACATGATGCCATTTATTAACTATGTTTTAGTACACTGCTAAATACACACAACTACCCTGTGTATTCTGTAAGAAAGACAATTAAAGAGTTTCAAACAAGACCTATAGACTGGTGTAGTTTTGAGTCCTAAAACCAGAAGTGAGTTAGCATTTTAGCACCGTGGGTTCCTAACTCTAAAAGTCAATGGGGATTTTGAATGGGTTTGTGTTTAGACGCCTGAAAAAAGGTCTGTTTGACACAAGCTGAAGAGATGTTGACGTTTTGTTAGACGAAAAAAACTACGTTAGCTAAGACCCCACTTGTGAATTTTAAAGTTTTTACGTGAACTTTAAACGGCGATTGCTAACGAGTAGCTAACTGAAACTACAGTGGTTGTCACAGACGTCACGCGTCATCACGCCGGGAACTCGCTCCCTAATCCTCCTCACAGCCTCTAGTCTCGTTTTTCAGTGCTCTTGTAAATATTAGGTTAATAAACAACTTGTTAAACTATCGTTTAGCTATCTTGTCAAATCCGCTGATTAGGTCGATGAAGCATAACGGTCGTGACGTCATTATAAATCGACCGCGGTGTAGTTCGCTGGCGCATAACGTTCGCTTTTTACTTCTCTCGGCTGCATTAACTCTTCAAACGTCATATAAATGATGTTCATCTGTATAGATTATCCCGCTGAACAAAACAGCGTCAGGAACGTGTGTTTGACACAGAGATTATTTTCTGCAATGATCCAAAATTGAACTGCAGAGAGGTACGCTGATCATGTGTCACCTGATTAACAGAGTTGTGCCATATTAATGGACAGGCTGAAGAGCCAATGAAGATGCAGAAACAAGGAGGATTTAGTTGGCCCAATTTAATGTTTATATATTCAACATATTCAGATAAAGAATCCACCCTGAAACTACTCGGATCGAGCTGTGACATGTTTCTGTCATTTTAACCTGTGTTAACGGAGCACTTTTTCTGTTCTTTGTCTTTTCAGATCATCTTTGACACCCGGCTCAAATCTAAACGGTAATAACACTAACAAACAGTGTTTAGCTGCCAAACTAATGTCATTACTTGGCTTTGCTGAACCTCACCATATTAACTAGTGATATATCTTTTTTTTGCATGCATGCATGGCTTCCTACTTACTGTAAATATAGGAAATGCATTTTAATAATGCAAAGTGAATCATATTTTTAAGCACAAATTCATCATCAAAAACCGTCCTGTAGTCTGGTGGACGTTAGGCTAACAAGCTTCACTTCCTCAGTGTCCTCTTCATTGACTTTGATAGGTGTGTTTTTGTTTGTGCGGTCATTCATGTGATGCTTTCATACACAGCTGAAGTCCCTAACAAGTCAATGAAGTTATTTGAAGTTTAACCACAGCTGAATCATTATTAATGCTACCTTACAGTAAAGACACTTTAGAGCGACACTTGTTTCCTTTCTCTGTGATCTATTGTAACATGTTTGATACCAACATGATTGTTATAATCTACGGATTTATATTTCACTCGTGTCTTCAAAACTCAATCAGTGCCTAAAAACAAATTCCTCAAGAAGATGGAAATATGAGCCACTAAATGTCAGTGTTTAAAGTTAATTGAAGTTGGTGTTGGCTCGGCGTTACAGTTCACCTCAAGTATTTAGTTTACATTAATGAACAACGTGAAATAAAGACAAGAATTCTGGTCCTGAAGATGTTTGAATGAGCTGTGAGGTGTTTCTACAGTGAAATAAAATATCTCTGTCTCCTTCTCTTAACTGCAGACTGTCGTTGACACCTTCCCTTCCTAGACCCTGAAATGTGAGTTGACTTGCTTGAATTATTATTTTGACGTCATGACACATTTTAAAAGTCATCTTATTGCCATTTGGCCTCAGCCAGAAATCACTTATTATTGAGAATGTAAACAGTTGAAAAGTTGCCGTTAAACAATAGAAAACACATTTTGACACTTTCCAAATGAAACTTAACAGTCGAGTTAGTAACTGGAAATAAAGCTTAGAGCTGGCACAAATTCTACTTTGATTATGAATAGAAGTTGGAATGAGATGTTAGTTTACATGATATTAACTTGAAAATATCACTTTGTCCCCATTCCTCCCCAAACCTTTTGTCCGTCATCTGACAGCAGACCATCATCGGGAGGCAGCCAGTCTGCAGTAAGTTCTCGTTACGGTACGTTTTTATGAAGTCTCTCAGCTTGTTATAGATTTTAATAGGAGAAAATGTAGCTAACACTACACTGCTCTGCTCTTTGCTCATGTCCCGTTTCACCCGCTTGTTTGCTGACTTTAGTTAGAAAACAGACGAGGTCTGCAGCACAGTAAAGTGGTATTCCTGGTTGTTCTTTTCTTACCTAATCTGGTACCTTAAACTAGTCACAGTTTCAGGTAAGGAATGTTTCTAAAGTGCAAATATAAATGCAGAGATTCAAAGAAAAAACTGTACATTTTAAGATTTGTGTACAATTGAAATTCAAGGAGGGATATGTAAACGACATTTATCGTTTAAAATTGGTAAGGCAGTCTAAATTCAGTCTGAAAAAATAACTGTGAATGGTTGGGGGGTTTTTTTGTTTGTTTTTGTTTTAATAGCTAGCCATAAGAATGATGGTTTCAATATTGCACCAATCACTGTATTCAGCAGTTTGACTCATGTTAGTTTCTTGCCACCAGGACACCTGCACCGACGGCATTGTTAACTGCCTGGGGGCTGGAGAAGTGGAGGGCAAACCTGGCTGGCTCCATCTCCTGCTGGAGAGTGACGAGATGCCTCTGATAAAAACAGAGATGTGGGATGAACTATCAGTTCATCTCAAAACGCTACCCTTCCCAATCCACATTCAGGTCAAGGGGGGTATTGTTAAAATGGTTAAACCCGTAGGTGTTGAGGAGGGACAGGGAAAAAAGGGGGGGGAGGAGGAGAAGAAGAATGAAGAGTGGGAAAAGGAGGAAGATTAAAGGAGTCATCATATTGGGGTTTGTTTTATGGTTTTAGTAATGTGTTTTCAAGAAGATGTAGGGGAGAGGGTAGGACAGAAGATAAAATGGGGAGTAGAAAAATTGTTGTTTTTTTTATGTTTATGTTGTCTTGTTTGGTTAGTTGTTTGTTAAAATGTGCATATATGTTTTTTGTTAAAAAATAAATATGTTTCACTTGGACAATGAAAATCAAATTATTAACTACAACCATGTAATAGAAAATAGAGCTCTCTCTCTCTCTCTCTCTCTCTCTCTCTCTCTCACTCTCACTCTCACTCTCACTCTCTCACTCACTCACTCACTCACTCACTCACTCGACACAATGATCAATCAATAACATGCAGTCAATGCATTAAATAAAATGTAACATGGATGATTTGAACACATGGAGGAAGCTGAGCAACCACCAGGTGCTGAAAAGTGCTTTATACGATTTACCAACTTTCATCACCACGGACAGCAACATGGTAAAGTGTGCTTATAGGCGTCTGTGTGTCGAAATGCGTACTTTTAATTACTTTGGTGGTGGACAACATACTTGGTCAATAACGCTGATTCTGATGTTTGCCCACTGACAACAAAACTTTAGCATGTGACGTGTGTAAGTATAACTGACGTGCGTGTTCGATGGCTTCAGCCGCTTCAGTATCTGTTTTCTATATCACAACGGTGACATATTACCTATCAACGGAGTTGGCTGAGAGGTAGTATTACGCGTTGTTGCCCAACGGGTCCGGGTTCGCGACCCACTTGTACTTTATATATTGTCAAAATTCACTTCCCGCGGGATGGGTCGGCTTGGGGGGACATTTTTAAAAAACACATTTTCATGACATTTTAACTCATTTATGGTTTCCGTTGAGTAAGTAATATACCTCCTATGCATTATTCCTTTTATACTTTCAATCTGCTGTTCCTCGTTCTTACTTTGTTGTTTTTGTTCAGTCACACTGTTGAATAATCTCAGATCATATAACATGTATAGGTCTAACAGATTGTACATATTTTGAACCTATTTTAGAAAGATAGTCAGATAAAATTAGATGGAAGAAACTATTGAGGGCAAATTGCAGTAAAGAAGTCGACAGCTAAAATGTTAACAAATGTAAAAACAATGTGATAACTTTAATTTGTAAATTTCAAACTTTTAAATAAGCACTTTCAAACATCTCTAAAATCATCTCTGCCAAAAAATAAAATAAAAAAACGAAAAACTGTGTGCATGGCCTGAACGTGAGTGAAGCCCTTTATTACGAGTGCCAGTGAACGCCTCATTCAGGGCCTACGACATCTGCGCAAGCGCGTTAGAGTCTCACTCCTCTGTGGATATTCGTGCGGTGAGTAATGAAAGTCCGTCTCTCCTCACTAATTAAGACTTTCACGGTACACAAACACATTATGGGTTTTAGAAATGAGGCATCATATTCTCTATTACCCACTCTTACTATGCGGGAAAGGGATAGCTGAAATATTTTAAATTACAACCGCAGAGTTCTACTTTTGAGCTAGTTAGCTTGTGGCTAGCTGCCAATGACTCAACAGAAAGTTAACGTTTCGTAATATCCGGTTACAGCGGGAAATGTTTCTCAAGACATGATGCCATTTATTAACTATGTTTTAGTACACTGCTAAATACACACAACTACCCTGTGTATTCTGTAAGAAAGACAATTAAAGAGTTTCAAACAAGACCTATAGACTGGTGTAGTTTTGAGTCCTAAAACCAGAAGTGAGTTAGCATTTTAGCACCGTGGGTTCCTAACTCTAAAAGTCAATGGGGATTTTGAATGGGTTTGTGTTTAGACGCCTGAAAAAAGGTCTGTTTGACACAAGCTGAAGAGATGTTGACGTTTTGTTAGACGAAAAAAACTACGTTAGCTAAGACCCCACTTGTGAATTTTAAAGTTTTTACGTGAACTTTAAACGGCGATTGCTAACGAGTAGCTAACTGAAACTACAGTGGTTGTCACAGACGTCACGCGTCATCACGCCGGGAACTCGCTCCCTAATCCTCCTCACAGCCTCTAGTCTCGTTTTTCAGTGCTCTTGTAAATATTAGGTTAATAAACAACTTGTTAAACTATCGTTTAGCTATCTTGTCAAATCCGCTGATTAGGTCGATGAAGCATAACGGTCGTGACGTCATTATAAATCGACCGCGGTGTAGTTCGCTGGCGCATAACGTTCGCTTTTTACTTCTCTCGGCTGCATTAACTCTTCAAACGTCATATAAATGATGTTCATCTGTATAGATTATCCCGCTGAACAAAACAGCGTCAGGAACGTGTGTTTGACACAGAGATTATTTTCTGCAATGATCCAAAATTGAACTGCAGAGAGGTACGCTGATCATGTGTCACCTGATTAACAGAGTTGTGCCATATTAATGGACAGGCTGAAGAGCCAATGAAGATGCAGAAACAAGGAGGATTTAGTTGGCCCAATTTAATGTTTATATATTCAACATATTCAGATAAAGAATCCACCCTGAAACTACTCGGATCGAGCTGTGACATGTTTCTGTCATTTTAACCTGTGTTAACGGAGCACTTTTTCTGTTCTTTGTCTTTTCAGATCATCTTTGACACCCGGCTCAAATCTAAACGGTAATAACACTAACAAACAGTGTTTAGCTGCCAAACTAATGTCATTACTTGGCTTTGCTGAACCTCACCATATTAACTAGTGATATATCTTTTTTTTGCATGCATGCATGGCTTCCTACTTACTGTAAATATAGGAAATGCATTTTAATAATGCAAAGTGAATCATATTTTTAAGCACAAATTCATCATCAAAAACCGTCCTGTAGTCTGGTGGACGTTAGGCTAACAAGCTTCACTTCCTCAGTGTCCTCTTCATTGACTTTGATAGGTGTGTTTTTGTTTGTGCTGTCATTCATGTGATGCTTTCATACACAGCTGAAGTCCCTAACAAGTCAATGAAGTTATTTGAAGTTTAACCACAGCTGAATCATTATTAATGCTACCTTACAGTAAAGACACTTTAGAGCGACACTTGTTTCCTTTCTCTGTGATCTATTGTAACATGTTTGATACCAACATGATTGTTATAATCTACGGATTTATATTTCACTCGTGTCTTCAAAACTCAATCAGTGCCTAAAAACAAATTCCTCAAGAAGATGGAAATATGAGCCACTAAATGTCAGTGTTTAAAGTTAATTGAAGTTGGTGTTGGCTCGGCGTTACAGTTCACCTCAAGTATTTAGTTTACATTAATGAACAACGTGAAATAAAGACAAGAATTCTGGTCCTGAAGATGTTTGAATGAGCTGTGAGGTGTTTCTACAGTGAAATAAAATATCTCTGTCTCCTTCTCTTAACTGCAGACTGTCGTTGACACCTTCCCTTCCTAGACCCTGAAATGTGAGTTGACTTGCTTGAATTATTATTTTGACGTCATGACACATTTTAAAAGTCATCTTATTGCCATTTGGCCTCAGCCAGAAATCACTTATTATTGAGAATGTAAACAGTTGAAAAGTTGCCGTTAAACAATAGAAAACACATTTTGACACTTTCCAAATGAAACTTAACAGTCGAGTTAGTAACTGGAAATAAAGCTTAGAGCTGGCACAAATTCTACTTTGATTATGAATAGAAGTTGGAATGAGATGTTAGTTTACATGATATTAACTTGAAAATATCACTTTGTCCCCATTCCTCCCCAAACCTTTTGTCCGTCATCTGACAGCAGACCATCATCGGGAGGCAGCCAGTCTGCAGTAAGTTCTCGTTACGGTACGTTTTTATGAAGTCTCTCAGCTTGTTATAGATTTTAATAGGAGAAAATGTAGCTAACACTACACTGCTCTGCTCTTTGCTCATGTCCCGTTTCACCCGCTTGTTTGCTGACTTTAGTTAGAAAACAGACGAGGTCTGCAGCACAGTAAAGTGGTATTCCTGGTTGTTCTTTTCTTACCTAATCTGGTACCTTAAACTAGTCACAGTTTCAGGTAAGGAATGTTTCTAAAGTGCAAATATAAATGCAGAGATTCAAAGAAAAAACTGTACATTTTAAGATTTGTGTACAATTGAAATTCAAGGAGGGATATGTAAACGACATTTATCGTTTAAAATTGGTAAGGCAGTCTAAATTCAGTCTGAAAAAATAACTGTGAATGGTTGGGGGGTTTTTTTGTTTGTTTTTGTTTTAATAGCTAGCCATAAGAATGATGGTTTCAATATTGCACCAATCACTGTATTCAGCAGTTTGACTCATGTTAGTTTCTTGCCACCAGGACACCTGCACCGACGGCATTGTTAACTGCCTGGGGGCTGGAGAAGTGGAGGGCAAACCTGGCTGGCTCCATCTCCTGCTGGAGAGTGACGAGATGCCTCTGATAAAAACAGAGATGTGGGATGAACTATCAGTTCATCTCAAAACGCTACCCTTCCCAATCCACATTCAGGTCAAGGGGGGTATTGTTAAAATGGTTAAACCCGTAGGTGTTGAGGAGGGACAGGGAAAAAAGGGGGGGGGAGGAGGAGAAGAAGAATGAAGAGTGGGAAAAGGAGGAAGATTAAAGGAGTCATCATATTGGGGTTTGTTTTATGGTTTTAGTAATGTGTTTTCAAGAAGATGTAGGGGAGAGGGTAGGACAGAAGATAAAATGGGGAGTAGAAAAATTGTTGTTTTTTTTATGTTTATGTTGTCTTGTTTGGTTAGTTGTTTGTTAAAATGTGCATATATGTTTTTTGTTAAAAAATAAATATGTTTCACTTGGACAATGAAAATCAAATTATTAACTACAACCATGTAATAGAAAATAGAGCTCTCTCTCTCTCTCTCTCTCTCACTCTCACTCTCACTCTCTCACTCACTCACTCACTCACTCACTCGACACAATGATCAATCAATAACATGCAGTCAATGCATTAAATAAAATGTAACATGGATGATTTGAACACATGGAGGAAGCTGAGCAACCACCAGGTGCTGAAAAGTGCTTTATACGATTTACCAACTTTCATCACCACGGACAGCAACATGGTAAAGTGTGCTTATAGGCGTCTGTGTGTCGAAATGCGTACTTTTAATTACTTTGGTGGTGGACAACATACTTGGTCAATAACGCTGATTCTGATGTTTGCCCACTGACAACAAAACTTTAGCATGTGACGTGTGCAAGTATAACTGACGTGCGTATTCGATGGCTTCAGCCGCTTCAGTATCTGTTTTCTATATCACAACGGTGACATATTACCTATCAACGGAGTGGGCTGAGAGGTAGTATTACGCGTTGTTGCCCAACGGGTCCGGGTTCGCGACTCACTTGCACTTTATATATTGTCAAAATTCACTTCCCGCGGGATGGGTCGGCTTGGGGGGACATTTTTAAAAAACACATTTTCATGACATTTTAACTCATTTATGGTTTCCGTTGAGTAAGTAATATACCTCCTATGCATTATTCCTTTTATACTTTCAATCTGCTGTTCCTCGTTCTTACTTTGTTGTTTTTGTTCAGTCACACTGTTGAATAATCTCAGATCATATAACATGTATAGGTCTAACAGATTGTACATATTTTGAACCTATTTTAGAAAGATAGTCAGATAAAATTAGATGGAAGAAACTATTGAGGGCAAATTGCAGTAAAGAAGTCGACAGCTAAAATGTTAACAAATGTAAAAACAATGTGATAACTTTAATTTGTAAATTTCAAACTTTTAAATAAGCACTTTCAAACATCTCTAAAATCATCTCTGCCAAAAAATAAAATAAAAAAACGAAAAACTGTGTGCATGGCCTGAACGTGAGTGAAGCCCTTTATTACGAGTGCCAGTGAACGCCTCATTCAGGGCCTACGACATCTGCGCAAGCGCGTTAGAGTCTCACTCCTCTGTGGATATTCGTGCGGTGAGTAATGAAAGTCCGTCTCTCCTCACTAATTAAGACTTTCACGGTACACAAACACATTATGGGTTTTAGAAATGAGGCATCATATTCTCTATTACCCACTCTTACTATGCGGGAAAGGGATAGCTGAAATATTTTAAATTACAACCGCAGAGTTCTACTTTTGAGCTAGTTAGCTTGTGGCTAGCTGCCAATGACTCAACAGAAAGTTAACGTTTCGTAATATCCGGTTACAGCGGGAAATGTTTCTCAAGACATGATGCCATTTATTAACTATGTTTTAGTACACTGCTAAATACACACAACTACCCTGTGTATTCTGTAAGAAAGACAATTAAAGAGTTTCAAACAAGACCTATAGACTGGTGTAGTTTTGAGTCCTAAAACCAGAAGTGAGTTAGCATTTTAGCACCGTGGGTTCCTAACTCTAAAAGTCAATGGGGATTTTGAATGGGTTTGTGTTTAGACGCCTGAAAAAAGGTCTGTTTAACACAAGCTGAAGAGATGTTGACGTTTTGTTAGACGAAAAAAACTACGTTAGCTAAGACCCCACTTGTGAATTTTAAAGTTTTTACGTGAACTTTAAACGGCGATTGCTAACGAGTAGCTAACTGAAACTACAGTGGTTGTCACAGACGTCACGCGTCATCACGCCGGGAACTCGCTCCCTAATCCTCCTCACAGCCTCTAGTCTCGTTTTTCAGTGCTCTTGTAAATATTAGGTTAATAAACAACTTGTTAAACTATCGTTTAGCTATCTTGTCAAATCCGCTGATTAGGTCGATGAAGCATAACGGTCGTGACGTCATTATAAATCGACCGCGGTGTAGTTCGCTGGCGCATAACATTCGCTTTTTACTTCTCTCGGCTGCATTAACTCTTCAAACGTCATATAAATGATGTTCATCTGTATAGATTATCCCGCTGAACAAAACAGCGTCAGGAACGTGTGTTTGACACAGAGATTATTTTCTGCAATGATCCAAAATTGAACTGCAGAGAGGTACGCTGATCATGTGTCACCTGATTAACAGAGTTGTGCCATATTAATGGACAGGCTGAAGAGCCAATGAAGATGCAGAAACAAGGAGGATTTAGTTGGCCCAATTTAATGTTTATATATTCAACATATTCAGATAAAGAATCCACCCTGAAACTACTCGGATCGAGCTGTGACATGTTTCTGTCATTTTAACCTGTGTTAACGGAGCACTTTTTCTGTTCTTTGTCTTTTCAGATCATCTTTGACACCCGGCTCAAATCTAAACGGTAATAACACTAACAAACAGTGTTTAGCTGCCAAACTAATGTCATTACTTGGCTTTGCTGAACCTCACCATATTAACTAGTGATATATCTTTTTTTGCATGCATGCATGGCTTCCTACTTACTGTAAATATAGGAAATGCATTTTAATAATGCAAAGTGAATCATATTTTTAAGCACAAATTCATCATCAAAAACCGTCCTGTAGTCTGGTGGACGTTAGGCTAACAAGCTTCACTTCCTCAGTGTCCTCTTCATTGACTTTGATAGGTGTGTTTTTGTTTGTGCTGTCATTCATGTGATGCTTTCATACACAGCTGAAGTCCCTAACAAGTCAATGAAGTTATTTGAAGTTTAACCACAGCTGAATCATTATTAATGCTACCTTACAGTAAAGACACTTTAGAGCGACACTTGTTTCCTTTCTCTGTGATCTATTGTAACATGTTTGATACCAACATGATTGTTATAATCTACGGATTTATATTTCACTCGTGTCTTCAAAACTCAATCAGTGCCTAAAAACAAATTCCTCAAGAAGATGGAAATATGAGCCACTAAATGTCAGTGTTTAAAGTTAATTGAAGTTGGTGTTGGCTCGGCGTTACAGTTCACCTCAAGTATTTAGTTTACATTAATGAACAACGTGAAATAAAGACAAGAATTCTGGTCCTGAAGATGTTTGAATGAGCTGTGAGGTGTTTCTACAGTGAAATAAAATATCTCTGTCTCCTTCTCTTAACTGCAGACTGTCGTTGACACCTTCCCTTCCTAGACCCTGAAATGTGAGTTGACTTGCTTGAATTATTATTTTGACGTCATGACACATTTTAAAAGTCATCTTATTGCCATTTGGCCTCAGCCAGAAATCACTTATTATTGAGAATGTAAACAGTTGAAAAGTTGCCGTTAAACAATAGAAAACACATTTTGACACTTTCCAAATGAAACTTAACAGTCGAGTTAGTAACTGGAAATAAAGCTTAGAGCTGGCACAAATTCTACTTTGATTATGAATAGAAGTTGGAATGAGATGTTAGTTTACATGATATTAACTTGAAAATATCACTTTGTCCCCATTCCTCCCCAAACCTTTTGTCCGTCATCTGACAGCAGACCATCATCGGGAGGCAGCCAGTCTGCAGTAAGTTCTCGTTACGGTACGTTTTTATGAAGTCTCTCAGCTTGTTATAGATTTTAATAGGAGAAAATGTAGCTAACACTACACTGCTCTGCTCTTTGCTCATGTCCCGTTTCACCCGCTTGTTTGCTGACTTTAGTTAGAAAACAGACGAGGTCTGCAGCACAGTAAAGTGGTATTCCTGGTTGTTCTTTTCTTACCTAATCTGGTACCTTAAACTAGTCACAGTTTCAGGTAAGGAATGTTTCTAAAGTGCAAATATAAATGCAGAGATTCAAAGAAAAAACTGTACATTTTAAGATTTGTGTACAATTGAAATTCAAGGAGGGATATGTAAACGACATTTATCGTTTAAAATTGGTAAGGCAGTCTAAATTCAGTCTGAAAAAATAACTGTGAATGGTTGGGGGGTTTTTTTGTTTGTTTTTGTTTTAATAGCTAGCCATAAGAATGATGGTTTCAATATTGCACCAATCACTGTATTCAGCAGTTTGACTCATGTTAGTTTCTTGCCACCAGGACACCTGCACCGACGGCATTGTTAACTGCCTGGGGGCTGGAGAAGTGGAGGGCAAACCTGGCTGGCTCCATCTCCTGCTGGAGAGTGACGAGATGCCTCTGATAAAAACAGAGATGTGGGATGAACTATCAGTTCATCTCAAAACGCTACCCTTCCCAATCCACATTCAGGTCAAGGGGGGTATTGTTAAAATGGTTAAACCCGTAGGTGTTGAGGAGGGACAGGGAAAAAAGGGGGGGGAGGAGGAGAAGAAGAATGAAGAGTGGGAAAAGGAGGAAGATTAAAGGAGTCATCATATTGGGGTTTGTTTTATGGTTTTAGTAATGTGTTTTCAAGAAGATGTAGGGGAGAGGGTAGGACAGAAGATAAAATGGGGAGTAGAAAAATTGTTGTTTTTTTTATGTTTATGTTGTCTTGTTTGGTTAGTTGTTTGTTAAAATGTGCATATATGTTTTTTGTTAAAAAATAAATATGTTTCACTTGGACAATGAAAATCAAATTATTAACTACAACCATGTAATAGAAAATAGAGCTCTCTCTCTCTCTCTCACTCTCACTCTCTCACTCACTCACTCACTCGACACAATGATCAATCAATAACATGCAGTCAATGCATTAAATAAAATGTAACATGGATGATTTGAACACATGGAGGAAGCTGAGCAACCACCAGGTGCTGAAAAGTGCTTTATACGATTTACCAACTTTCATCACCACGGACAGCAACATGGTAAAGTGTGCTTATAGGCGTCTGTGTGTCGAAATGCGTACTTTTAATTACTTTGGTGGTGGACAACATACTTGGTCAATAACGCTGATTCTGATGTTTGCCCACTGACAACAAAACTTTAGCATGTGACGTGTGCAAGTATAACTGACGTGCGTATTCGATGGCTTCAGCCGCTTCAGTATCTGTTTTCTATATCACAACGGTGACATATTACCTATCAACGGAGTGGGCTGAGAGGTAGTATTACGCGTTGTTGCCCAACGGGTCCGGGTTCGCGACTCACTTGCACTTTATATATTGTCAAAATTCACTTCCCGCGGGATGGGTCGGCTTGGGGGGACATTTTTAAAAAACACATTTTCATGACATTTTAACTCATTTATGGTTTCCGTTGAGTAAGTAATATACCTCCTATGCATTATTCCTTTTATACTTTCAATCTGCTGTTCCTCGTTCTTACTTTGTTGTTTTTGTTCAGTCACACTGTTGAATAATCTCAGATCATATAACATGTATAGGTCTAACAGATTGTACATATTTTGAACCTATTTTAGAAAGATAGTCAGATAAAATTAGATGGAAGAAACTATTGAGGGCAAATTGCAGTAAAGAAGTCGACAGCTAAAATGTTAACAAATGTAAAAACAATGTGATAACTTTAATTTGTAAATTTCAAACTTTTAAATAAGCACTTTCAAACATCTCTAAAATCATCTCTGCCAAAAAATAAAATAAAAAAACGAAAAACTGTGTGCATGGCCTGAACGTGAGTGAAGCCCTTTATTACGAGTGCCAGTGAACGCCTCATTCAGGGCCTACGACATCTGCGCAAGCGCGTTAGAGTCTCACTCCTCTGTGGATATTCGTGCGGTGAGTAATGAAAGTCCGTCTCTCCTCACTAATTAAGACTTTCACGGTACACAAACACATTATGGGTTTTAGAAATGAGGCATCATATTCTCTATTACCCACTCTTACTATGCGGGAAAGGGATAGCTGAAATATTTTAAATTACAACCGCAGAGTTCTACTTTTGAGCTAGTTAGCTTGTGGCTAGCTGCCAATGACTCAACAGAAAGTTAACGTTTCGTAATATCCGGTTACAGCGGGAAATGTTTCTCAAGACATGATGCCATTTATTAACTATGTTTTAGTACACTGCTAAATACACACAACTACCCTGTGTATTCTGTAAGAAAGACAATTAAAGAGTTTCAAACAAGACCTATAGACTGGTGTAGTTTTGAGTCCTAAAACCAGAAGTGAGTTAGCATTTTAGCACCGTGGGTTCCTAACTCTAAAAGTCAATGGGGATTTTGAATGGGTTTGTGTTTAGACGCCTGAAAAAAGGTCTGTTTAACACAAGCTGAAGAGATGTTGACGTTTTGTTAGACGAAAAAAACTACGTTAGCTAAGACCCCACTTGTGAATTTTAAAGTTTTTACGTGAACTTTAAACGGCGATTGCTAACGAGTAGCTAACTGAAACTACAGTGGTTGTCACAGACGTCACGCGTCATCACGCCGGGAACTCGCTCCCTAATCCTCCTCACAGCCTCTAGTCTCGTTTTTCAGTGCTCTTGTAAATATTAGGTTAATAAACAACTTGTTAAACTATCGTTTAGCTATCTTGTCAAATCCGCTGATTAGGTCGATGAAGCATAACGGTCGTGACGTCATTATAAATCGACCGCGGTGTAGTTCGCTGGCGCATAACGTTCGCTTTTTACTTCTCTCGGCTGCATTAACTCTTCAAACGTCATATAAATGATGTTCATCTGTATAGATTATCCCGCTGAACAAAACAGCGTCAGGAACGTGTGTTTGACACAGAGATTATTTTCTGCAATGATCCAAAATTGAACTGCAGAGAGGTACGCTGATCATGTGTCACCTGATTAACAGAGTTGTGCCATATTAATGGACAGGCTGAAGAGCCAATGAAGATGCAGAAACAAGGAGGATTTAGTTGGCCCAATTTAATGTTTATATATTCAACATATTCAGATAAAGAATCCACCCTGAAACTACTCGGATCGAGCTGTGACATGTTTCTGTCATTTTAACCTGTGTTAACGGAGCACTTTTTCTGTTCTTTGTCTTTTCAGATCATCTTTGACACCCGGCTCAAATCTAAACGGTAATAACACTAACAAACAGTGTTTAGCTGCCAAACTAATGTCATTACTTGGCTTTGCTGAACCTCACCATATTAACTAGTGATATATCTTTTTTTTGCATGCATGCATGGCTTCCTACTTACTGTAAATATAGGAAATGCATTTTAATAATGCAAAGTGAATCATATTTTTAAGCACAAATTCATCATCAAAAACCGTCCTGTAGTCTGGTGGACGTTAGGCTAACAAGCTTCACTTCCTCAGTGTCCTCTTCATTGACTTTGATAGGTGTGTTTTTGTTTGTGCTGTCATTCATGTGATGCTTTCATACACAGCTGAAGTCCCTAACAAGTCAATGAAGTTATTTGAAGTTTAACCACAGCTGAATCATTATTAATGCTACCTTACAGTAAAGACACTTTAGAGCGACACTTGTTTCCTTTCTCTGTGATCTATTGTAACATGTTTGATACCAACATGATTGTTATAATCTACGGATTTATATTTCACTCGTGTCTTCAAAACTCAATCAGTGCCTAAAAACAAATTCCTCAAGAAGATGGAAATATGAGCCACTAAATGTCAGTGTTTAAAGTTAATTGAAGTTGGTGTTGGCTCGGCGTTACAGTTCACCTCAAGTATTTAGTTTACATTAATGAACAACGTGAAATAAAGACAAGAATTCTGGTCCTGAAGATGTTTGAATGAGCTGTGAGGTGTTTCTACAGTGAAATAAAATATCTCTGTCTCCTTCTCTTAACTGCAGACTGTCGTTGACACCTTCCCTTCCTAGACCCTGAAATGTGAGTTGACTTGCATGAATTATTATTTTGACGTCATGACACATTTTAAAAGTCATCTTATTGCCATTTGGCCTCAGCCAGAAATCACTTATTATTGAGAATGTAAACAGTTGAAAAGTTGCCGTTAAACAATAGAAAACACATTTTGACACTTTCCAAATGAAACTTAACAGTCGAGTTAGTAACTGGAAATAAAGCTTAGAGCTGGCACAAATTCTACTTTGATTATGAATAGAAGTTGGAATGAGATGTTAGTTTACATGATATTAACTTGAAAATATCACTTTGTCCCCATTCCTCCCCAAACCTTTTGTCCGTCATCTGACAGCAGACCATCATCGGGAGGCAGCCAGTCTGCAGTAAGTTCTCGTTACGGTACGTTTTTATGAAGTCTCTCAGCTTGTTATAGATTTTAATAGGAGAAAATGTAGCTAACACTACACTGCTCTGCTCTTTGCTCATGTCCCGTTTCACCCGCTTGTTTGCTGACTTTAGTTAGAAAACAGACGAGGTCTGCAGCACAGTAAAGTGGTATTCCTGGTTGTTCTTTTCTTACCTAATCTGGTACCTTAAACTAGTCACAGTTTCAGGTAAGGAATGTTTCTAAAGTGCAAATATAAATGCAGAGATTCAAAGAAAAAACTGTACATTTTAAGATTTGTGTACAATTGAAATTCAAGGAGGGATATGTAAACGACATTTATCGTTTAAAATTGGTAAGGCAGTCTAAATTCAGTCTGAAAAAATAACTGTGAATGGTTGGGGGGTTTTTTTGTTTGTTTTTGTTTTAATAGCTAGCCATAAGAATGATGGTTTCAATATTGCACCAATCACTGTATTCAGCAGTTTGACTCATGTTAGTTTCTTGCCACCAGGACACCTGCACCGACGGCATTGTTAACTGCCTGGGGGCTGGAGAAGTGGAGGGCAAACCTGGCTGGCTCCATCTCCTGCTGGAGAGTGACGAGATGCCTCTGATAAAAACAGAGATGTGGGATGAACTATCAGTTCATCTCAAAACGCTACCCTTCCCAATCCACATTCAGGTCAAGGGGGGTATTGTTAAAATGGTTAAACCCGTAGGTGTTGAGGAGGGACAGGGAAAAAAGGGGGGGGAGGAGGAGAAGAAGAATGAAGAGTGGGAAAAGGAGGAAGATTAAAGGAGTCATCATATTGGGGTTTGTTTTATGGTTTTAGTAATGTGTTTTCAAGAAGATGTAGGGGAGAGGGTAGGACAGAAGATAAAATGGGGAGTAGAAAAATTGTTGTTTTTTTTATGTTTATGTTGTCTTGTTTGGTTAGTTGTTTGTTAAAATGTGCATATATGTTTTTTGTTAAAAAATAAATATGTTTCACTTGGACAATGAAAATCAAATTATTAACTACAACCATGTAATAGAAAATAGAGCTCTCTCTCTCTCTCTCACTCTCACTCTCTCACTCACTCACTCACTCGACACAATGATCAATCAATAACATGCAGTCAATGCATTAAATAAAATGTAACATGGATGATTTGAACACATGGAGGAAGCTGAGCAACCACCAGGTGCTGAAAAGTGCTTTATACGATTTACCAACTTTCATCACCACGGACAGCAACATGGTAAAGTGTGCTTATAGGCGTCTGTGTGTCGAAATGCGTACTTTTAATTACTTTGGTGGTGGACAACATACTTGGTCAATAACGCTGATTCTGATGTTTGCCCACTGACAACAAAACTTTAGCATGTGACGTGTGCAAGTATAACTGACGTGCGTATTCGATGGCTTCAGCCGCTTCAGTATCTGTTTTCTATATCACAACGGTGACATATTACCTATCAACGGAGTGGGCTGAGAGGTAGTATTACGCGTTGTTGCCCAACGGGTCCGGGTTCGCGACTCACTTGCACTTTATATATTGTCAAAATTCACTTCCCGCGGGATGGGTCGGCTTGGGGGGACATTTTTAAAAAACACATTTTCATGACATTTTAACTCATTTATGGTTTCCGTTGAGTAAGTAATATACCTCCTATGCATTATTCCTTTTATACTTTCAATCTGCTGTTCCTCGTTCTTACTTTGTTGTTTTTGTTCAGTCACACTGTTGAATAATCTCAGATCATATAACATGTATAGGTCTAACAGATTGTACATATTTTGAACCTATTTTAGAAAGATAGTCAGATAAAATTAGATGGAAGAAACTATTGAGGGCAAATTGCAGTAAAGAAGTCGACAGCTAAAATGTTAACAAATGTAAAAACAATGTGATAACTTTAATTTGTAAATTTCAAACTTTTAAATAAGCACTTTCAAACATCTCTAAAATCATCTCTGCCAAAAAATAAAATAAAAAAACGAAAAACTGTGTGCATGGCCTGAACGTGAGTGAAGCCCTTTATTACGAGTGCCAGTGAACGCCTCATTCAGGGCCTACGACATCTGCGCAAGCGCGTTAGAGTCTCACTCCTCTGTGGATATTCGTGCGGTGAGTAATGAAAGTCCGTCTCTCCTCACTAATTAAGACTTTCACGGTACACAAACACATTATGGGTTTTAGAAATGAGGCATCATATTCTCTATTACCCACTCTTACTATGCGGGAAAGGGATAGCTGAAATATTTTAAATTACAACCGCAGAGTTCTACTTTTGAGCTAGTTAGCTTGTGGCTAGCTGCCAATGACTCAACAGAAAGTTAACGTTTCGTAATATCCGGTTACAGCGGGAAATGTTTCTCAAGACATGATGCCATTTATTAACTATGTTTTAGTACACTGCTAAATACACACAACTACCCTGTGTATTCTGTAAGAAAGACAATTAAAGAGTTTCAAACAAGACCTATAGACTGGTGTAGTTTTGAGTCCTAAAACCAGAAGTGAGTTAGCATTTTAGCACCGTGGGTTCCTAACTCTAAAAGTCAATGGGGATTTTGAATGGGTTTGTGTTTAGACGCCTGAAAAAAGGTCTGTTTAACACAAGCTGAAGAGATGTTGACGTTTTGTTAGACGAAAAAAACTACGTTAGCTAAGACCCCACTTGTGAATTTTAAAGTTTTTACGTGAACTTTAAACGGCGATTGCTAACGAGTAGCTAACTGAAACTACAGTGGTTGTCACAGACGTCACGCGTCATCACGCCGGGAACTCGCTCCCTAATCCTCCTCACAGCCTCTAGTCTCGTTTTTCAGTGCTCTTGTAAATATTAGGTTAATAAACAACTTGTTAAACTATCGTTTAGCTATCTTGTCAAATCCGCTGATTAGGTCGATGAAGCATAACGGTCGTGACGTCATTATAAATCGACCGCGGTGTAGTTCGCTGGCGCATAACGTTCGCTTTTTACTTCTCTCGGCTGCATTAACTCTTCAAACGTCATATAAATGATGTTCATCTGTATAGATTATCCCGCTGAACAAAACAGCGTCAGGAACGTGTGTTTGACACAGAGATTATTTTCTGCAATGATCCAAAATTGAACTGCAGAGAGGTACGCTGATCATGTGTCACCTGATTAACAGAGTTGTGCCATATTAATGGACAGGCTGAAGAGCCAATGAAGATGCAGAAACAAGGAGGATTTAGTTGGCCCAATTTAATGTTTATATATTCAACATATTCAGATAAAGAATCCACCCTGAAACTACTCGGATCGAGCTGTGACATGTTTCTGTCATTTTAACCTGTGTTAACGGAGCACTTTTTCTGTTCTTTGTCTTTTCAGATCATCTTTGACACCCGGCTCAAATCTAAACGGTAATAACACTAACAAACAGTGTTTAGCTGCCAAACTAATGTCATTACTTGGCTTTGCTGAACCTCACCATATTAACTAGTGATATATCTTTTTTTTGCATGCATGCATGGCTTCCTACTTACTGTAAATATAGGAAATGCATTTTAATAATGCAAAGTGAATCATATTTTTAAGCACAAATTCATCATCAAAAACCGTCCTGTAGTCTGGTGGACGTTAGGCTAACAAGCTTCACTTCCTCAGTGTCCTCTTCATTGACTTTGATAGGTGTGTTTTTGTTTGTGCTGTCATTCATGTGATGCTTTCATACACAGCTGAAGTCCCTAACAAGTCAATGAAGTTATTTGAAGTTTAACCACAGCTGAATCATTATTAATGCTACCTTACAGTAAAGACACTTTAGAGCGACACTTGTTTCCTTTCTCTGTGATCTATTGTAACATGTTTGATACCAACATGATTGTTATAATCTACGGATTTATATTTCACTCGTGTCTTCAAAACTCAATCAGTGCCTAAAAACAAATTCCTCAAGAAGATGGAAATATGAGCCACTAAATGTCAGTGTTTAAAGTTAATTGAAGTTGGTGTTGGCTCGGCGTTACAGTTCACCTCAAGTATTTAGTTTACATTAATGAACAACGTGAAATAAAGACAAGAATTCTGGTCCTGAAGATGTTTGAATGAGCTGTGAGGTGTTTCTACAGTGAAATAAAATATCTCTGTCTCCTTCTCTTAACTGCAGACTGTCGTTGACACCTTCCCTTCCTAGACCCTGAAATGTGAGTTGACTTGCATGAATTATTATTTTGACGTCATGACACATTTTAAAAGTCATCTTATTGCCATTTGGCCTCAGCCAGAAATCACTTATTATTGAGAATGTAAACAGTTGAAAAGTTGCCGTTAAACAATAGAAAACACATTTTGACACTTTCCAAATGAAACTTAACAGTCGAGTTAGTAACTGGAAATAAAGCTTAGAGCTGGCACAAATTCTACTTTGATTATGAATAGAAGTTGGAATGAGATGTTAGTTTACATGATATTAACTTGAAAATATCACTTTGTCCCCATTCCTCCCCAAACCTTTTGTCCGTCATCTGACAGCAGACCATCATCGGGAGGCAGCCAGTCTGCAGTAAGTTCTCGTTACGGTACGTTTTTATGAAGTCTCTCAGCTTGTTATAGATTTTAATAGGAGAAAATGTAGCTAACACTACACTGCTCTGCTCTTTGCTCATGTCCCGTTTCACCCGCTTGTTTGCTGACTTTAGTTAGAAAACAGACGAGGTCTGCAGCACAGTAAAGTGGTATTCCTGGTTGTTCTTTTCTTACCTAATCTGGTACCTTAAACTAGTCACAGTTTCAGGTAAGGAATGTTTCTAAAGTGCAAATATAAATGCAGAGATTCAAAGAAAAAACTGTACATTTTAAGATTTGTGTACAATTGAAATTCAAGGAGGGATATGTAAACGACATTTATCGTTTAAAATTGGTAAGGCAGTCTAAATTCAGTCTGAAAAAATAACTGTGAATGGTTGGGGGGTTTTTTTGTTTGTTTTTGTTTTAATAGCTAGCCATAAGAATGATGGTTTCAATATTGCACCAATCACTGTATTCAGCAGTTTGACTCATGTTAGTTTCTTGCCACCAGGACACCTGCACCGACGGCATTGTTAACTGCCTGGGGGCTGGAGAAGTGGAGGGCAAACCTGGCTGGCTCCATCTCCTGCTGGAGAGTGACGAGATGCCTCTGATAAAAACAGAGATGTGGGATGAACTATCAGTTCATCTCAAAACGCTACCCTTCCCAATCCACATTCAGGTCAAGGGGGGTATTGTTAAAATGGTTAAACCCGTAGGTGTTGAGGAGGGACAGGGAAAAAAGGGGGGGGAGGAGGAGAAGAAGAATGAAGAGTGGGAAAAGGAGGAAGATTAAAGGAGTCATCATATTGGGGTTTGTTTTATGGTTTTAGTAATGTGTTTTCAAGAAGATGTAGGGGAGAGGGTAGGACAGAAGATAAAATGGGGAGTAGAAAAATTGTTGTTTTTTTTATGTTTATGTTGTCTTGTTTGGTTAGTTGTTTGTTAAAATGTGCATACCGTAAATTCCGTACTATTGAGCGCACCTGGATATAAGCCGCAGCGGCTAAAAATAAGTAAATAAATGTATTTGTACATATATAAGCCGCACTTGATTATAAGCCGCAGGTGTCCACGCTATAACAAGAGCTATTTACACAGACCTAGGCTACCGGTAACATCCGCAAATACTGTAGCGTCCGTACGGACGTTAAAGGACGACGAGAGCGTTCAAATAATAACTTTTAATAACCCGATCACTGTCGGCCGTGACCACGCCGTTTACAGCAGAGAGCAACACATAACTTGCCGTAACAATCCAACTCTCTCCCCCAGCGTTCTCTCATACAGCCACTCAACACGTTCGCGCTGGTGCATTCACTGACTCTCCACATAATCGGAATTCTGAACACATTATCAACTACTGACTTTACAACATGAACCGTTACAATACGAAGCCTAGCCGACGGTGTCTGTAACACGGCTGATGAAAAAGATGACCGTAATATATTTCACAAGAAAAAGTCCATCCATTCACTGCCTCAGAATGACTTCATTACTCACTTCCTCAGTCTCTGTTGTCGCTGTCAGTGTCATCTTAACGTGCAGCAGCTCTGTTAGCTTCTTTGACAGCCAGGTCGATCGCCTTTAACTTGAAAGCTGCATCATATGTATTTCTCCGTGTGTTTTCCATCATGAGGGTGCGTGCATGAAGCGCAAAATGACTGATATTAAGATCCGACGTGACGAAGTCAAATGTTTTTGCGGCAGAAGCTCATTGTCCCCCATAAAAAATCCATGCATTAGCCGCACCGGAGTAGAAGCCGCAGTGCTCGAAGTGTGAGAAAAAAGTAGCGGCTTATAGTCCGGAATTTACGGTATATGTTTTTTGTTAAAAAATAAATATGTTTCACTTGGACAATGAAAATCAAATTATTAACTACAACCATGTAATAGAAAATAGAGCTCTCTCTCTCTCTCTCACTCTCACTCTCTCACTCACTCACTCACTCGACACAATGATCAATCAATAACATGCAGTCAATGCATTAAATAAAATGTAACATGGATGATTTGAACACATGGAGGAAGCTGAGCAACCACCAGGTGCTGAAAAGTGC
Source organism: Symphodus melops (assembly GCF_947650265.1). Lineage (NCBI taxonomy): Eukaryota > Metazoa > Chordata > Actinopteri > Labriformes > Labridae > Symphodus > Symphodus melops. Next base: position 9,422,893 of record NC_136703.1, read on the forward strand.
TTTATACGATTTACCAACTTTCATCACCACGGACAGCAACATGGTAAAGTGTGCTTATAGGCGTCTGTGTGTCGAAATGCGTACTTTTAATTACTTTGGTGGTGGACAACATACTTGGTCAATAACGCTGATTCTGATGTTTGCCCACTGACAACAAAACTTTAGCATGTGACGTGTGCAAGTATAACTGACGTGCGTATTCGATGGCTTCAGCCGCTTCAGTATCTGTTTTCTATATCACAACGGTGACATATTACCTATCAACGGAGTGGGCTGAGAGGTAGTATTACGCGTTGTTGCCCAACGGGTCCGGGTTCGCGACTCACTTGCACTTTATATATTGTCAAAATTCACTTCCCGCGGGATGGGTCGGCTTGGGGGGACATTTTTAAAAAACACATTTTCATGACATTTTAACTCATTTATGGTTTCCGTTGAGTAAGTAATATACCTCCTATGCATTATTCCTTTTATACTTTCAATCTGCTGTTCCTCGTTCTTACTTTGTTGTTTTTGTTCAGTCACACTGTTGAATAATCTCAGATCATATAACATGTATAGGTCTAACAGATTGTACATATTTTGAACCTATTTTAGAAAGATAGTCAGATAAAATTAGATGGAAGAAACTATTGAGGGCAAATTGCAGTAAAGAAGTCGACAGCTAAAATGTTAACAAATGTAAAAACAATGTGATAACTTTAATTTGTAAATTTCAAACTTTTAAATAAGCACTTTCAAACATCTCTAAAATCATCTCTGCCAAAAAATAAAATAAAAAAACGAAAAACTGTGTGCATGGCCTGAACGTGAGTGAAGCCCTTTATTACGAGTGCCAGTGAACGCCTCATTCAGGGCCTACGACATCTGCGCAAGCGCGTTAGAGTCTCACTCCTCTGTGGATATTCGTGCGGTGAGTAATGAAAGTCCGTCTCTCCTCACTAATTAAGACTTTCACGGTACACAAACACATTATGGGTTTTAGAAATGAGGCATCATATTCTCTATTACCCACTCTTACTATGCGGGAAAGGGATAGCTGAAATATTTTAAATTACAACCGCAGAGTTCTACTTTTGAGCTAGTTAGCTTGTGGCTAGCTGCCAATGACTCAACAGAAAGTTAACGTTTCGTAATATCCGGTTACAGCGGGAAATGTTTCTCAAGACATGATGCCATTTATTAACTATGTTTTAGTACACTGCTAAATACACACAACTACCCTGTGTATTCTGTAAGAAAGACAATTAAAGAGTTTCAAACAAGACCTATAGACTGGTGTAGTTTTGAGTCCTAAAACCAGAAGTGAGTTAGCATTTTAGCACCGTGGGTTCCTAACTCTAAAAGTCAATGGGGATTTTGAATGGGTTTGTGTTTAGACGCCTGAAAAAAGGTCTGTTTAACACAAGCTGAAGAGATGTTGACGTTTTGTTAGACGAAAAAAACTACGTTAGCTAAGACCCCACTTGTGAATTTTAAAGTTTTTACGTGAACTTTAAACGGCGATTGCTAACGAGTAGCTAACTGAAACTACAGTGGTTGTCACAGACGTCACGCGTCATCACGCCGGGAACTCGCTCCCTAATCCTCCTCACAGCCTCTAGTCTCGTTTTTCAGTGCTCTTGTAAATATTAGGTTAATAAACAACTTGTTAAACTATCGTTTAGCTATCTTGTCAAATCCGCTGATTAGGTCGATGAAGCATAACGGTCGTGACGTCATTATAAATCGACCGCGGTGTAGTTCGCTGGCGCATAACGTTCGCTTTTTACTTCTCTCGGCTGCATTAACTCTTCAAACGTCATATAAATGATGTTCATCTGTATAGATTATCCCGCTGAACAAAACAGCGTCAGGAACGTGTGTTTGACACAGAGATTATTTTCTGCAATGATCCAAAATTGAACTGCAGAGAGGTACGCTGATCATGTGTCACCTGATTAACAGAGTTGTGCCATATTAATGGACAGGCTGAAGAGCCAATGAAGATGCAGAAACAAGGAGGATTTAGTTGGCCCAATTTAATGTTTATATATTCAACATATTCAGATAAAGAATCCACCCTGAAACTACTCGGATCGAGCTGTGACATGTTTCTGTCATTTTAACCTGTGTTAACGGAGCACTTTTTCTGTTCTTTGTCTTTTCAGATCATCTTTGACACCCGGCTCAAATCTAAACGGTAATAACACTAACAAACAGTGTTTAGCTGCCAAACTAATGTCATTACTTGGCTTTGCTGAACCTCACCATATTAACTAGTGATATATCTTTTTTTTGCATGCATGCATGGCTTCCTACTTACTGTAAATATAGGAAATGCATTTTAATAATGCAAAGTGAATCATATTTTTAAGCACAAATTCATCATCAAAAACCGTCCTGTAGTCTGGTGGACGTTAGGCTAACAAGCTTCACTTCCTCAGTGTCCTCTTCATTGACTTTGATAGGTGTGTTTTTGTTTGTGCTGTCATTCATGTGATGCTTTCATACACAGCTGAAGTCCCTAACAAGTCAATGAAGTTATTTGAAGTTTAACCACAGCTGAATCATTATTAATGCTACCTTACAGTAAAGACACTTTAGAGCGACACTTGTTTCCTTTCTCTGTGATCTATTGTAACATGTTTGATACCAACATGATTGTTATAATCTACGGATTTATATTTCACTCGTGTCTTCAAAACTCAATCAGTGCCTAAAAACAAATTCCTCAAGAAGATGGAAATATGAGCCACTAAATGTCAGTGTTTAAAGTTAATTGAAGTTGGTGTTGGCTCGGCGTTACAGTTCACCTCAAGTATTTAGTTTACATTAATGAACAACGTGAAATAAAGACAAGAATTCTGGTCCTGAAGATGTTTGAATGAGCTGTGAGGTGTTTCTACAGTGAAATAAAATATCTCTGTCTCCTTCTCTTAACTGCAGACTGTCGTTGACACCTTCCCTTCCTAGACCCTGAAATGTGAGTTGACTTGCTTGAATTATTATTTTGACGTCATGACACATTTTAAAAGTCATCTTATTGCCATTTGGCCTCAGCCAGAAATCACTTATTATTGAGAATGTAAGCAGTTGAAAAGTTGCCGTTAAACAATAGAAAACACATTTTGACACTTTCCAAATGAAACTTAACAGTCGAGTTAGTAACTGGAAATAAAGCTTAGAGCTGGCACAAATTCTACTTTGATTATGAATAGAAGTTGGAATGAGATGTTAGTTTACATGATATTAACTTGAAAATATCACTTTGTCCCCATTCCTCCCCAAACCTTTTGTCCGTCATCTGACAGCAGACCATCATCGGGAGGCAGCCAGTCTGCAGTAAGTTCTCGTTACGGTACGTTTTTATGAAGTCTCTCAGCTTGTTATAGATTTTAATAGGAGAAAATGTAGCTAACACTACACTGCTCTGCTCTTTGCTCATGTCCCGTTTCACCCGCTTGTTTGCTGACTTTAGTTAGAAAACAGACGAGGTCTGCAGCACAGTAAAGTGGTATTCCTGGTTGTTCTTTTCTTACCTAATCTGGTACCTTAAACTAGTCACAGTTTCAGGTAAGGAATGTTTCTAAAGTGCAAATATAAATGCAGAGATTCAAAGAAAAAACTGTACATTTTAAGATTTGTGTACAATTGAAATTCAAGGAGGGATATGTAAACGACATTTATCGTTTAAAATTGGTAAGGCAGTCTAAATTCAGTCTGAAAAAATAACTGTGAATGGTTGGGGGGTTTTTTTGTTTGTTTTTGTTTTAATAGCTAGCCATAAGAATGATGGTTTCAATATTGCACCAATCACTGTATTCAGCAGTTTGACTCATGTTAGTTTCTTGCCACCAGGACACCTGCACCGACGGCATTGTTAACTGCCTGGGGGCTGGAGAAGTGGAGGGCAAACCTGGCTGGCTCCATCTCCTGCTGGAGAGTGACGAGATGCCTCTGATAAAAACAGAGATGTGGGATGAACTATCAGTTCATCTCAAAACGCTACCCTTCCCAATCCACATTCAGGTCAAGGGGGGTATTGTTAAAATGGTTAAACCCGTAGGTGTTGAGGAGGGACAGGGAAAAAAGGGGGGGGAGGAGGAGAAGAAGAATGAAGAGTGGGAAAAGGAGGAAGATTAAAGGAGTCATCATATTGGGGTTTGTTTTATGGTTTTAGTAATGTGTTTTCAAGAAGATGTAGGGGAGAGGGTAGGACAGAAGATAAAATGGGGAGTAGAAAAATTGTTGTTTTTTTTATGTTTATGTTGTCTTGTTTGGTTAGTTGTTTGTTAAAATGTGCATATATGTTTTTTGTTAAAAAATAAATATGTTTCACTTGGACAATGAAAATCAAATTATTAACTACAACCATGTAATAGAAAATAGAGCTCTCTCTCTCTCTCTCACTCTCACTCTCTCACTCACTCACTCACTCGACACAATGATCAATCAATAACATGCAGTCAATGCATTAAATAAAATGTAACATGGATGATTTGAACACATGGAGGAAGCTGAGCAACCACCAGGTGCTGAAAAGTGCTTTATACGATTTACCAACTTTCATCACCACGGACAGCAACATGGTAAAGTGTGCTTATAGGCGTCTGTGTGTCGAAATGCGTACTTTTAATTACTTTGGTGGTGGACAACATACTTGGTCAATAACGCTGATTCTGATGTTTGCCCACTGACAACAAAACTTTAGCATGTGACGTGTGCAAGTATAACTGACGTGCGTATTCGATGGCTTCAGCCGCTTCAGTATCTGTTTTCTATATCACAACGGTGACATATTACCTATCAACGGAGTGGGCTGAGAGGTAGTATTACGCGTTGTTGCCCAACGGGTCCGGGTTCGCGACTCACTTGCACTTTATATATTGTCAAAATTCACTTCCCGCGGGATGGGTCGGCTTGGGGGGACATTTTTAAAAAACACATTTTCATGACATTTTAACTCATTTATGGTTTCCGTTGAGTAAGTAATATACCTCCTATGCATTATTCCTTTTATACTTTCAATCTGCTGTTCCTCGTTCTTACTTTGTTGTTTTTGTTCAGTCACACTGTTGAATAATCTCAGATCATATAACATGTATAGGTCTAACAGATTGTACATATTTTGAACCTATTTTAGAAAGATAGTCAGATAAAATTAGATGGAAGAAACTATTGAGGGCAAATTGCAGTAAAGAAGTCGACAGCTAAAATGTTAACAAATGTAAAAACAATGTGATAACTTTAATTTGTAAATTTCAAACTTTTAAATAAGCACTTTCAAACATCTCTAAAATCATCTCTGCCAAAAAATAAAATAAAAAAACGAAAAACTGTGTGCATGGCCTGAACGTGAGTGAAGCCCTTTATTACGAGTGCCAGTGAACGCCTCATTCAGGGCCTACGACATCTGCGCAAGCGCGTTAGAGTCTCACTCCTCTGTGGATATTCGTGCGGTGAGTAATGAAAGTCCGTCTCTCCTCACTAATTAAGACTTTCACGGTACACAAACACATTATGGGTTTTAGAAATGAGGCATCATATTCTCTATTACCCACTCTTACTATGCGGGAAAGGGATAGCTGAAATATTTTAAATTACAACCGCAGAGTTCTACTTTTGAGCTAGTTAGCTTGTGGCTAGCTGCCAATGACTCAACAGAAAGTTAACGTTTCGTAATATCCGGTTACAGCGGGAAATGTTTCTCAAGACATGATGCCATTTATTAACTATGTTTTAGTACACTGCTAAATACACACAACTACCCTGTGTATTCTGTAAGAAAGACAATTAAAGAGTTTCAAACAAGACCTATAGACTGGTGTAGTTTTGAGTCCTAAAACCAGAAGTGAGTTAGCATTTTAGCACCGTGGGTTCCTAACTCTAAAAGTCAATGGGGATTTTGAATGGGTTTGTGTTTAGACGCCTGAAAAAAGGTCTGTTTAACACAAGCTGAAGAGATGTTGACGTTTTGTTAGACGAAAAAAACTACGTTAGCTAAGACCCCACTTGTGAATTTTAAAGTTTTTACGTGAACTTTAAACGGCGATTGCTAACGAGTAGCTAACTGAAACTACAGTGGTTGTCACAGACGTCACGCGTCATCACGCCGGGAACTCGCTCCCTAATCCTCCTCACAGCCTCTAGTCTCGTTTTTCAGTGCTCTTGTAAATATTAGGTTAATAAACAACTTGTTAAACTATCGTTTAGCTATCTTGTCAAATCCGCTGATTAGGTCGATGAAGCATAACGGTCGTGACGTCATTATAAATCGACCGCGGTGTAGTTCGCTGGCGCATAACGTTCGCTTTTTACTTCTCTCGGCTGCATTAACTCTTCAAACGTCATATAAATGATGTTCATCTGTATAGATTATCCCGCTGAACAAAACAGCGTCAGGAACGTGTGTTTGACACAGAGATTATTTTCTGCAATGATCCAAAATTGAACTGCAGAGAGGTACGCTGATCATGTGTCACCTGATTAACAGAGTTGTGCCATATTAATGGACAGGCTGAAGAGCCAATGAAGATGCAGAAACAAGGAGGATTTAGTTGGCCCAATTTAATGTTTATATATTCAACATATTCAGATAAAGAATCCACCCTGAAACTACTCGGATCGAGCTGTGACATGTTTCTGTCATTTTAACCTGTGTTAACGGAGCACTTTTTCTGTTCTTTGTCTTTTCAGATCATCTTTGACACCCGGCTCAAATCTAAACGGTAATAACACTAACAAACAGTGTTTAGCTGCCAAACTAATGTCATTACTTGGCTTTGCTGAACCTCACCATATTAACTAGTGATATATCTTTTTTTTGCATGCATGCATGGCTTCCTACTTACTGTAAATATAGGAAATGCATTTTAATAATGCAAAGTGAATCATATTTTTAAGCACAAATTCATCATCAAAAACCGTCCTGTAGTCTGGTGGACGTTAGGCTAACAAGCTTCACTTCCTCAGTGTCCTCTTCATTGACTTTGATAGGTGTGTTTTTGTTTGTGCTGTCATTCATGTGATGCTTTCATACACAGCTGAAGTCCCTAACAAGTCAATGAAGTTATTTGAAGTTTAACCACAGCTGAATCATTATTAATGCTACCTTACAGTAAAGACACTTTAGAGCGACACTTGTTTCCTTTCTCTGTGATCTATTGTAACATGTTTGATACCAACATGATTGTTATAATCTACGGATTTATATTTCACTCGTGTCTTCAAAACTCAATCAGTGCCTAAAAACAAATTCCTCAAGAAGATGGAAATATGAGCCACTAAATGTCAGTGTTTAAAGTTAATTGAAGTTGGTGTTGGCTCGGCGTTACAGTTCACCTCAAGTATTTAGTTTACATTAATGAACAACGTGAAATAAAGACAAGAATTCTGGTCCTGAAGATGTTTGAATGAGCTGTGAGGTGTTTCTACAGTGAAATAAAATATCTCTGTCTCCTTCTCTTAACTGCAGACTGTCGTTGACACCTTCCCTTCCTAGACCCTGAAATGTGAGTTGACTTGCTTGAATTATTATTTTGACGTCATGACACATTTTAAAAGTCATCTTATTGCCATTTGGCCTCAGCCAGAAATCACTTATTATTGAGAATGTAAACAGTTGAAAAGTTGCCGTTAAACAATAGAAAACACATTTTGACACTTTCCAAATGAAACTTAACAGTCGAGTTAGTAACTGGAAATAAAGCTTAGAGCTGGCACAAATTCTACTTTGATTATGAATAGAAGTTGGAATGAGATGTTAGTTTACATGATATTAACTTGAAAATATCACTTTGTCCCCATTCCTCCCCAAACCTTTTGTCCGTCATCTGACAGCAGACCATCATCGGGAGGCAGCCAGTCTGCAGTAAGTTCTCGTTACGGTACGTTTTTATGAAGTCTCTCAGCTTGTTATAGATTTTAATAGGAGAAAATGTAGCTAACACTACACTGCTCTGCTCTTTGCTCATGTCCCGTTTCACCCGCTTGTTTGCTGACTTTAGTTAGAAAACAGACGAGGTCTGCAGCACAGTAAAGTGGTATTCCTGGTTGTTCTTTTCTTACCTAATCTGGTACCTTAAACTAGTCACAGTTTCAGGTAAGGAATGTTTCTAAAGTGCAAATATAAATGCAGAGATTCAAAGAAAAAACTGTACATTTTAAGATTTGTGTACAATTGAAATTCAAGGAGGGATATGTAAACGACATTTATCGTTTAAAATTGGTAAGGCAGTCTAAATTCAGTCTGAAAAAATAACTGTGAATGGTTGGGGGGTTTTTTTGTTTGTTTTTGTTTTAATAGCTAGCCATAAGAATGATGGTTTCAATATTGCACCAATCACTGTATTCAGCAGTTTGACTCATGTTAGTTTCTTGCCACCAGGACACCTGCACCGACGGCATTGTTAACTGCCTGGGGGCTGGAGAAGTGGAGGGCAAACCTGGCTGGCTCCATCTCCTGCTGGAGAGTGACGAGATGCCTCTGATAAAAACAGAGATGTGGGATGAACTATCAGTTCATCTCAAAACGCTACCCTTCCCAATCCACATTCAGGTCAAGGGGGGTATTGTTAAAATGGTTAAACCCGTAGGTGTTGAGGAGGGACAGGGAAAAAAGGGGGGGGAGGAGGAGAAGAAGAATGAAGAGTGGGAAAAGGAGGAAGATTAAAGGAGTCATCATATTGGGGTTTGTTTTATGGTTTTAGTAATGTGTTTTCAAGAAGATGTAGGGGAGAGGGTAGGACAGAAGATAAAATGGGGAGTAGAAAAATTGTTGTTTTTTTTATGTTTATGTTGTCTTGTTTGGTTAGTTGTTTGTTAAAATGTGCATATATGTTTTTTGTTAAAAAATAAATATGTTTCACTTGGACAATGAAAATCAAATTATTAACTACAACCATGTAATAGAAAATAGAGCTCTCTCTCTCTCTCTCACTCTCACTCTCTCACTCACTCACTCACTCGACACAATGATCAATCAATAACATGCAGTCAATGCATTAAATAAAATGTAACATGGATGATTTGAACACATGGAGGAAGCTGAGCAACCACCAGGTGCTGAAAAGTGCTTTATACGATTTACCAACTTTCATCACCACGGACAGCAACATGGTAAAGTGTGCTTATAGGCGTCTGTGTGTCGAAATGCGTACTTTTAATTACTTTGGTGGTGGACAACATACTTGGTCAATAACGCTGATTCTGATGTTTGCCCACTGACAACAAAACTTTAGCATGTGACGTGTGCAAGTATAACTGACGTGCGTATTCGATGGCTTCAGCCGCTTCAGTATCTGTTTTCTATATCACAACGGTGACATATTACCTATCAACGGAGTGGGCTGAGAGGTAGTATTACGCGTTGTTGCCCAACGGGTCCGGGTTCGCGACTCACTTGCACTTTATATATTGTCAAAATTCACTTCCCGCGGGATGGGTCGGCTTGGGGGGACATTTTTAAAAAACACATTTTCATGACATTTTAACTCATTTATGGTTTCCGTTGAGTAAGTAATATACCTCCTATGCATTATTCCTTTTATACTTTCAATCTGCTGTTCCTCGTTCTTACTTTGTTGTTTTTGTTCAGTCACACTGTTGAATAATCTCAGATCATATAACATGTATAGGTCTAACAGATTGTACATATTTTGAACCTATTTTAGAAAGATAGTCAGATAAAATTAGATGGAAGAAACTATTGAGGGCAAATTGCAGTAAAGAAGTCGACAGCTAAAATGTTAACAAATGTAAAAACAATGTGATAACTTTAATTTGTAAATTTCAAACTTTTAAATAAGCACTTTCAAACATCTCTAAAATCATCTCTGCCAAAAAATAAAATAAAAAAACGAAAAACTGTGTGCATGGCCTGAACGTGAGTGAAGCCCTTTATTACGAGTGCCAGTGAACGCCTCATTCAGGGCCTACGACATCTGCGCAAGCGCGTTAGAGTCTCACTCCTCTGTGGATATTCGTGCGGTGAGTAATGAAAGTCCGTCTCTCCTCACTAATTAAGACTTTCACGGTACACAAACACATTATGGGTTTTAGAAATGAGGCATCATATTCTCTATTACCCACTCTTACTATGCGGGAAAGGGATAGCTGAAATATTTTAAATTACAACCGCAGAGTTCTACTTTTGAGCTAGTTAGCTTGTGGCTAGCTGCCAATGACTCAACAGAAAGTTAACGTTTCGTAATATCCGGTTACAGCGGGAAATGTTTCTCAAGACATGATGCCATTTATTAACTATGTTTTAGTACACTGCTAAATACACACAACTACCCTGTGTATTCTGTAAGAAAGACAATTAAAGAGTTTCAAACAAGACCTATAGACTGGTGTAGTTTTGAGTCCTAAAACCAGAAGTGAGTTAGCATTTTAGCACCGTGGGTTCCTAACTCTAAAAGTCAATGGGGATTTTGAATGGGTTTGTGTTTAGACGCCTGAAAAAAGGTCTGTTTGACACAAGCTGAAGAGATGTTGACGTTTTGTTAGACGAAAAAAACTACGTTAGCTAAGACCCCACTTGTGAATTTTAAAGTTTTTACGTGAACTTTAAACGGCGATTGCTAACGAGTAGCTAACTGAAACTACAGTGGTTGTCACAGACGTCACGCGTCATCACGCCGGGAACTCGCTCCCTAATCCTCCTCACAGCCTCTAGTCTCGTTTTTCAGTGCTCTTGTAAATATTAGGTTAATAAACAACTTGTTAAACTATCGTTTAGCTATCTTGTCAAATCCGCTGATTAGGTCGATGAAGCATAACGGTCGTGACGTCATTATAAATCGACCGCGGTGTAGTTCGCTGGCGCATAACGTTCGCTTTTTACTTCTCTCGGCTGCATTAACTCTTCAAACGTCATATAAATGATGTTCATCTGTATAGATTATCCCGCTGAACAAAACAGCGTCAGGAACGTGTGTTTGACACAGAGATTATTTTCTGCAATGATCCAAAATTGAACTGCAGAGAGGTACGCTGATCATGTGTCACCTGATTAACAGAGTTGTGCCATATTAATGGACAGGCTGAAGAGCCAATGAAGATGCAGAAACAAGGAGGATTTAGTTGGCCCAATTTAATGTTTATATATTCAACATATTCAGATAAAGAATCCACCCTGAAACTACTCGGATCGAGCTGTGACATGTTTCTGTCATTTTAACCTGTGTTAACGGAGCACTTTTTCTGTTCTTTGTCTTTTCAGATCATCTTTGACACCCGGCTCAAATCTAAACGGTAATAACACTAACAAACAGTGTTTAGCTGCCAAACTAATGTCATTACTTGGCTTTGCTGAACCTCACCATATTAACTAGTGATATATCTTTTTTTTGCATGCATGCATGGCTTCCTACTTACTGTAAATATAGGAAATGCATTTTAATAATGCAAAGTGAATCATATTTTTAAGCACAAATTCATCATCAAAAACCGTCCTGTAGTCTGGTGGACGTTAGGCTAACAAGCTTCACTTCCTCAGTGTCCTCTTCATTGACTTTGATAGGTGTGTTTTTGTTTGTGCGGTCATTCATGTGATGCTTTCATACACAGCTGAAGTCCCTAACAAGTCAATGAAGTTATTTGAAGTTTAACCACAGCTGAATCATTATTAATGCTACCTTACAGTAAAGACACTTTAGAGCGACACTTGTTTCCTTTCTCTGTGATCTATTGTAACATGTTTGATACCAACATGATTGTTATAATCTACGGATTTATATTTCACTCGTGTCTTCAAAACTCAATCAGTGCCTAAAAACAAATTCCTCAAGAAGATGGAAATATGAGCCACTAAATGTCAGTGTTTAAAGTTAATTGAAGTTGGTGTTGGCTCGGCGTTACAGTTCACCTCAAGTATTTAGTTTACATTAATGAACAACGTGAAATAAAGACAAGAATTCTGGTCCTGAAGATGTTTGAATGAGCTGTGAGGTGTTTCTACAGTGAAATAAAATATCTCTGTCTCCTTCTCTTAACTGCAGACTGTCGTTGACACCTTCCCTTCCTAGACCCTGAAATGTGAGTTGACTTGCTTGAATTATTATTTTGACGTCATGACACATTTTAAAAGTCATCTTATTGCCATTTGGCCTCAGCCAGAAATCACTTATTATTGAGAATGTAAACAGTTGAAAAGTTGCCGTTAAACAATAGAAAACACATTTTGACACTTTCCAAATGAAACTTAACAGTCGAGTTAGTAACTGGAAATAAAGCTTAGAGCTGGCACAAATTCTACTTTGATTATGAATAGAAGTTGGAATGAGATGTTAGTTTACATGATATTAACTTGAAAATATCACTTTGTCCCCATTCCTCCCCAAACCTTTTGTCCGTCATCTGACAGCAGACCATCATCGGGAGGCAGCCAGTCTGCAGTAAGTTCTCGTTACGGTACGTTTTTATGAAGTCTCTCAGCTTGTTATAGATTTTAATAGGAGAAAATGTAGCTAACACTACACTGCTCTGCTCTTTGCTCATGTCCCGTTTCACCCGCTTGTTTGCTGACTTTAGTTAGAAAACAGACGAGGTCTGCAGCACAGTAAAGTGGTATTCCTGGTTGTTCTTTTCTTACCTAATCTGGTACCTTAAACTAGTCACAGTTTCAGGTAAGGAATGTTTCTAAAGTGCAAATATAAATGCAGAGATTCAAAGAAAAAACTGTACATTTTAAGATTTGTGTACAATTGAAATTCAAGGAGGGATATGTAAACGACATTTATCGTTTAAAATTGGTAAGGCAGTCTAAATTCAGTCTGAAAAAATAACTGTGAATGGTTGGGGGGTTTTTTTGTTTGTTTTTGTTTTAATAGCTAGCCATAAGAATGATGGTTTCAATATTGCACCAATCACTGTATTCAGCAGTTTGACTCATGTTAGTTTCTTGCCACCAGGACACCTGCACCGACGGCATTGTTAACTGCCTGGGGGCTGGAGAAGTGGAGGGCAAACCTGGCTGGCTCCATCTCCTGCTGGAGAGTGACGAGATGCCTCTGATAAAAACAGAGATGTGGGATGAACTATCAGTTCATCTCAAAACGCTACCCTTCCCAATCCACATTCAGGTCAAGGGGGGTATTGTTAAAATGGTTAAACCCGTAGGTGTTGAGGAGGGACAGGGAAAAAAGGGGGGGGAGGAGGAGAAGAAGAATGAAGAGTGGGAAAAGGAGGAAGATTAAAGGAGTCATCATATTGGGGTTTGTTTTATGGTTTTAGTAATGTGTTTTCAAGAAGATGTAGGGGAGAGGGTAGGACAGAAGATAAAATGGGGAGTAGAAAAATTGTTGTTTTTTTTATGTTTATGTTGTCTTGTTTGGTTAGTTGTTTGTTAAAATGTGCATATATGTTTTTTGTTAAAAAATAAATATGTTTCACTTGGACAATGAAAATCAAATTATTAACTACAACCATGTAATAGAAAATAGAGCTCTCTCTCTCTCTCTCACTCTCACTCTCTCACTCACTCACTCACTCGACACAATGATCAATCAATAACATGCAGTCAATGCATTAAATAAAATGTAACATGGATGATTTGAACACATGGAGGAAGCTGAGCAACCACCAGGTGCTGAAAAGTGCTTTATACGATTTACCAACTTTCATCACCACGGACAGCAACATGGTAAAGTGTGCTTATAGGCGTCTGTGTGTCGAAATGCGTACTTTTAATTACTTTGGTGGTGGACAACATACTTGGTCAATAACGCTGATTCTGATGTTTGCCCACTGACAACAAAACTTTAGCATGTGACGTGTGCAAGTATAACTGACGTGCGTATTCGATGGCTTCAGCCGCTTCAGTATCTGTTTTCTATATCACAACGGTGACATATTACCTATCAACGGAGTGGGCTGAGAGGTAGTATTACGCGTTGTTGCCCAACGGGTCCGGGTTCGCGACTCACTTGCACTTTATATATTGTCAAAATTCACTTCCCGCGGGATGGGTCGGCTTGGGGGGACATTTTTAAAAAACACATTTTCATGACATTTTAACTCATTTATGGTTTCCGTTGAGTAAGTAATATACCTCCTATGCATTATTCCTTTTATACTTTCAATCTGCTGTTCCTCGTTCTTACTTTGTTGTTTTTGTTCAGTCACACTGTTGAATAATCTCAGATCATATAACATGTATAGGTCTAACAGATTGTACATATTTTGAACCTATTTTAGAAAGATAGTCAGATAAAATTAGATGGAAGAAACTATTGAGGGCAAATTGCAGTAAAGAAGTCGACAGCTAAAATGTTAACAAATGTAAAAACAATGTGATAACTTTAATTTGTAAATTTCAAACTTTTAAATAAGCACTTTCAAACATCTCTAAAATCATCTCTGCCAAAAAATAAAATAAAAAAACGAAAAACTGTGTGCATGGCCTGAACGTGAGTGAAGCCCTTTATTACGAGTGCCAGTGAACGCCTCATTCAGGGCCTACGACATCTGCGCAAGCGCGTTAGAGTCTCACTCCTCTGTGGATATTCGTGCGGTGAGTAATGAAAGTCCGTCTCTCCTCACTAATTAAGACTTTCACGGTACACAAACACATTATGGGTTTTAGAAATGAGGCATCATATTCTCTATTACCCACTCTTACTATGCGGGAAAGGGATAGCTGAAATATTTTAAATTACAACCGCAGAGTTCTACTTTTGAGCTAGTTAGCTTGTGGCTAGCTGCCAATGACTCAACAGAAAGTTAACGTTTCGTAATATCCGGTTACAGCGGGAAATGTTTCTCAAGACATGATGCCATTTATTAACTATGTTTTAGTACACTGCTAAATACACACAACTACCCTGTGTATTCTGTAAGAAAGACAATTAAAGAGTTTCAAACAAGACCTATAGACTGGTGTAGTTTTGAGTCCTAAAACCAGAAGTGAGTTAGCATTTTAGCACCGTGGGTTCCTAACTCTAAAAGTCAATGGGGATTTTGAATGGGTTTGTGTTTAGACGCCTGAAAAAAGGTCTGTTTGACACAAGCTGAAGAGATGTTGACGTTTTGTTAGACGAAAAAAACTACGTTAGCTAAGACCCCACTTGTGAATTTTAAAGTTTTTACGTGAACTTTAAACGGCGATTGCTAACGAGTAGCTAACTGAAACTACAGTGGTTGTCACAGACGTCACGCGTCATCACGCCGGGAACTCGCTCCCTAATCCTCCTCACAGCCTCTAGTCTCGTTTTTCAGTGCTCTTGTAAATATTAGGTTAATAAACAACTTGTTAAACTATCGTTTAGCTATCTTGTCAAATCCGCTGATTAGGTCGATGAAGCATAACGGTCGTGACGTCATTATAAATCGACCGCGGTGTAGTTCGCTGGCGCATAACGTTCGCTTTTTACTTCTCTCGGCTGCATTAACTCTTCAAACGTCATATAAATGATGTTCATCTGTATAGATTATCCCGCTGAACAAAACAGCGTCAGGAACGTGTGTTTGACACAGAGATTATTTTCTGCAATGATCCAAAATTGAACTGCAGAGAGGTACGCTGATCATGTGTCACCTGATTAACAGAGTTGTGCCATATTAATGGACAGGCTGAAGAGCCAATGAAGATGCAGAAACAAGGAGGATTTAGTTGGCCCAATTTAATGTTTATATATTCAACATATTCAGATAAAGAATCCACCCTGAAACTACTCGGATCGAGCTGTGACATGTTTCTGTCATTTTAACCTGTGTTAACGGAGCACTTTTTCTGTTCTTTGTCTTTTCAGATCATCTTTGACACCCGGCTCAAATCTAAACGGTAATAACACTAACAAACAGTGTTTAGCTGCCAAACTAATGTCATTACTTGGCTTTGCTGAACCTCACCATATTAACTAGTGATATATCTTTTTTTTGCATGCATGCATGGCTTCCTACTTACTGTAAATATAGGAAATGCATTTTAATAATGCAAAGTGAATCATATTTTTAAGCACAAATTCATCATCAAAAACCGTCCTGTAGTCTGGTGGACGTTAGGCTAACAAGCTTCACTTCCTCAGTGTCCTCTTCATTGACTTTGATAGGTGTGTTTTTGTTTGTGCGGTCATTCATGTGATGCTTTCATACACAGCTGAAGTCCCTAACAAGTCAATGAAGTTATTTGAAGTTTAACCACAGCTGAATCATTATTAATGCTACCTTACAGTAAAGACACTTTAGAGCGACACTTGTTTCCTTTCTCTGTGATCTATTGTAACATGTTTGATACCAACATGATTGTTATAATCTACGGATTTATATTTCACTCGTGTCTTCAAAACTCAATCAGTGCCTAAAAACAAATTCCTCAAGAAGATGGAAATATGAGCCACTAAATGTCAGTGTTTAAAGTTAATTGAAGTTGGTGTTGGCTCGGCGTTACAGTTCACCTCAAGTATTTAGTTTACATTAATGAACAACGTGAAATAAAGACAAGAATTCTGGTCCTGAAGATGTTTGAATGAGCTGTGAGGTGTTTCTACAGTGAAATAAAATATCTCTGTCTCCTTCTCTTAACTGCAGACTGTCGTTGACACCTTCCCTTCCTAGACCCTGAAATGTGAGTTGACTTGCTTGAATTATTATTTTGACGTCATGACACATTTTAAAAGTCATCTTATTGCCATTTGGCCTCAGCCAGAAATCACTTATTATTGAGAATGTAAACAGTTGAAAAGTTGCCGTTAAACAATAGAAAACACATTTTGACACTTTCCAAATGAAACTTAACAGTCGAGTTAGTAACTGGAAATAAAGCTTAGAGCTGGCACAAATTCTACTTTGATTATGAATAGAAGTTGGAATGAGATGTTAGTTTACATGATATTAACTTGAAAATATCACTTTGTCCCCATTCCTCCCCAAACCTTTTGTCCGTCATCTGACAGCAGACCATCATCGGGAGGCAGCCAGTCTGCAGTAAGTTCTCGTTACGGTACGTTTTTATGAAGTCTCTCAGCTTGTTATAGATTTTAATAGGAGAAAATGTAGCTAACACTACACTGCTCTGCTCTTTGCTCATGTCCCGTTTCACCCGCTTGTTTGCTGACTTTAGTTAGAAAACAGACGAGGTCTGCAGCACAGTAAAGTGGTATTCCTGGTTGTTCTTTTCTTACCTAATCTGGTACCTTAAACTAGTCACAGTTTCAGGTAAGGAATGTTTCTAAAGTGCAAATATAAATGCAGAGATTCAAAGAAAAAACTGTACATTTTAAGATTTGTGTACAATTGAAATTCAAGGAGGGATATGTAAACGACATTTATCGTTTAAAATTGGTAAGGCAGTCTAAATTCAGTCTGAAAAAATAACTGTGAATGGTTGGGGGGTTTTTTTGTTTGTTTTTGTTTTAATAGCTAGCCATAAGAATGATGGTTTCAATATTGCACCAATCACTGTATTCAGCAGTTTGACTCATGTTAGTTTCTTGCCACCAGGACACCTGCACCGACGGCATTGTTAACTGCCTGGGGGCTGGAGAAGTGGAGGGCAAACCTGGCTGGCTCCATCTCCTGCTGGAGAGTGACGAGATGCCTCTGATAAAAACAGAGATGTGGGATGAACTATCAGTTCATCTCAAAACGCTACCCTTCCCAATCCACATTCAGGTCAAGGGGGGTATTGTTAAAATGGTTAAACCCGTAGGTGTTGAGGAGGGACAGGGAAAAAAGGGGGGGGAGGAGGAGAAGAAGAATGAAGAGTGGGAAAAGGAGGAAGATTAAAGGAGTCATCATATTGGGGTTTGTTTTATGGTTTTAGTAATGTGTTTTCAAGAAGATGTAGGGGAGAGGGTAGGACAGAAGATAAAATGGGGAGTAGAAAAATTGTTGTTTTTTTTATGTTTATGTTGTCTTGTTTGGTTAGTTGTTTGTTAAAATGTGCATATATGTTTTTTGTTAAAAAATAAATATGTTTCACTTGGACAATGAAAATCAAATTATTAACTACAACCATGTAATAGAAAATAGAGCTCTCTCTCTCTCTCTCTCTCTCTCTCTCTCTCTCACTCTCACTCTCACTCTCACTCTCTCACTCACTCACTCACTCACTCACTCACTCGACACAATGATCAATCAATAACATGCAGTCAATGCATTAAATAAAATGTAACATGGATGATTTGAACACATGGAGGAAGCTGAGCAACCACCAGGTGCTGAAAAGTGCTTTATACGATTTACCAACTTTCATCACCACGGACAGCAACATGGTAAAGTGTGCTTATAGGCGTCTGTGTGTCGAAATGCGTACTTTTAATTACTTTGGTGGTGGACAACATACTTGGTCAATAACGCTGATTCTGATGTTTGCCCACTGACAACAAAACTTTAGCATGTGACGTGTGTAAGTATAACTGACGTGCGTGTTCGATGGCTTCAGCCGCTTCAGTATCTGTTTTCTATATCACAACGGTGACATATTACCTATCAACGGAGTTGGCTGAGAGGTAGTATTACGCGTTGTTGCCCAACGGGTCCGGGTTCGCGACCCACTTGTACTTTATATATTGTCAAAATTCACTTCCCGCGGGATGGGTCGGCTTGGGGGGACATTTTTAAAAAACACATTTTCATGACATTTTAACTCATTTATGGTTTCCGTTGAGTAAGTAATATACCTCCTATGCATTATTCCTTTTATACTTTCAATCTGCTGTTCCTCGTTCTTACTTTGTTGTTTTTGTTCAGTCACACTGTTGAATAATCTCAGATCATATAACATGTATAGGTCTAACAGATTGTACATATTTTGAACCTATTTTAGAAAGATAGTCAGATAAAATTAGATGGAAGAAACTATTGAGGGCAAATTGCAGTAAAGAAGTCGACAGCTAAAATGTTAACAAATGTAAAAACAATGTGATAACTTTAATTTGTAAATTTCAAACTTTTAAATAAGCACTTTCAAACATCTCTAAAATCATCTCTGCCAAAAAATAAAATAAAAAAACGAAAAACTGTGTGCATGGCCTGAACGTGAGTGAAGCCCTTTATTACGAGTGCCAGTGAACGCCTCATTCAGGGCCTACGACATCTGCGCAAGCGCGTTAGAGTCTCACTCCTCTGTGGATATTCGTGCGGTGAGTAATGAAAGTCCGTCTCTCCTCACTAATTAAGACTTTCACGGTACACAAACACATTATGGGTTTTAGAAATGAGGCATCATATTCTCTATTACCCACTCTTACTATGCGGGAAAGGGATAGCTGAAATATTTTAAATTACAACCGCAGAGTTCTACTTTTGAGCTAGTTAGCTTGTGGCTAGCTGCCAATGACTCAACAGAAAGTTAACGTTTCGTAATATCCGGTTACAGCGGGAAATGTTTCTCAAGACATGATGCCATTTATTAACTATGTTTTAGTACACTGCTAAATACACACAACTACCCTGTGTATTCTGTAAGAAAGACAATTAAAGAGTTTCAAACAAGACCTATAGACTGGTGTAGTTTTGAGTCCTAAAACCAGAAGTGAGTTAGCATTTTAGCACCGTGGGTTCCTAACTCTAAAAGTCAATGGGGATTTTGAATGGGTTTGTGTTTAGACGCCTGAAAAAAGGTCTGTTTGACACAAGCTGAAGAGATGTTGACGTTTTGTTAGACGAAAAAAACTACGTTAGCTAAGACCCCACTTGTGAATTTTAAAGTTTTTACGTGAACTTTAAACGGCGATTGCTAACGAGTAGCTAACTGAAACTACAGTGGTTGTCACAGACGTCACGCGTCATCACGCCGGGAACTCGCTCCCTAATCCTCCTCACAGCCTCTAGTCTCGTTTTTCAGTGCTCTTGTAAATATTAGGTTAATAAACAACTTGTTAAACTATCGTTTAGCTATCTTGTCAAATCCGCTGATTAGGTCGATGAAGCATAACGGTCGTGACGTCATTATAAATCGACCGCGGTGTAGTTCGCTGGCGCATAACGTTCGCTTTTTACTTCTCTCGGCTGCATTAACTCTTCAAACGTCATATAAATGATGTTCATCTGTATAGATTATCCCGCTGAACAAAACAGCGTCAGGAACGTGTGTTTGACACAGAGATTATTTTCTGCAATGATCCAAAATTGAACTGCAGAGAGGTACGCTGATCATGTGTCACCTGATTAACAGAGTTGTGCCATATTAATGGACAGGCTGAAGAGCCAATGAAGATGCAGAAACAAGGAGGATTTAGTTGGCCCAATTTAATGTTTATATATTCAACATATTCAGATAAAGAATCCACCCTGAAACTACTCGGATCGAGCTGTGACATGTTTCTGTCATTTTAACCTGTGTTAACGGAGCACTTTTTCTGTTCTTTGTCTTTTCAGATCATCTTTGACACCCGGCTCAAATCTAAACGGTAATAACACTAACAAACAGTGTTTAGCTGCCAAACTAATGTCATTACTTGGCTTTGCTGAACCTCACCATATTAACTAGTGATATATCTTTTTTTTGCATGCATGCATGGCTTCCTACTTACTGTAAATATAGGAAATGCATTTTAATAATGCAAAGTGAATCATATTTTTAAGCACAAATTCATCATCAAAAACCGTCCTGTAGTCTGGTGGACGTTAGGCTAACAAGCTTCACTTCCTCAGTGTCCTCTTCATTGACTTTGATAGGTGTGTTTTTGTTTGTGCTGTCATTCATGTGATGCTTTCATACACAGCTGAAGTCCCTAACAAGTCAATGAAGTTATTTGAAGTTTAACCACAGCTGAATCATTATTAATGCTACCTTACAGTAAAGACACTTTAGAGCGACACTTGTTTCCTTTCTCTGTGATCTATTGTAACATGTTTGATACCAACATGATTGTTATAATCTACGGATTTATATTTCACTCGTGTCTTCAAAACTCAATCAGTGCCTAAAAACAAATTCCTCAAGAAGATGGAAATATGAGCCACTAAATGTCAGTGTTTAAAGTTAATTGAAGTTGGTGTTGGCTCGGCGTTACAGTTCACCTCAAGTATTTAGTTTACATTAATGAACAACGTGAAATAAAGACAAGAATTCTGGTCCTGAAGATGTTTGAATGAGCTGTGAGGTGTTTCTACAGTGAAATAAAATATCTCTGTCTCCTTCTCTTAACTGCAGACTGTCGTTGACACCTTCCCTTCCTAGACCCTGAAATGTGAGTTGACTTGCTTGAATTATTATTTTGACGTCATGACACATTTTAAAAGTCATCTTATTGCCATTTGGCCTCAGCCAGAAATCACTTATTATTGAGAATGTAAACAGTTGAAAAGTTGCCGTTAAACAATAGAAAACACATTTTGACACTTTCCAAATGAAACTTAACAGTCGAGTTAGTAACTGGAAATAAAGCTTAGAGCTGGCACAAATTCTACTTTGATTATGAATAGAAGTTGGAATGAGATGTTAGTTTACATGATATTAACTTGAAAATATCACTTTGTCCCCATTCCTCCCCAAACCTTTTGTCCGTCATCTGACAGCAGACCATCATCGGGAGGCAGCCAGTCTGCAGTAAGTTCTCGTTACGGTACGTTTTTATGAAGTCTCTCAGCTTGTTATAGATTTTAATAGGAGAAAATGTAGCTAACACTACACTGCTCTGCTCTTTGCTCATGTCCCGTTTCACCCGCTTGTTTGCTGACTTTAGTTAGAAAACAGACGAGGTCTGCAGCACAGTAAAGTGGTATTCCTGGTTGTTCTTTTCTTACCTAATCTGGTACCTTAAACTAGTCACAGTTTCAGGTAAGGAATGTTTCTAAAGTGCAAATATAAATGCAGAGATTCAAAGAAAAAACTGTACATTTTAAGATTTGTGTACAATTGAAATTCAAGGAGGGATATGTAAACGACATTTATCGTTTAAAATTGGTAAGGCAGTCTAAATTCAGTCTGAAAAAATAACTGTGAATGGTTGGGGGGTTTTTTTGTTTGTTTTTGTTTTAATAGCTAGCCATAAGAATGATGGTTTCAATATTGCACCAATCACTGTATTCAGCAGTTTGACTCATGTTAGTTTCTTGCCACCAGGACACCTGCACCGACGGCATTGTTAACTGCCTGGGGGCTGGAGAAGTGGAGGGCAAACCTGGCTGGCTCCATCTCCTGCTGGAGAGTGACGAGATGCCTCTGATAAAAACAGAGATGTGGGATGAACTATCAGTTCATCTCAAAACGCTACCCTTCCCAATCCACATTCAGGTCAAGGGGGGTATTGTTAAAATGGTTAAACCCGTAGGTGTTGAGGAGGGACAGGGAAAAAAGGGGGGGGGAGGAGGAGAAGAAGAATGAAGAGTGGGAAAAGGAGGAAGATTAAAGGAGTCATCATATTGGGGTTTGTTTTATGGTTTTAGTAATGTGTTTTCAAGAAGATGTAGGGGAGAGGGTAGGACAGAAGATAAAATGGGGAGTAGAAAAATTGTTGTTTTTTTTATGTTTATGTTGTCTTGTTTGGTTAGTTGTTTGTTAAAATGTGCATATATGTTTTTTGTTAAAAAATAAATATGTTTCACTTGGACAATGAAAATCAAATTATTAACTACAACCATGTAATAGAAAATAGAGCTCTCTCTCTCTCTCTCTCTCTCACTCTCACTCTCACTCTCTCACTCACTCACTCACTCACTCACTCGACACAATGATCAATCAATAACATGCAGTCAATGCATTAAATAAAATGTAACATGGATGATTTGAACACATGGAGGAAGCTGAGCAACCACCAGGTGCTGAAAAGTGCTTTATACGATTTACCAACTTTCATCACCACGGACAGCAACATGGTAAAGTGTGCTTATAGGCGTCTGTGTGTCGAAATGCGTACTTTTAATTACTTTGGTGGTGGACAACATACTTGGTCAATAACGCTGATTCTGATGTTTGCCCACTGACAACAAAACTTTAGCATGTGACGTGTGTAAGTATAACTGACGTGCGTGTTCGATGGCTTCAGCCGCTTCAGTATCTGTTTTCTATATCACAACGGTGACATATTACTTATCAACGGAGTTGGCTGAGAGGTAGTATTACGCGTTGTTGCCCAACGGGTCCGGGTTCGGGACCCACTTGTACTTTATATATTGTCAAAATTCACTTCCCGTGGGATGGGTCGGCTTGGGGGGACATTTTTAAAAAACACATTTTCATGACATTTTAACTCATTTATGGTTTCCGTTGAGTAAGTAATATACCTCCTATGCATTATTCCTTTTATACTTTCAATCTGCTGTTCCTCGTTCTTACTTTGTTGTTTTTGTTCAGTCACACTGTTGAATAATCTCAGATCATATAACATGTATAGGTCTAACAGATTGTACATATTTTGAACCTATTTTAGAAAGATAGTCAGATAAAATTAGATGGAAGAAACTATTGAGGGCAAATTGCAGTAAAGAAGTCGACAGCTAAAATGTTAACAAATGTAAAAACAATGTGATAACTTTAATTTGTAAATTTCAAACTTTTAAATAAGCACTTTCAAACATCTCTAAAATCATCTCTGCCAAAAAATAAAATAAAAAAACGAAAAACTGTGTGCATGGCCTGAACGTGAGTGAAGCCCTTTATTACGAGTGCCAGTGAACGCCTCATTCAGGGCCTACGACATCTGCGCAAGCGCGTTAGAGTCTCACTCCTCTGTGGATATTCGTGCGGTGAGTAATGAAAGTCCGTCTCTCCTCACTAATTAAGACTTTCACGGTACACAAACACATTATGGGTTTTAGAAATGAGGCATCATATTCTCTATTACCCACTCTTACTATGCGGGAAAGGGATAGCTGAAATATTTTAAATTACAACCGCAGAGTTCTACTTTTGAGCTAGTTAGCTTGTGGCTAGCTGCCAATGACTCAACAGAAAGTTAACGTTTCGTAATATCCGGTTACAGCGGGAAATGTTTCTCAAGACATGATGCCATTTATTAACTATGTTTTAGTACACTGCTAAATACACACAACTACCCTGTGTATTCTGTAAGAAAGACAATTAAAGAGTTTCAAACAAGACCTATAGACTGGTGTAGTTTTGAGTCCTAAAACCAGAAGTGAGTTAGCATTTTAGCACCGTGGGTTCCTAACTCTAAAAGTCAATGGGGATTTTGAATGGGTTTGTGTTTAGACGCCTGAAAAAAGGTCTGTTTAACACAAGCTGAAGAGATGTTGACGTTTTGTTAGACGAAAAAAACTACGTTAGCTAAGACCCCACTTGTGAATTTTAAAGTTTTTACGTGAACTTTAAACGGCGATTGCTAACGAGTAGCTAACTGAAACTACAGTGGTTGTCACAGACGTCACGCGTCATCACGCCGGGAACTCGCTCCCTAATCCTCCTCACAGCCTCTAGTCTCGTTTTTCAGTGCTCTTGTAAATATTAGGTTAATAAACAACTTGTTAAACTATCGTTTAGCTATCTTGTCAAATCCGCTGATTAGGTCGATGAAGCATAACGGTCGTGACGTCATTATAAATCGACCGCGGTGTAGTTCGCTGGCGCATAACATTCGCTTTTTACTTCTCTCGGCTGCATTAACTCTTCAAACGTCATATAAATGATGTTCATCTGTATAGATTATCCCGCTGAACAAAACAGCGTCAGGAACGTGTGTTTGACACAGAGATTATTTTCTGCAATGATCCAAAATTGAACTGCAGAGAGGTACGCTGATCATGTGTCACCTGATTAACAGAGTTGTGCCATATTAATGGACAGGCTGAAGAGCCAATGAAGATGCAGAAACAAGGAGGATTTAGTTGGCCCAATTTAATGTTTATATATTCAACATATTCAGATAAAGAATCCACCCTGAAACTACTCGGATCGAGCTGTGACATGTTTCTGTCATTTTAACCTGTGTTAACGGAGCACTTTTTCTGTTCTTTGTCTTTTCAGATCATCTTTGACACCCGGCTCAAATCTAAACGGTAATAACACTAACAAACAGTGTTTAGCTGCCAAACTAATGTCATTACTTGGCTTTGCTGAACCTCACCATATTAACTAGTGATATATCTTTTTTTGCATGCATGCATGGCTTCCTACTTACTGTAAATATAGGAAATGCATTTTAATAATGCAAAGTGAATCATATTTTTAAGCACAAATTCATCATCAAAAACCGTCCTGTAGTCTGGTGGACGTTAGGCTAACAAGCTTCACTTCCTCAGTGTCCTCTTCATTGACTTTGATAGGTGTGTTTTTGTTTGTGCTGTCATTCATGTGATGCTTTCATACACAGCTGAAGTCCCTAACAAGTCAATGAAGTTATTTGAAGTTTAACCACAGCTGAATCATTATTAATGCTACCTTACAGTAAAGACACTTTAGAGCGACACTTGTTTCCTTTCTCTGTGATCTATTGTAACATGTTTGATACCAACATGATTGTTATAATCTACGGATTTATATTTCACTCGTGTCTTCAAAACTCAATCAGTGCCTAAAAACAAATTCCTCAAGAAGATGGAAATATGAGCCACTAAATGTCAGTGTTTAAAGTTAATTGAAGTTGGTGTTGGCTCGGCGTTACAGTTCACCTCAAGTATTTAGTTTACATTAATGAACAACGTGAAATAAAGACAAGAATTCTGGTCCTGAAGATGTTTGAATGAGCTGTGAGGTGTTTCTACAGTGAAATAAAATATCTCTGTCTCCTTCTCTTAACTGCAGACTGTCGTTGACACCTTCCCTTCCTAGACCCTGAAATGTGAGTTGACTTGCTTGAATTATTATTTTGACGTCATGACACATTTTAAAAGTCATCTTATTGCCATTTGGCCTCAGCCAGAAATCACTTATTATTGAGAATGTAAACAGTTGAAAAGTTGCCGTTAAACAATAGAAAACACATTTTGACACTTTCCAAATGAAACTTAACAGTCGAGTTAGTAACTGGAAATAAAGCTTAGAGCTGGCACAAATTCTACTTTGATTATGAATAGAAGTTGGAATGAGATGTTAGTTTACATGATATTAACTTGAAAATATCACTTTGTCCCCATTCCTCCCCAAACCTTTTGTCCGTCATCTGACAGCAGACCATCATCGGGAGGCAGCCAGTCTGCAGTAAGTTCTCGTTACGGTACGTTTTTATGAAGTCTCTCAGCTTGTTATAGATTTTAATAGGAGAAAATGTAGCTAACACTACACTGCTCTGCTCTTTGCTCATGTCCCGTTTCACCCGCTTGTTTGCTGACTTTAGTTAGAAAACAGACGAGGTCTGCAGCACAGTAAAGTGGTATTCCTGGTTGTTCTTTTCTTACCTAATCTGGTACCTTAAACTAGTCACAGTTTCAGGTAAGGAATGTTTCTAAAGTGCAAATATAAATGCAGAGATTCAAAGAAAAAACTGTACATTTTAAGATTTGTGTACAATTGAAATTCAAGGAGGGATATGTAAACGACATTTATCGTTTAAAATTGGTAAGGCAGTCTAAATTCAGTCTGAAAAAATAACTGTGAATGGTTGGGGGGTTTTTTTGTTTGTTTTTGTTTTAATAGCTAGCCATAAGAATGATGGTTTCAATATTGCACCAATCACTGTATTCAGCAGTTTGACTCATGTTAGTTTCTTGCCACCAGGACACCTGCACCGACGGCATTGTTAACTGCCTGGGGGCTGGAGAAGTGGAGGGCAAACCTGGCTGGCTCCATCTCCTGCTGGAGAGTGACGAGATGCCTCTGATAAAAACAGAGATGTGGGATGAACTATCAGTTCATCTCAAAACGCTACCCTTCCCAATCCACATTCAGGTCAAGGGGGGTATTGTTAAAATGGTTAAACCCGTAGGTGTTGAGGAGGGACAGGGAAAAAAGGGGGGGGAGGAGGAGAAGAAGAATGAAGAGTGGGAAAAGGAGGAAGATTAAAGGAGTCATCATATTGGGGTTTGTTTTATGGTTTTAGTAATGTGTTTTCAAGAAGATGTAGGGGAGAGGGTAGGACAGAAGATAAAATGGGGAGTAGAAAAATTGTTGTTTTTTTTATGTTTATGTTGTCTTGTTTGGTTAGTTGTTTGTTAAAATGTGCATATATGTTTTTTGTTAAAAAATAAATATGTTTCACTTGGACAATGAAAATCAAATTATTAACTACAACCATGTAATAGAAAATAGAGCTCTCTCTCTCTCTCTCACTCTCACTCTCTCACTCACTCACTCACTCGACACAATGATCAATCAATAACATGCAGTCAATGCATTAAATAAAATGTAACATGGATGATTTGAACACATGGAGGAAGCTGAGCAACCACCAGGTGCTGAAAAGTGCTTTATACGATTTACCAACTTTCATCACCACGGACAGCAACATGGTAAAGTGTGCTTATAGGCGTCTGTGTGTCGAAATGCGTACTTTTAATTACTTTGGTGGTGGACAACATACTTGGTCAATAACGCTGATTCTGATGTTTGCCCACTGACAACAAAACTTTAGCATGTGACGTGTGCAAGTATAACTGACGTGCGTATTCGATGGCTTCAGCCGCTTCAGTATCTGTTTTCTATATCACAACGGTGACATATTACCTATCAACGGAGTGGGCTGAGAGGTAGTATTACGCGTTGTTGCCCAACGGGTCCGGGTTCGCGACTCACTTGCACTTTATATATTGTCAAAATTCACTTCCCGCGGGATGGGTCGGCTTGGGGGGACATTTTTAAAAAACACATTTTCATGACATTTTAACTCATTTATGGTTTCCGTTGAGTAAGTAATATACCTCCTATGCATTATTCCTTTTATACTTTCAATCTGCTGTTCCTCGTTCTTACTTTGTTGTTTTTGTTCAGTCACACTGTTGAATAATCTCAGATCATATAACATGTATAGGTCTAACAGATTGTACATATTTTGAACCTATTTTAGAAAGATAGTCAGATAAAATTAGATGGAAGAAACTATTGAGGGCAAATTGCAGTAAAGAAGTCGACAGCTAAAATGTTAACAAATGTAAAAACAATGTGATAACTTTAATTTGTAAATTTCAAACTTTTAAATAAGCACTTTCAAACATCTCTAAAATCATCTCTGCCAAAAAATAAAATAAAAAAACGAAAAACTGTGTGCATGGCCTGAACGTGAGTGAAGCCCTTTATTACGAGTGCCAGTGAACGCCTCATTCAGGGCCTACGACATCTGCGCAAGCGCGTTAGAGTCTCACTCCTCTGTGGATATTCGTGCGGTGAGTAATGAAAGTCCGTCTCTCCTCACTAATTAAGACTTTCACGGTACACAAACACATTATGGGTTTTAGAAATGAGGCATCATATTCTCTATTACCCACTCTTACTATGCGGGAAAGGGATAGCTGAAATATTTTAAATTACAACCGCAGAGTTCTACTTTTGAGCTAGTTAGCTTGTGGCTAGCTGCCAATGACTCAACAGAAAGTTAACGTTTCGTAATATCCGGTTACAGCGGGAAATGTTTCTCAAGACATGATGCCATTTATTAACTATGTTTTAGTACACTGCTAAATACACACAACTACCCTGTGTATTCTGTAAGAAAGACAATTAAAGAGTTTCAAACAAGACCTATAGACTGGTGTAGTTTTGAGTCCTAAAACCAGAAGTGAGTTAGCATTTTAGCACCGTGGGTTCCTAACTCTAAAAGTCAATGGGGATTTTGAATGGGTTTGTGTTTAGACGCCTGAAAAAAGGTCTGTTTAACACAAGCTGAAGAGATGTTGACGTTTTGTTAGACGAAAAAAACTACGTTAGCTAAGACCCCACTTGTGAATTTTAAAGTTTTTACGTGAACTTTAAACGGCGATTGCTAACGAGTAGCTAACTGAAACTACAGTGGTTGTCACAGACGTCACGCGTCATCACGCCGGGAACTCGCTCCCTAATCCTCCTCACAGCCTCTAGTCTCGTTTTTCAGTGCTCTTGTAAATATTAGGTTAATAAACAACTTGTTAAACTATCGTTTAGCTATCTTGTCAAATCCGCTGATTAGGTCGATGAAGCATAACGGTCGTGACGTCATTATAAATCGACCGCGGTGTAGTTCGCTGGCGCATAACGTTCGCTTTTTACTTCTCTCGGCTGCATTAACTCTTCAAACGTCATATAAATGATGTTCATCTGTATAGATTATCCCGCTGAACAAAACAGCGTCAGGAACGTGTGTTTGACACAGAGATTATTTTCTGCAATGATCCAAAATTGAACTGCAGAGAGGTACGCTGATCATGTGTCACCTGATTAACAGAGTTGTGCCATATTAATGGACAGGCTGAAGAGCCAATGAAGATGCAGAAACAAGGAGGATTTAGTTGGCCCAATTTAATGTTTATATATTCAACATATTCAGATAAAGAATCCACCCTGAAACTACTCGGATCGAGCTGTGACATGTTTCTGTCATTTTAACCTGTGTTAACGGAGCACTTTTTCTGTTCTTTGTCTTTTCAGATCATCTTTGACACCCGGCTCAAATCTAAACGGTAATAACACTAACAAACAGTGTTTAGCTGCCAAACTAATGTCATTACTTGGCTTTGCTGAACCTCACCATATTAACTAGTGATATATCTTTTTTTTGCATGCATGCATGGCTTCCTACTTACTGTAAATATAGGAAATGCATTTTAATAATGCAAAGTGAATCATATTTTTAAGCACAAATTCATCATCAAAAACCGTCCTGTAGTCTGGTGGACGTTAGGCTAACAAGCTTCACTTCCTCAGTGTCCTCTTCATTGACTTTGATAGGTGTGTTTTTGTTTGTGCTGTCATTCATGTGATGCTTTCATACACAGCTGAAGTCCCTAACAAGTCAATGAAGTTATTTGAAGTTTAACCACAGCTGAATCATTATTAATGCTACCTTACAGTAAAGACACTTTAGAGCGACACTTGTTTCCTTTCTCTGTGATCTATTGTAACATGTTTGATACCAACATGATTGTTATAATCTACGGATTTATATTTCACTCGTGTCTTCAAAACTCAATCAGTGCCTAAAAACAAATTCCTCAAGAAGATGGAAATATGAGCCACTAAATGTCAGTGTTTAAAGTTAATTGAAGTTGGTGTTGGCTCGGCGTTACAGTTCACCTCAAGTATTTAGTTTACATTAATGAACAACGTGAAATAAAGACAAGAATTCTGGTCCTGAAGATGTTTGAATGAGCTGTGAGGTGTTTCTACAGTGAAATAAAATATCTCTGTCTCCTTCTCTTAACTGCAGACTGTCGTTGACACCTTCCCTTCCTAGACCCTGAAATGTGAGTTGACTTGCTTGAATTATTATTTTGACGTCATGACACATTTTAAAAGTCATCTTATTGCCATTTGGCCTCAGCCAGAAATCACTTATTATTGAGAATGTAAACAGTTGAAAAGTTGCCGTTAAACAATAGAAAACACATTTTGACACTTTCCAAATGAAACTTAACAGTCGAGTTAGTAACTGGAAATAAAGCTTAGAGCTGGCACAAATTCTACTTTGATTATGAATAGAAGTTGGAATGAGATGTTAGTTTACATGATATTAACTTGAAAATATCACTTTGTCCCCATTCCTCCCCAAACCTTTTGTCCGTCATCTGACAGCAGACCATCATCGGGAGGCAGCCAGTCTGCAGTAAGTTCTCGTTACGGTACGTTTTTATGAAGTCTCTCAGCTTGTTATAGATTTTAATAGGAGAAAATGTAGCTAACACTACACTGCTCTGCTCTTTGCTCATGTCCCGTTTCACCCGCTTGTTTGCTGACTTTAGTTAGAAAACAGACGAGGTCTGCAGCACAGTAAAGTGGTATTCCTGGTTGTTCTTTTCTTACCTAATCTGGTACCTTAAACTAGTCACAGTTTCAGGTAAGGAATGTTTCTAAAGTGCAAATATAAATGCAGAGATTCAAAGAAAAAACTGTACATTTTAAGATTTGTGTACAATTGAAATTCAAGGAGGGATATGTAAACGACATTTATCGTTTAAAATTGGTAAGGCAGTCTAAATTCAGTCTGAAAAAATAACTGTGAATGGTTGGGGGGTTTTTTTGTTTGTTTTTGTTTTAATAGCTAGCCATAAGAATGATGGTTTCAATATTGCACCAATCACTGTATTCAGCAGTTTGACTCATGTTAGTTTCTTGCCACCAGGACACCTGCACCGACGGCATTGTTAACTGCCTGGGGGCTGGAGAAGTGGAGGGCAAACCTGGCTGGCTCCATCTCCTGCTGGAGAGTGACGAGATGCCTCTGATAAAAACAGAGATGTGGGATGAACTATCAGTTCATCTCAAAACGCTACCCTTCCCAATCCACATTCAGGTCAAGGGGGGTATTGTTAAAATGGTTAAACCCGTAGGTGTTGAGGAGGGACAGGGAAAAAAGGGGGGGGAGGAGGAGAAGAAGAATGAAGAGTGGGAAAAGGAGGAAGATTAAAGGAGTCATCATATTGGGGTTTGTTTTATGGTTTTAGTAATGTGTTTTCAAGAAGATGTAGGGGAGAGGGTAGGACAGAAGATAAAATGGGGAGTAGAAAAATTGTTGTTTTTTTTATGTTTATGTTGTCTTGTTTGGTTAGTTGTTTGTTAAAATGTGCATATATGTTTTTTGTTAAAAAATAAATATGTTTCACTTGGACAATGAAAATCAAATTATTAACTACAACCATGTAATAGAAAATAGAGCTCTCTCTCTCTCTCTCACTCTCACTCTCTCACTCACTCACTCACTCGACACAATGATCAATCAATAACATGCAGTCAATGCATTAAATAAAATGTAACATGGATGATTTGAACACATGGAGGAAGCTGAGCAACCACCAGGTGCTGAAAAGTGCTTTATACGATTTACCAACTTTCATCACCACGGACAGCAACATGGTAAAGTGTGCTTATAGGCGTCTGTGTGTCGAAATGCGTACTTTTAATTACTTTGGTGGTGGACAACATACTTGGTCAATAACGCTGATTCTGATGTTTGCCCACTGACAACAAAACTTTAGCATGTGACGTGTGCAAGTATAACTGACGTGCGTATTCGATGGCTTCAGCCGCTTCAGTATCTGTTTTCTATATCACAACGGTGACATATTACCTATCAACGGAGTGGGCTGAGAGGTAGTATTACGCGTTGTTGCCCAACGGGTCCGGGTTCGCGACTCACTTGCACTTTATATATTGTCAAAATTCACTTCCCGCGGGATGGGTCGGCTTGGGGGGACATTTTTAAAAAACACATTTTCATGACATTTTAACTCATTTATGGTTTCCGTTGAGTAAGTAATATACCTCCTATGCATTATTCCTTTTATACTTTCAATCTGCTGTTCCTCGTTCTTACTTTGTTGTTTTTGTTCAGTCACACTGTTGAATAATCTCAGATCATATAACATGTATAGGTCTAACAGATTGTACATATTTTGAACCTATTTTAGAAAGATAGTCAGATAAAATTAGATGGAAGAAACTATTGAGGGCAAATTGCAGTAAAGAAGTCGACAGCTAAAATGTTAACAAATGTAAAAACAATGTGATAACTTTAATTTGTAAATTTCAAACTTTTAAATAAGCACTTTCAAACATCTCTAAAATCATCTCTGCCAAAAAATAAAATAAAAAAACGAAAAACTGTGTGCATGGCCTGAACGTGAGTGAAGCCCTTTATTACGAGTGCCAGTGAACGCCTCATTCAGGGCCTACGACATCTGCGCAAGCGCGTTAGAGTCTCACTCCTCTGTGGATATTCGTGCGGTGAGTAATGAAAGTCCGTCTCTCCTCACTAATTAAGACTTTCACGGTACACAAACACATTATGGGTTTTAGAAATGAGGCATCATATTCTCTATTACCCACTCTTACTATGCGGGAAAGGGATAGCTGAAATATTTTAAATTACAACCGCAGAGTTCTACTTTTGAGCTAGTTAGCTTGTGGCTAGCTGCCAATGACTCAACAGAAAGTTAACGTTTCGTAATATCCGGTTACAGCGGGAAATGTTTCTCAAGACATGATGCCATTTATTAACTATGTTTTAGTACACTGCTAAATACACACAACTACCCTGTGTATTCTGTAAGAAAGACAATTAAAGAGTTTCAAACAAGACCTATAGACTGGTGTAGTTTTGAGTCCTAAAACCAGAAGTGAGTTAGCATTTTAGCACCGTGGGTTCCTAACTCTAAAAGTCAATGGGGATTTTGAATGGGTTTGTGTTTAGACGCCTGAAAAAAGGTCTGTTTAACACAAGCTGAAGAGATGTTGACGTTTTGTTAGACGAAAAAAACTACGTTAGCTAAGACCCCACTTGTGAATTTTAAAGTTTTTACGTGAACTTTAAACGGCGATTGCTAACGAGTAGCTAACTGAAACTACAGTGGTTGTCACAGACGTCACGCGTCATCACGCCGGGAACTCGCTCCCTAATCCTCCTCACAGCCTCTAGTCTCGTTTTTCAGTGCTCTTGTAAATATTAGGTTAATAAACAACTTGTTAAACTATCGTTTAGCTATCTTGTCAAATCCGCTGATTAGGTCGATGAAGCATAACGGTCGTGACGTCATTATAAATCGACCGCGGTGTAGTTCGCTGGCGCATAACGTTCGCTTTTTACTTCTCTCGGCTGCATTAACTCTTCAAACGTCATATAAATGATGTTCATCTGTATAGATTATCCCGCTGAACAAAACAGCGTCAGGAACGTGTGTTTGACACAGAGATTATTTTCTGCAATGATCCAAAATTGAACTGCAGAGAGGTACGCTGATCATGTGTCACCTGATTAACAGAGTTGTGCCATATTAATGGACAGGCTGAAGAGCCAATGAAGATGCAGAAACAAGGAGGATTTAGTTGGCCCAATTTAATGTTTATATATTCAACATATTCAGATAAAGAATCCACCCTGAAACTACTCGGATCGAGCTGTGACATGTTTCTGTCATTTTAACCTGTGTTAACGGAGCACTTTTTCTGTTCTTTGTCTTTTCAGATCATCTTTGACACCCGGCTCAAATCTAAACGGTAATAACACTAACAAACAGTGTTTAGCTGCCAAACTAATGTCATTACTTGGCTTTGCTGAACCTCACCATATTAACTAGTGATATATCTTTTTTTTGCATGCATGCATGGCTTCCTACTTACTGTAAATATAGGAAATGCATTTTAATAATGCAAAGTGAATCATATTTTTAAGCACAAATTCATCATCAAAAACCGTCCTGTAGTCTGGTGGACGTTAGGCTAACAAGCTTCACTTCCTCAGTGTCCTCTTCATTGACTTTGATAGGTGTGTTTTTGTTTGTGCTGTCATTCATGTGATGCTTTCATACACAGCTGAAGTCCCTAACAAGTCAATGAAGTTATTTGAAGTTTAACCACAGCTGAATCATTATTAATGCTACCTTACAGTAAAGACACTTTAGAGCGACACTTGTTTCCTTTCTCTGTGATCTATTGTAACATGTTTGATACCAACATGATTGTTATAATCTACGGATTTATATTTCACTCGTGTCTTCAAAACTCAATCAGTGCCTAAAAACAAATTCCTCAAGAAGATGGAAATATGAGCCACTAAATGTCAGTGTTTAAAGTTAATTGAAGTTGGTGTTGGCTCGGCGTTACAGTTCACCTCAAGTATTTAGTTTACATTAATGAACAACGTGAAATAAAGACAAGAATTCTGGTCCTGAAGATGTTTGAATGAGCTGTGAGGTGTTTCTACAGTGAAATAAAATATCTCTGTCTCCTTCTCTTAACTGCAGACTGTCGTTGACACCTTCCCTTCCTAGACCCTGAAATGTGAGTTGACTTGCTTGAATTATTATTTTGACGTCATGACACATTTTAAAAGTCATCTTATTGCCATTTGGCCTCAGCCAGAAATCACTTATTATTGAGAATGTAAACAGTTGAAAAGTTGCCGTTAAACAATAGAAAACACATTTTGACACTTTCCAAATGAAACTTAACAGTCGAGTTAGTAACTGGAAATAAAGCTTAGAGCTGGCACAAATTCTACTTTGATTATGAATAGAAGTTGGAATGAGATGTTAGTTTACATGATATTAACTTGAAAATATCACTTTGTCCCCATTCCTCCCCAAACCTTTTGTCCGTCATCTGACAGCAGACCATCATCGGGAGGCAGCCAGTCTGCAGTAAGTTCTCGTTACGGTACGTTTTTATGAAGTCTCTCAGCTTGTTATAGATTTTAATAGGAGAAAATGTAGCTAACACTACACTGCTCTGCTCTTTGCTCATGTCCCGTTTCACCCGCTTGTTTGCTGACTTTAGTTAGAAAACAGACGAGGTCTGCAGCACAGTAAAGTGGTATTCCTGGTTGTTCTTTTCTTACCTAATCTGGTACCTTAAACTAGTCACAGTTTCAGGTAAGGAATGTTTCTAAAGTGCAAATATAAATGCAGAGATTCAAAGAAAAAACTGTACATTTTAAGATTTGTGTACAATTGAAATTCAAGGAGGGATATGTAAACGACATTTATCGTTTAAAATTGGTAAGGCAGTCTAAATTCAGTCTGAAAAAATAACTGTGAATGGTTGGGGGGTTTTTTTGTTTGTTTTTGTTTTAATAGCTAGCCATAAGAATGATGGTTTCAATATTGCACCAATCACTGTATTCAGCAGTTTGACTCATGTTAGTTTCTTGCCACCAGGACACCTGCACCGACGGCATTGTTAACTGCCTGGGGGCTGGAGAAGTGGAGGGCAAACCTGGCTGGCTCCATCTCCTGCTGGAGAGTGACGAGATGCCTCTGATAAAAACAGAGATGTGGGATGAACTATCAGTTCATCTCAAAACGCTACCCTTCCCAATCCACATTCAGGTCAAGGGGGGTATTGTTAAAATGGTTAAACCCGTAGGTGTTGAGGAGGGACAGGGAAAAAAGGGGGGGGAGGAGGAGAAGAAGAATGAAGAGTGGGAAAAGGAGGAAGATTAAAGGAGTCATCATATTGGGGTTTGTTTTATGGTTTTAGTAATGTGTTTTCAAGAAGATGTAGGGGAGAGGGTAGGACAGAAGATAAAATGGGGAGTAGAAAAATTGTTGTTTTTTTTATGTTTATGTTGTCTTGTTTGGTTAGTTGTTTGTTAAAATGTGCATATATGTTTTTTGTTAAAAAATAAATATGTTTCACTTGGACAATGAAAATCAAATTATTAACTACAACCATGTAATAGAAAATAGAGCTCTCTCTCTCTCTCTCACTCTCACTCTCTCACTCACTCACTCACTCGACACAATGATCAATCAATAACATGCAGTCAA
The DNA here is from genome assembly GCF_947650265.1 of Symphodus melops. NCBI lineage: Eukaryota > Metazoa > Chordata > Actinopteri > Labriformes > Labridae > Symphodus > Symphodus melops. The sequence goes on from NC_136703.1 coordinate 9,459,103, forward strand.
TGCATTAAATAAAATGTAACATGGATGATTTGAACACATGGAGGAAGCTGAGCAACCACCAGGTGCTGAAAAGTGCTTTATACGATTTACCAACTTTCATCACCACGGACAGCAACATGGTAAAGTGTGCTTATAGGCGTCTGTGTGTCGAAATGCGTACTTTTAATTACTTTGGTGGTGGACAACATACTTGGTCAATAACGCTGATTCTGATGTTTGCCCACTGACAACAAAACTTTAGCATGTGACGTGTGCAAGTATAACTGACGTGCGTATTCGATGGCTTCAGCCGCTTCAGTATCTGTTTTCTATATCACAACGGTGACATATTACCTATCAACGGAGTGGGCTGAGAGGTAGTATTACGCGTTGTTGCCCAACGGGTCCGGGTTCGCGACTCACTTGCACTTTATATATTGTCAAAATTCACTTCCCGCGGGATGGGTCGGCTTGGGGGGACATTTTTAAAAAACACATTTTCATGACATTTTAACTCATTTATGGTTTCCGTTGAGTAAGTAATATACCTCCTATGCATTATTCCTTTTATACTTTCAATCTGCTGTTCCTCGTTCTTACTTTGTTGTTTTTGTTCAGTCACACTGTTGAATAATCTCAGATCATATAACATGTATAGGTCTAACAGATTGTACATATTTTGAACCTATTTTAGAAAGATAGTCAGATAAAATTAGATGGAAGAAACTATTGAGGGCAAATTGCAGTAAAGAAGTCGACAGCTAAAATGTTAACAAATGTAAAAACAATGTGATAACTTTAATTTGTAAATTTCAAACTTTTAAATAAGCACTTTCAAACATCTCTAAAATCATCTCTGCCAAAAAATAAAATAAAAAAACGAAAAACTGTGTGCATGGCCTGAACGTGAGTGAAGCCCTTTATTACGAGTGCCAGTGAACGCCTCATTCAGGGCCTACGACATCTGCGCAAGCGCGTTAGAGTCTCACTCCTCTGTGGATATTCGTGCGGTGAGTAATGAAAGTCCGTCTCTCCTCACTAATTAAGACTTTCACGGTACACAAACACATTATGGGTTTTAGAAATGAGGCATCATATTCTCTATTACCCACTCTTACTATGCGGGAAAGGGATAGCTGAAATATTTTAAATTACAACCGCAGAGTTCTACTTTTGAGCTAGTTAGCTTGTGGCTAGCTGCCAATGACTCAACAGAAAGTTAACGTTTCGTAATATCCGGTTACAGCGGGAAATGTTTCTCAAGACATGATGCCATTTATTAACTATGTTTTAGTACACTGCTAAATACACACAACTACCCTGTGTATTCTGTAAGAAAGACAATTAAAGAGTTTCAAACAAGACCTATAGACTGGTGTAGTTTTGAGTCCTAAAACCAGAAGTGAGTTAGCATTTTAGCACCGTGGGTTCCTAACTCTAAAAGTCAATGGGGATTTTGAATGGGTTTGTGTTTAGACGCCTGAAAAAAGGTCTGTTTAACACAAGCTGAAGAGATGTTGACGTTTTGTTAGACGAAAAAAACTACGTTAGCTAAGACCCCACTTGTGAATTTTAAAGTTTTTACGTGAACTTTAAACGGCGATTGCTAACGAGTAGCTAACTGAAACTACAGTGGTTGTCACAGACGTCACGCGTCATCACGCCGGGAACTCGCTCCCTAATCCTCCTCACAGCCTCTAGTCTCGTTTTTCAGTGCTCTTGTAAATATTAGGTTAATAAACAACTTGTTAAACTATCGTTTAGCTATCTTGTCAAATCCGCTGATTAGGTCGATGAAGCATAACGGTCGTGACGTCATTATAAATCGACCGCGGTGTAGTTCGCTGGCGCATAACGTTCGCTTTTTACTTCTCTCGGCTGCATTAACTCTTCAAACGTCATATAAATGATGTTCATCTGTATAGATTATCCCGCTGAACAAAACAGCGTCAGGAACGTGTGTTTGACACAGAGATTATTTTCTGCAATGATCCAAAATTGAACTGCAGAGAGGTACGCTGATCATGTGTCACCTGATTAACAGAGTTGTGCCATATTAATGGACAGGCTGAAGAGCCAATGAAGATGCAGAAACAAGGAGGATTTAGTTGGCCCAATTTAATGTTTATATATTCAACATATTCAGATAAAGAATCCACCCTGAAACTACTCGGATCGAGCTGTGACATGTTTCTGTCATTTTAACCTGTGTTAACGGAGCACTTTTTCTGTTCTTTGTCTTTTCAGATCATCTTTGACACCCGGCTCAAATCTAAACGGTAATAACACTAACAAACAGTGTTTAGCTGCCAAACTAATGTCATTACTTGGCTTTGCTGAACCTCACCATATTAACTAGTGATATATCTTTTTTTTGCATGCATGCATGGCTTCCTACTTACTGTAAATATAGGAAATGCATTTTAATAATGCAAAGTGAATCATATTTTTAAGCACAAATTCATCATCAAAAACCGTCCTGTAGTCTGGTGGACGTTAGGCTAACAAGCTTCACTTCCTCAGTGTCCTCTTCATTGACTTTGATAGGTGTGTTTTTGTTTGTGCTGTCATTCATGTGATGCTTTCATACACAGCTGAAGTCCCTAACAAGTCAATGAAGTTATTTGAAGTTTAACCACAGCTGAATCATTATTAATGCTACCTTACAGTAAAGACACTTTAGAGCGACACTTGTTTCCTTTCTCTGTGATCTATTGTAACATGTTTGATACCAACATGATTGTTATAATCTACGGATTTATATTTCACTCGTGTCTTCAAAACTCAATCAGTGCCTAAAAACAAATTCCTCAAGAAGATGGAAATATGAGCCACTAAATGTCAGTGTTTAAAGTTAATTGAAGTTGGTGTTGGCTCGGCGTTACAGTTCACCTCAAGTATTTAGTTTACATTAATGAACAACGTGAAATAAAGACAAGAATTCTGGTCCTGAAGATGTTTGAATGAGCTGTGAGGTGTTTCTACAGTGAAATAAAATATCTCTGTCTCCTTCTCTTAACTGCAGACTGTCGTTGACACCTTCCCTTCCTAGACCCTGAAATGTGAGTTGACTTGCTTGAATTATTATTTTGACGTCATGACACATTTTAAAAGTCATCTTATTGCCATTTGGCCTCAGCCAGAAATCACTTATTATTGAGAATGTAAACAGTTGAAAAGTTGCCGTTAAACAATAGAAAACACATTTTGACACTTTCCAAATGAAACTTAACAGTCGAGTTAGTAACTGGAAATAAAGCTTAGAGCTGGCACAAATTCTACTTTGATTATGAATAGAAGTTGGAATGAGATGTTAGTTTACATGATATTAACTTGAAAATATCACTTTGTCCCCATTCCTCCCCAAACCTTTTGTCCGTCATCTGACAGCAGACCATCATCGGGAGGCAGCCAGTCTGCAGTAAGTTCTCGTTACGGTACGTTTTTATGAAGTCTCTCAGCTTGTTATAGATTTTAATAGGAGAAAATGTAGCTAACACTACACTGCTCTGCTCTTTGCTCATGTCCCGTTTCACCCGCTTGTTTGCTGACTTTAGTTAGAAAACAGACGAGGTCTGCAGCACAGTAAAGTGGTATTCCTGGTTGTTCTTTTCTTACCTAATCTGGTACCTTAAACTAGTCACAGTTTCAGGTAAGGAATGTTTCTAAAGTGCAAATATAAATGCAGAGATTCAAAGAAAAAACTGTACATTTTAAGATTTGTGTACAATTGAAATTCAAGGAGGGATATGTAAACGACATTTATCGTTTAAAATTGGTAAGGCAGTCTAAATTCAGTCTGAAAAAATAACTGTGAATGGTTGGGGGGTTTTTTTGTTTGTTTTTGTTTTAATAGCTAGCCATAAGAATGATGGTTTCAATATTGCACCAATCACTGTATTCAGCAGTTTGACTCATGTTAGTTTCTTGCCACCAGGACACCTGCACCGACGGCATTGTTAACTGCCTGGGGGCTGGAGAAGTGGAGGGCAAACCTGGCTGGCTCCATCTCCTGCTGGAGAGTGACGAGATGCCTCTGATAAAAACAGAGATGTGGGATGAACTATCAGTTCATCTCAAAACGCTACCCTTCCCAATCCACATTCAGGTCAAGGGGGGTATTGTTAAAATGGTTAAACCCGTAGGTGTTGAGGAGGGACAGGGAAAAAAGGGGGGGGAGGAGGAGAAGAAGAATGAAGAGTGGGAAAAGGAGGAAGATTAAAGGAGTCATCATATTGGGGTTTGTTTTATGGTTTTAGTAATGTGTTTTCAAGAAGATGTAGGGGAGAGGGTAGGACAGAAGATAAAATGGGGAGTAGAAAAATTGTTGTTTTTTTTATGTTTATGTTGTCTTGTTTGGTTAGTTGTTTGTTAAAATGTGCATATATGTTTTTTGTTAAAAAATAAATATGTTTCACTTGGACAATGAAAATCAAATTATTAACTACAACCATGTAATAGAAAATAGAGCTCTCTCTCTCTCTCTCTCTCTCTCACTCTCACTCTCACTCTCACTCTCTCACTCACTCACTCACTCACTCACTCGACACAATGATCAATCAATAACATGCAGTCAATGCATTAAATAAAATGTAACATGGATGATTTGAACACATGGAGGAAGCTGAGCAACCACCAGGTGCTGAAAAGTGCTTTATACGATTTACCAACTTTCATCACCACGGACAGCAACATGGTAAAGTGTGCTTATAGGCGTCTGTGTGTCGAAATGCGTACTTTTAATTACTTTGGTGGTGGACAACATACTTGGTCAATAACGCTGATTCTGATGTTTGCCCACTGACAACAAAACTTTAGCATGTGACGTGTGTAAGTATAACTGACGTGCGTGTTCGATGGCTTCAGCCGCTTCAGTATCTGTTTTCTATATCACAACGGTGACATATGACCTATCAACGGAGTTGGCTGAGAGGTAGTATTACGCGATGTTGCCCAACGGGTCTGGGTTCGCGACCCACTTGTACTTTATATATTGTCAAAATTCACTTCCCGCGGGATGGGTCGGCTTGGGGGGACATTTTTAAAAAACACATTTTCATGACATTTTAACTCATTTATGGTTTCCGTTGAGTAAGTAATATACCTCCTATGCATTATTCCTTTTATACTTTCAATCTGCTGTTCCTCGTTCTTACTTTGTTGTTTTTGTTCAGTCACACTGTTGAATAATCTCAGATCATATAACATGTATAGGTCTAACAGATTGTACATATTTTGAACCTATTTTAGAAAGATAGTCAGATAAAATTAGATGGAAGAAACTATTGAGGGCAAATTGCAGTAAAGAAGTTGACAGCTAAAATGTTAACAAATGTAAAAACAATGTGATAACTTTAATTTGTAAATTTCAAACTTTTAAATAAGCACTTTCAAACATCTCTGAAATCATCTCTGCCAAAAAATAAAATAAAAAAACGAAAAACTGTGTGCATGGCCTGAACGTGAGTGAAGCCCTTTATTACGAGTGCCAGTGAACGCCTCATTCAGGGTCTACGACATCTGCGCAAGCGCGTTAGAGTCTCACTCCTCTGTGGATATTCGTGCGGTGAGTAATGAAAGTCCGTCTCTCCTCACTAATTAAGACTTTCACGGTACACAAACACATTATGGGTTTTAGAAATGAGGCATCATATTCTCTATTACCCACTCTTACTATGCGGGAAAGGGATAGCTGAAATATTTTAAATTACAACCGCAGAGTTCTACTTTTGAGCTAGTTAGCTTGTGGCTAGCTGCCAATGACTCAACAGAAAGTTAACGTTTCGTAATATCCGGTTACAGCGGGAAATGTTTCTCAAGACATGATGCCATTTATTAACTATGTTTTAGTACACTGCTAAATACACACAACTACCCTGTGTATTCTGTAAGAAAGACAATTAAAGAGTTTCAAACAAGACCTATAGACTGGTGTAGTTTTGAGTCCTAAAACCAGAAGTGAGTTAGCATTTTAGCACCGTGGGTTCCTAACTCTAAAAGTCAATGGGGATTTTGAATGGGTTTGTGTTTAGACGCCTGAAAAAAGGTCTGTTTAACACAAGCTGAAGAGATGTTGACGTTTTGTTAGACGAAAAAAACTACGTTAGCTAAGACCCCACTTGTGAATTTTAAAGTTTTTACGTGAACTTTAAACGGCGATTGCTAACGAGTAGCTAACTGAAACTACAGTGGTTGTCACAGACGTCACGCGTCATCACGCCGGGAACTCGCTCCCTAATCCTCCTCACAGCCTCTAGTCTCGTTTTTCAGTGCTCTTGTAAATATTAGGTTAATAAACAACTTGTTAAACTATCGTTTAGCTATCTTGTCAAATCCGCTGATTAGGTCGATGAAGCATAACGGTCGTGACGTCATTATAAATCGACCGCGGTGTAGTTCGCTGGCGCATAACGTTCGCTTTTTACTTCTCTCGGCTGCATTAACTCTTCAAACGTCATATAAATGATGTTCATCTGTATAGATTATCCCGCTGAACAAAACAGCGTCAGGAACGTGTGTTTGACACAGAGATTATTTTCTACAATGATCCAAAATTGAACTGCAGAGAGGTACGCTGATCATGTGTCACCTGATTAACAGAGTTGTGCCATATTAATGGACAGGCTGAAGAGCCAATGAAGATGCAGAAACAAGGAGGATTTAGTTGGCCCAATTTAATGTTTATATATTCAACATATTCAGATAAAGAATCCACCCTGAAACTACTCGGATCGAGCTGTGACATGTTTCTGTCATTTTAACCTGTGTTAACGGAGCACTTTTTCTGTTCTTTGTCTTTTCAGATCATCTTTGACACCCGGCTCAAATCTAAACGGTAATAACACTAACAAACAGTGTTTAGCTGCCAAACTAATGTCATTACTTGGCTTTGCTGAACCTCACCATATTAACTAGTGATATATCTTTTTTTTGCATGCATGCATGGCTTCCTACTTACTGTAAATATAGGAAATGCATTTTAATAATGCAAAGTGAATCATATTTTTAAGCACAAATTCATCATCAAAAACCGTCCTGTAGTCTGGTGGACGTTAGGCTAACAAGCTTCACTTCCTCAGTGTCCTCTTCATTGACTTTGATAGGTGTGTTTTTGTTTGTGCTGTCATTCATGTGATGCTTTCATACACAGCTGAAGTCCCTAACAAGTCAATGAAGTTATTTGAAGTTTAACCACAGCTGAATCATTATTAATGCTACCTTACAGTAAAGACACTTTAGAGCGACACTTGTTTCCTTTCTCTGTGATCTATTGTAACATGTTTGATACCAACATGATTGTTATAATCTACGGATTTATATTTCACTCGTGTCTTCAAAACTCAATCAGTGCCTAAAAACAAATTCCTCAAGAAGATGGAAATATGAGCCACTAAATGTCAGTGTTTAAAGTTAATTGAAGTTGGTGTTGGCTCGGCGTTACAGTTCACCTCAAGTATTTAGTTTACATTAATGAACAACGTGAAATAAAGACAAGAATTCTGGTCCTGAAGATGTTTGAATGAGCTGTGAGGTGTTTCTACAGTGAAATAAAATATCTCTGTCTCCTTCTCTTAACTGCAGACTGTCGTTGACACCTTCCCTTCCTAGACCCTGAAATGTGAGTTGACTTGCATGAATTATTATTTTGACGTCATGACACATTTTAAAAGTCATCTTATTGCCATTTGGCCTCAGCCAGAAATCACTTATTATTGAGAATGTAAACAGTTGAAAAGTTGCCGTTAAACAATAGAAAACACATTTTGACACTTTCCAAATGAAACTTAACAGTCGAGTTAGTAACTGGAAATAAAGCTTAGAGCTGGCACAAATTCTACTTTGATTATGAATAGAAGTTGGAATGAGATGTTAGTTTACATGATATTAACTTGAAAATATCACTTTGTCCCCATTCCTCCCCAAACCTTTTGTCCGTCATCTGACAGCAGACCATCATCGGGAGGCAGCCAGTCTGCAGTAAGTTCTCGTTACGGTACGTTTTTATGAAGTCTCTCAGCTTGTTATAGATTTTAATAGGAGAAAATGTAGCTAACACTACACTGCTCTGCTCTTTGCTCATGTCCCGTTTCACCCGCTTGTTTGCTGACTTTAGTTAGAAAACAGACGAGGTCTGCAGCACAGTAAAGTGGTATTCCTGGTTGTTCTTTTCTTACCTAATCTGGTACCTTAAACTAGTCACAGTTTCAGGTAAGGAATGTTTCTAAAGTGCAAATATAAATGCAGAGATTCAAAGAAAAAACTGTACATTTTAAGATTTGTGTACAATTGAAATTCAAGGAGGGATATGTAAACGACATTTATCGTTTAAAATTGGTAAGGCAGTCTAAATTCAGTCTGAAAAAATAACTGTGAATGGTTGGGGGGTTTTTTTGTTTGTTTTTGTTTTAATAGCTAGCCATAAGAATGATGGTTTCAATATTGCACCAATCACTGTATTCAGCAGTTTGACTCATGTTAGTTTCTTGCCACCAGGACACCTGCACCGACGGCATTGTTAACTGCCTGGGGGCTGGAGAAGTGGAGGGCAAACCTGGCTGGCTCCATCTCCTGCTGGAGAGTGACGAGATGCCTCTGATAAAAACAGAGATGTGGGATGAACTATCAGTTCATCTCAAAACGCTACCCTTCCCAATCCACATTCAGGTCAAGGGGGGTATTGTTAAAATGGTTAAACCCGTAGGTGTTGAGGAGGGACAGGGAAAAAAGGGGGGGGAGGAGGAGAAGAAGAATGAAGAGTGGGAAAAGGAGGAAGATTAAAGGAGTCATCATATTGGGGTTTGTTTTATGGTTTTAGTAATGTGTTTTCAAGAAGATGTAGGGGAGAGGGTAGGACAGAAGATAAAATGGGGAGTAGAAAAATTGTTGTTTTTTTTATGTTTATGTTGTCTTGTTTGGTTAGTTGTTTGTTAAAATGTGCATATATGTTTTTTGTTAAAAAATAAATATGTTTCACTTGGACAATGAAAATCAAATTATTAACTACAACCATGTAATAGAAAATAGAGCTCTCTCTCTCTCTCTCTCTCTCTCTCTCACTCTCACTCTCACTCTCACTCTCTCACTCACTCACTCACTCACTCACTCGACACAATGATCAATCAATAACATGCAGTCAATGCATTAAATAAAATGTAACATGGATGATTTGAACACATGGAGGAAGCTGAGCAACCACCAGGTGCTGAAAAGTGCTTTATACGATTTACCAACTTTCATCACCACGGACAGCAACATGGTAAAGTGTGCTTATAGGCGTCTGTGTGTCGAAATGCGTACTTTTAATTACTTTGGTGGTGGACAACATACTTGGTCAATAACGCTGATTCTGATGTTTGCCCACTGACAACAAAACTTTAGCATGTGACGTGTGCAAGTATAACTGACGTGCGTATTCGATGGCTTCAGCCGCTTCAGTATCTGTTTTCTATATCACAACGGTGACATATTACCTATCAACGGAGTGGGCTGAGAGGTAGTATTACGCGTTGTTGCCCAACGGGTCCGGGTTCGCGACTCACTTGCACTTTATATATTGTCAAAATTCACTTCCCGCGGGATGGGTCGGCTTGGGGGGACATTTTTAAAAAACACATTTTCATGACATTTTAACTCATTTATGGTTTCCGTTGAGTAAGTAATATACCTCCTATGCATTATTCCTTTTATACTTTCAATCTGCTGTTCCTCGTTCTTACTTTGTTGTTTTTGTTCAGTCACACTGTTGAATAATCTCAGATCATATAACATGTATAGGTCTAACAGATTGTACATATTTTGAACCTATTTTAGAAAGATAGTCAGATAAAATTAGATGGAAGAAACTATTGAGGGCAAATTGCAGTAAAGAAGTCGACAGCTAAAATGTTAACAAATGTAAAAACAATGTGATAACTTTAATTTGTAAATTTCAAACTTTTAAATAAGCACTTTCAAACATCTCTAAAATCATCTCTGCCAAAAAATAAAATAAAAAAACGAAAAACTGTGTGCATGGCCTGAACGTGAGTGAAGCCCTTTATTACGAGTGCCATTGAACGCCTCATTCAGGGCCTACGACATCTGCGCAAGCGCGTTAGAGTCTCACTCCTCTGTGGATATTCGTGCGGTGAGTAATGAAAGTCCGTCTCTCCTCACTAATTAAGACTTTCACGGTACACAAACACATTATGGGTTTTAGAAATGAGGCATCATATTCTCTATTACCCACTCTTACTATGCGGGAAAGGGATAGCTGAAATATTTTAAATTACAACCGCAGAGTTCTACTTTTGAGCTAGTTAGCTTGTGGCTAGCTGCCAATGACTCAACAGAAAGTTAACGTTTCGTAATATCCGGTTACAGCGGGAAATGTTTCTCAAGACATGATGCCATTTATTAACTATGTTTTAGTACACTGCTAAATACACACAACTACCCTGTGTATTCTGTAAGAAAGACAATTAAAGAGTTTCAAACAAGACCTATAGACTGGTGTAGTTTTGAGTCCTAAAACCAGAAGTGAGTTAGCATTTTAGCACCGTGGGTTCCTAACTCTAAAAGTCAATGGGGATTTTGAATGGGTTTGTGTTTAGACGCCTGAAAAAAGGTCTGTTTGACACAAGCTGAAGAGATGTTGACGTTTTGTTAGACGAAAAAAACTACGTTAGCTAAGACCCCACTTGTGAATTTTAAAGTTTTTACGTGAACTTTAAACGGCGATTGCTAACGAGTAGCTAACTGAAACTACAGTGGTTGTCACAGACGTCACGCGTCATCACGCCGGGAACTCGCTCCCTAATCCTCCTCACAGCCTCTAGTCTCGTTTTTCAGTGCTCTTGTAAATATTAGGTTAATAAACAACTTGTTAAACTATCGTTTAGCTATCTTGTCAAATCCGCTGATTAGGTCGATGAAGCATAACGGTCGTGACGTCATTATAAATCGACCGCGGTGTAGTTCGCTGGCGCATAACGTTCGCTTTTTACTTCTCTCGGCTGCATTAACTCTTCAAACGTCATATAAATGATGTTCATCTGTATAGATTATCCCGCTGAACAAAACAGCGTCAGGAACGTGTGTTTGACACAGAGATTATTTTCTGCAATGATCCAAAATTGAACTGCAGAGAGGTACGCTGATCATGTGTCACCTGATTAACAGAGTTGTGCCATATTAATGGACAGGCTGAAGAGCCAATGAAGATGCAGAAACAAGGAGGATTTAGTTGGCCCAATTTAATGTTTATATATTCAACATATTCAGATAAAGAATCCACCCTGAAACTACTCGGATCGAGCTGTGACATGTTTCTGTCATTTTAACCTGTGTTAACGGAGCACTTTTTCTGTTCTTTGTCTTTTCAGATCATCTTTGACACCCGGCTCAAATCTAAACGGTAATAACACTAACAAACAGTGTTTAGCTGCCAAACTAATGTCATTACTTGGCTTTGCTGAACCTCACCATATTAACTAGTGATATATCTTTTTTTTGCATGCATGCATGGCTTCCTACTTACTGTAAATATAGGAAATGCATTTTAATAATGCAAAGTGAATCATATTTTTAATCACAAATTCATCATCAAAAACCGTCCTGTAGTCTGGTGGACGTTAGGCTAACAAGCTTCACTTCCTCAGTGTCCTCTTCATTGACTTTGATAGGTGTGTTTTTGTTTGTGCTGTCATTCATGTGATGCTTTCATACACAGCTGAAGTCCCTAACAAGTCAATGAAGTTATTTGAAGTTTAACCACAGCTGAATCATTATTAATGCTACCTTACAGTAAAGACACTTTAGAGCGACACTTGTTTCCTTTCTCTGTGATCTATTGTAACATGTTTGATACCAACATGATTGTTATAATCTACGGATTTATATTTCACTCGTGTCTTCAAAACTCAATCAGTGCCTAAAAACAAATTCCTCAAGAAGATGGAAATATGAGCCACTAAATGTCAGTGTTTAAAGTTAATTGAAGTTGGTGTTGGCTCGGCGTTACAGTTCACCTCAAGTATTTAGTTTACATTAATGAACAACGTGAAATAAAGACAAGAATTCTGGTCCTGAAGATGTTTGAATGAGCTGTGAGGTGTTTCTACAGTGAAATAAAATATCTCTGTCTCCTTCTCTTAACTGCAGACTGTCGTTGACACCTTCCCTTCCTAGACCCTGAAATGTGAGTTGACTTGCATGAATTATTATTTTGACGTCATGACACATTTTAAAAGTCATCTTATTGCCATTTGGCCTCAGCCAGAAATCACTTATTATTGAGAATGTAAACAGTTGAAAAGTTGCCGTTAAACAATAGAAAACACATTTTGACACTTTCCAAATGAAACTTAACAGTCGAGTTAGTAACTGGAAATAAAGCTTAGAGCTGGCACAAATTCTACTTTGATTATGAATAGAAGTTGGAATGAGATGTTAGTTTACATGATATTAACTTGAAAATATCACTTTGTCCCCATTCCTCCCCAAACCTTTTGTCCGTCATCTGACAGCAGACCATCATCGGGAGGCAGCCAGTCTGCAGTAAGTTCTCGTTACGGTACGTTTTTATGAAGTCTCTCAGCTTGTTATAGATTTTAATAGGAGAAAATGTAGCTAACACTACACTGCTCTGCTCTTTGCTCATGTCCCGTTTCACCCGCTTGTTTGCTGACTTTAGTTAGAAAACAGACGAGGTCTGCAGCACAGTAAAGTGGTATTCCTGGTTGTTCTTTTCTTACCTAATCTGGTACCTTAAACTAGTCACAGTTTCAGGTAAGGAATGTTTCTAAAGTGCAAATATAAATGCAGAGATTCAAAGAAAAAACTGTACATTTTAAGATTTGTGTACAATTGAAATTCAAGGAGGGATATGTAAACGACATTTATCGTTTAAAATTGGTAAGGCAGTCTAAATTCAGTCTGAAAAAATAACTGTGAATGGTTGGGGTTTTTTTTTGTTTGTTTTTGTTTTAATAGCTAGCCATAAGAATGATGGTTTCAATATTGCACCAATCACTGTATTCAGCAGTTTGACTCATGTTAGTTTCTTGCCACCAGGACACCTGCACCGACGGCATTGTTAACTGCCTGGGGGCTGGAGAAGTGGAGGGCAAACCTGGCTGGCTCCATCTCCTGCTGGAGAGTGACGAGATGCCTCTGATAAAAACAGAGATGTGGGATGAACTATCAGTTCATCTCAAAACGCTACCCTTCCCAATCCACATTCAGGTCAAGGGGGGTATTGTTAAAATGGTTAAACCCGTAGGTGTTGAGGAGGGACAGGGAAAAAAGGGGGGGGAGGAGGAGAAGAAGAATGAAGAGTGGGAAAAGGAGGAAGATTAAAGGAGTCATCATATTGGGGTTTGTTTTATGGTTTTAGTAATGTGTTTTCAAGAAGATGTAGGGGAGAGGGTAGGACAGAAGATAAAATGGGGAGTAGAAAAATTGTTGTTTTTTTTATGTTTATGTTGTCTTGTTTGGTTAGTTGTTTGTTAAAATGTGCATATATGTTTTTTGTTAAAAAATAAATATGTTTCACTTGGACAATGAAAATCAAATTATTAACTACAACCATGTAATAGAAAATAGAGCTCTCTCTCTCTCTCTCTCTCTCTCTCTCACTCTCACTCTCACTCTCACTCTCTCACTCACTCACTCACTCACTCACTCGACACAATGATCAATCAATAACATGCAGTCAATGCATTAAATAAAATGTAACATGGATGATTTGAACACATGGAGGAAGCTGAGCAACCACCAGGTGCTGAAAAGTGCTTTATACGATTTACCAACTTTCATCACCACGGACAGCAACATGGTAAAGTGTGCTTATAGGCGTCTGTGTGTCGAAATGCGTACTTTTAATTACTTTGGTGGTGGACAACATACTTGGTCAATAACGCTGATTCTGATGTTTGCCCACTGACAACAAAACTTTAGCATGTGACGTGTGTAAGTATAACTGACGTGCGTGTTCGATGGCTTCAGCCGCTTCAGTATCTGTTTTCTATATCACAACGGTGACATATGACCTATCAACGGAGTTGGCTGAGAGGTAGTATTACGTGTTGTTGCCCAACGGGTCCGGGTTCGCGACCCACTTGTACTTTATATATTGTCAAAATTCACTTCCCGCGGGATGGGTCGGCTTGGGGGGACATTTTTAAAAAACACATTTTCATGACATTTTAACTCATTTATGGTTTCCGTTGAGTAAGTAATATACCTCCTATGCATTATTCCTTTTATACTTTCAATCTGCTGTTCCTCGTTCTTACTTTGTTGTTTTTGTTCAGTCACACTGTTGAATAATCTCAGATCATATAACATGTATAGGTCTAACAGATTGTACATATTTTGAACCTATTTTAGAAAGATAGTCAGATAAAATTAGATGGAAGAAACTATTGAGGGCAAATTGCAGTAAAGAAGTCGACAGCTAAAATGTTAACAAATGTAAAAACAATGTGATAACTTTAATTTGTAAATTTCAAACTTTTAAATAAGCACTTTCAAACATCTCTAAAATCATCTCTGCCAAAAAATAAAATAAAAAAACGAAAAACTGTGTGCATGGCCTGAACGTGAGTGAAGCCCTTTATTACGAGTGCCAGTGAACGCCTCATTCAGGGCCTACGACATCTGCGCAAGCGCGTTAGAGTCTCACTCCTCTGTGGATATTCGTGCGGTGAGTAATGAAAGTCCGTCTCTCCTCACTAATTAAGACTTTCACGGTACACAAACACATTATGGGTTTTAGAAATGAGGCATCATATTCTCTATTACCCACTCTTACTATGCGGGAAAGGGATAGCTGAAATATTTTAAATTACAACCGCAGAGTTCTACTTTTGAGCTAGTTAGCTTGTGGCTAGCTGCCAATGACTCAACAGAAAGTTAACGTTTCGTAATATCCGGTTACAGCGGGAAATGTTTCTCAAGACATGATGCCATTTATTAACTATGTTTTAGTACACTGCTAAATACACACAACTACCCTGTGTATTCTGTAAGAAAGACAATTAAAGAGTTTCAAACAAGACCTATAGACTGGTGTAGTTTTGAGTCCTAAAACCAGAAGTGAGTTAGCATTTTAGCACCGTGGGTTCCTAACTCTAAAAGTCAATGGGGATTTTGAATGGGTTTGTGTTTAGACGCCTGAAAAAAGGTCTGTTTGACACAAGCTGAAGAGATGTTGACGTTTTGTTAGACGAAAAAAACTACGTTAGCTAAGACCCCACTTGTGAATTTTAAAGTTTTTACGTGAACTTTAAACGGCGATTGCTAACGAGTAGCTAACTGAAACTACAGTGGTTGTCACAGACGTCACGCGTCATCACGCCGGGAACTCGCTCCCTAATCCTCCTCACAGCCTCTAGTCTCGTTTTTCAGTGCTCTTGTAAATATTAGGTTAATAAACAACTTGTTAAACTATCGTTTAGCTATCTTGTCAAATCCGCTGATTAGGTCGATGAAGCATAACGGTCGTGACGTCATTATAAATCGACCGCGGTGTAGTTCGCTGGCGCATAACGTTCGCTTTTTACTTCTCTCGGCTGCATTAACTCTTCAAACGTCATATAAATGATGTTCATCTGTATAGATTATCCCGCTGAACAAAACAGCGTCAGGAACGTGTGTTTGACACAGAGATTATTTTCTGCAATGATCCAAAATTGAACTGCAGAGAGGTACGCTGATCATGTGTCACCTGATTAACAGAGTTGTGCCATATTAATGGACAGGCTGAAGAGCCAATGAAGATGCAGAAACAAGGAGGATTTAGTTGGCCCAATTTAATGTTTATATATTCAACATATTCAGATAAAGAATCCACCCTGAAACTACTCGGATCGAGCTGTGACATGTTTCTGTCATTTTAACCTGTGTTAACGGAGCACTTTTTCTGTTCTTTGTCTTTTCAGATCATCTTTGACACCCGGCTCAAATCTAAACGGTAATAACACTAACAAACAGTGTTTAGCTGCCAAACTAATGTCATTACTTGGCTTTGCTGAACCTCACCATATTAACTAGTGATATATCTTTTTTTTGCATGCATGCATGGCTTCCTACTTACTGTAAATATAGGAAATGCATTTTAATAATGCAAAGTGAATCATATTTTTAAGCACAAATTCATCATCAAAAACCGTCCTGTAGTCTGGTGGACGTTAGGCTAACAAGCTTCACTTCCTCAGTGTCCTCTTCATTGACTTTGATAGGTGTGTTTTTGTTTGTGCTGTCATTCATGTGATGCTTTCATACACAGCTGAAGTCCCTAACAAGTCAATGAAGTTATTTGAAGTTTAACCACAGCTGAATCATTATTAATGCTACCTTACAGTAAAGACACTTTAGAGCGACACTTGTTTCCTTTCTCTGTGATCTATTGTAACATGTTTGATACCAACATGATTGTTATAATCTACGGATTTATATTTCACTCGTGTCTTCAAAACTCAATCAGTGCCTAAAAACAAATTCCTCAAGAAGATGGAAATATGAGCCACTAAATGTCAGTGTTTAAAGTTAATTGAAGTTGGTGTTGGCTCGGCGTTACAGTTCACCTCAAGTATTTAGTTTACATTAATGAACAACGTGAAATAAAGACAAGAATTCTGGTCCTGAAGATGTTTGAATGAGCTGTGAGGTGTTTCTACAGTGAAATAAAATATCTCTGTCTCCTTCTCTTAACTGCAGACTGTCGTTGACACCTTCCCTTCCTAGACCCTGAAATGTGAGTTGACTTGCATGAATTATTATTTTGACGTCATGACACATTTTAAAAGTCATCTTATTGCCATTTGGCCTCAGCCAGAAATCACTTATTATTGAGAATGTAAACAGTTGAAAAGTTGCCGTTAAACAATAGAAAACACATTTTGACACTTTCCAAATGAAACTTAACAGTCGAGTTAGTAACTGGAAATAAAGCTTAGAGCTGGCACAAATTCTACTTTGATTATGAATAGAAGTTGGAATGAGATGTTAGTTTACATGATATTAACTTGAAAATATCACTTTGTCCCCATTCCTCCCCAAACCTTTTGTCCGTCATCTGACAGCAGACCATCATCGGGAGGCAGCCAGTCTGCAGTAAGTTCTCGTTACGGTACGTTTTTATGAAGTCTCTCAGCTTGTTATAGATTTTAATAGGAGAAAATGTAGCTAACACTACACTGCTCTGCTCTTTGCTCATGTCCCGTTTCACCCGCTTGTTTGCTGACTTTAGTTAGAAAACAGACGAGGTCTGCAGCACAGTAAAGTGGTATTCCTGGTTGTTCTTTTCTTACCTAATCTGGTACCTTAAACTAGTCACAGTTTCAGGTAAGGAATGTTTCTAAAGTGCAAATATAAATGCAGAGATTCAAAGAAAAAACTGTACATTTTAAGATTTGTGTACAATTGAAATTCAAGGAGGGATATGTAAACGACATTTATCGTTTAAAATTGGTAAGGCAGTCTAAATTCAGTCTGAAAAAATAACTGTGAATGGTTGGGGGGTTTTTTTGTTTGTTTTTGTTTTAATAGCTAGCCATAAGAATGATGGTTTCAATATTGCACCAATCACTGTATTCAGCAGTTTGACTCATGTTAGTTTCTTGCCACCAGGACACCTGCACCGACGGCATTGTTAACTGCCTGGGGGCTGGAGAAGTGGAGGGCAAACCTGGCTGGCTCCATCTCCTGCTGGAGAGTGACGAGATGCCTCTGATAAAAACAGAGATGTGGGATGAACTATCAGTTCATCTCAAAACGCTACCCTTCCCAATCCACATTCAGGTCAAGGGGGGTATTGTTAAAATGGTTAAACCCGTAGGTGTTGAGGAGGGACAGGGAAAAAAGGGGGGGGAGGAGGAGAAGAAGAATGAAGAGTGGGAAAAGGAGGAAGATTAAAGGAGTCATCATATTGGGGTTTGTTTTATGGTTTTAGTAATGTGTTTTCAAGAAGATGTAGGGGAGAGGGTAGGACAGAAGATAAAATGGGGAGTAGAAAAATTGTTGTTTTTTTTATGTTTATGTTGTCTTGTTTGGTTAGTTGTTTGTTAAAATGTGCATATATGTTTTTTGTTAAAAAATAAATATGTTTCACTTGGACAATGAAAATCAAATTATTAACTACAACCATGTAATAGAAAATAGAGCTCTCTCTCTCTCTCTCTCTCTCTCTCTCTCTCACTCTCACTCTCACTCTCTCACTCACTCACTCACTCACTCACTCGACACAATGATCAATCAATAACATGCAGTCAATGCATTAAATAAAATGTAACATGGATGATTTGAACACATGGAGGAAGCTGAGCAACCACCAGGTGCTGAAAAGTGCTTTATACGATTTACCAACTTTCATCACCACGGACAGCAACATGGTAAAGTGTGCTTATAGGCGTCTGTGTGTCGAAATGCGTACTTTTAATTACTTTGGTGGTGGACAACATACTTGGTCAATAACGCTGATTCTGATGTTTGCCCACTGACAACAAAACTTTAGCATGTGACGTGTGTAAGTATAACTGACGTGCGTGTTCGATGGCTTCAGCCGCTTCAGTATCTGTTTTCTATATCACAACGGTGACATATTACCTATCAACGGAGTTGGCTGAGAGGTAGTATTATGCGTTGTTGCCCAACGGGTCCGGGTTCGCGACCCACTTGTACTTTATATATTGTCAAAATTCACTTCCCGCGGGATGGGTCGGCTTGGGGGGACATTTTTAAAAAACACATTTTCATGACATTTTAACTCATTTATGGTTTCCGTTGAGTAAGTAATATACCTCCTATGCATTATTCCTTTTATACTTTCAATCTGCTGTTCCTCGTTCTTACTTTGTTGTTTTTGTTCAGTCACACTGTTGAATAATCTCAGATCATATAACATGTATAGGTCTAACAGATTGTACATATTTTGAACCTATTTTAGAAAGATAGTCAGATAAAATTAGATGGAAGAAACTATTGAGGGCAAATTGCAGTAAAGAAGTCGACAGCTAAAATGTTAACAAATGTAAAAACAATGTGATAACTTTAATTTGTAAATTTCAAACTTTTAAATAAGCACTTTCAAACATCTCTAAAATCATCTCTGCCAAAAAATAAAATAAAAAAACGAAAAACTGTGTGCATGGCCTGAACGTGAGTGAAGCCCTTTATTACGAGTGCCAGTGAACGCCTCATTCAGGGCCTACGACATCTGCGCAAGCGCGTTAGAGTCTCACTCCTCTGTGGATATTCGTGCGGTGAGTAATGAAAGTCCGTCTCTCCTCACTAATTAAGACTTTCACGGTACACAAACACATTATGGGTTTTAGAAATGAGGCATCATATTCTCTATTACCCACTCTTACTATGCGGGAAAGGGATAGCTGAAATATTTTAAATTACAACCGCAGAGTTCTACTTTTGAGCTAGTTAGCTTGTGGCTAGCTGCCAATGACTCAACAGAAAGTTAACGTTTCGTAATATCCGGTTACAGCGGGAAATGTTTCTCAAGACATGATGCCATTTATTAACTATGTTTTAGTACACTGCTAAATACACACAACTACCCTGTGTATTCTGTAAGAAAGACAATTAAAGAGTTTCAAACAAGACCTATAGACTGGTGTAGTTTTGAGTCCTAAAACCAGAAGTGAGTTAGCATTTTAGCACCGTGGGTTCCTAACTCTAAAAGTCAATGGGGATTTTGAATGGGTTTGTGTTTAGACGCCTGAAAAAAGGTCTGTTTGACACAAGCTGAAGAGATGTTGACGTTTTGTTAGACGAAAAAAACTACGTTAGCTAAGACCCCACTTGTGAATTTTAAAGTTTTTACGTGAACTTTAAACGGCGATTGCTAACGAGTAGCTAACTGAAACTACAGTGGTTGTCACAGACGTCACGCGTCATCACGCCGGGAACTCGCTCCCTAATCCTCCTCACAGCCTCTAGTCTCGTTTTTCAGTGCTCTTGTAAATATTAGGTTAATAAACAACTTGTTAAACTATCGTTTAGCTATCTTGTCAAATCCGCTGATTAGGTCGATGAAGCATAACGGTCGTGACGTCATTATAAATCGACCGCGGTGTAGTTCGCTGGCGCATAACGTTCGCTTTTTACTTCTCTCGGCTGCATTAACTCTTCAAACGTCATATAAATGATGTTCATCTGTATAGATTATCCCGCTGAACAAAACAGCGTCAGGAACGTGTGTTTGACACAGAGATTATTTTCTGCAATGATCCAAAATTGAACTGCAGAGAGGTACGCTGATCATGTGTCACCTGATTAACAGAGTTGTGCCATATTAATGGACAGGCTGAAGAGCCAATGAAGATGCAGAAACAAGGAGGATTTAGTTGGCCCAATTTAATGTTTATATATTCAACATATTCAGATAAAGAATCCACCCTGAAACTACTCGGATCGAGCTGTGACATGTTTCTGTCATTTTAACCTGTGTTAACGGAGCACTTTTTCTGTTCTTTGTCTTTTCAGATCATCTTTGACACCCGGCTCAAATCTAAACGGTAATAACACTAACAAACAGTGTTTAGCTGCCAAACTAATGTCATTACTTGGCTTTGCTGAACCTCACCATATTAACTAGTGATATATCTTTTTTTTGCATGCATGCATGGCTTCCTACTTACTGTAAATATAGGAAATGCATTTTAATAATGCAAAGTGAATCATATTTTTAAGCACAAATTCATCATCAAAAACCGTCCTGTAGTCTGGTGGACGTTAGGCTAACAAGCTTCACTTCCTCAGTGTCCTCTTCATTGACTTTGATAGGTGTGTTTTTGTTTGTGCTGTCATTCATGTGATGCTTTCATACACAGCTGAAGTCCCTAACAAGTCAATGAAGTTATTTGAAGTTTAACCACAGCTGAATCATTATTAATGCTACCTTACAGTAAAGACACTTTAGAGCGACACTTGTTTCCTTTCTCTGTGATCTATTGTAACATGTTTGATACCAACATGATTGTTATAATCTACGGATTTATATTTCACTCGTGTCTTCAAAACTCAATCAGTGCCTAAAAACAAATTCCTCAAGAAGATGGAAATATGAGCCACTAAATGTCAGTGTTTAAAGTTAATTGAAGTTGGTGTTGGCTCGGCGTTACAGTTCACCTCAAGTATTTAGTTTACATTAATGAACAACGTGAAATAAAGACAAGAATTCTGGTCCTGAAGATGTTTGAATGAGCTGTGAGGTGTTTCTACAGTGAAATAAAATATCTCTGTCTCCTTCTCTTAACTGCAGACTGTCGTTGACACCTTCCCTTCCTAGACCCTGAAATGTGAGTTGACTTGCATGAATTATTATTTTGACGTCATGACACATTTTAAAAGTCATCTTATTGCCATTTGGCCTCAGCCAGAAATCACTTATTATTGAGAATGTAAACAGTTGAAAAGTTGCCGTTAAACAATAGAAAACACATTTTGACACTTTCCAAATGAAACTTAACAGTCGAGTTAGTAACTGGAAATAAAGCTTAGAGCTGGCACAAATTCTACTTTGATTATGAATAGAAGTTGGAATGAGATGTTAGTTTACATGATATTAACTTGAAAATATCACTTTGTCCCCATTCCTCCCCAAACCTTTTGTCCGTCATCTGACAGCAGACCATCATCGGGAGGCAGCCAGTCTGCAGTAAGTTCACTCACACACACACACACACACACACACACACACACACACACACACACACACACACACACACACACACACACACACACACACACACACACACACACACACACAGTCAATCTGAATGTTATAAATTGGTTGTGGATCTTCGGGATGTCTGAAGTCCCATTTACAGTTCTGGTCATCTGGATTCAGTCATCTTAAAGAACCAGTTTGTGAATAAGATTGATCCTGTCCAGTTTTTAAATGGGACCAAGGTAAGAAGGATTGTGAGATCCTGATGAGACAAAAATCAGGATCAAAAAGATTTCACTTAAGATTTCAGGATATTCTGGAGAACTAAGTTCTTGGAGTTATAAAGACACATTTCATGGCACCAGTGTTTTGAACAAATTCAACAACTACTGAATGTGTGAGGTGTTGGTGATTTTATAATAAACTCAAAGTCTCTCCCTCTTTGTCCCCTTCTTTCTTCTCTTCCCCCTCATCTGTTTTGGTCACAGACTCACTGGTAAGTTCACACAATAAACTACATGATACACTGAATTTTACATTTTCCTTTTACAAACTTTTATATTTATAGTATATATATAAAATGTATTTAACATCAACCTATTGTCTGTTTCCTTTTTGTCTTTCAGGTGTGCTGATCTACTTCTATTTTGAGACATTCTATCTTGCTCTCTGCTGTCCCATCTCCATCTCTCTATTTTTGAGGCATTCTATCTTGCTGTCTGCTGTCCAATCTCCATCTATCTATTTTTGAGGCATTCTATCTTGCTGTCTGCTGTCCAATCTCCATCTCTCTATTTTGAGACATTCTATCTTGCTCTCTGCTGTCCCATCTCCATCTCTCTATTTTGAGACATTCTATCTCGCTCTCTGCTGTCCCATCTCCATCTCTCTATTTTGAGACATTCTATCTTGCTTTCTGCTGTCAGACTAATTTGTTCTATCTGTATTCAGAAACGAATTTTCAGAACGAAATATCTACAGAACGAAATGTCTTTGGACTGCTTTTCTTGAGCAAACTGGTTACTGGTACCAGCTTTTTTTGGGTTCTTTGTGAATTTCTCTGTTCACATTTCTCTCTCCCTCTTTCCTGTCGTTAATCTGAATAGCTATTGGCATTAACTTACATTTTGTAAGTCTTCAAATTTATTTGAATACATTTGATCAATATTCTATTGGATATAAAATACATAAAAAAAATAAACTATTAAACTACAACGATTTGTTTTTACATCATTTAATAAGTTACTGCTATTTCAAATTCGATAAATTAAAGTTCCAAATTTGTCTTTTCTGACAGACATCAGTTCTTTGATTGATTTGATATATCCTTGTTGATATATTCAATAATTTGACTGAAATTTGATAATATTAATAAAAAAAGAAAAGATAAAAAGAACTGTAGTTGTTCCTGAACGTTGTTGCTGAAGAGACCTGTTTGGTTTGTATCAAAGGTTTGATTGCAAATTGATTCACTCATCAGTTTTTGTTTATCAGTATAAATAATCATAAAAGTAAAACTACCTGATACAGCAGCTGTTTTCACACACATTGTTTAGTAATTCATTTGTCAAAGGTTTTCTGTTGTGATATAACTTGATCTGTCAAATAAAAGATATCTTGCAGGGAGACATTTGGAGTGGCTGTTCCCTTTCTGCAGACTGAGAGTTCTACCACAGGATCACTCATCCATCACCACCACAACTGTGTTCTTGATTTAAAATAAAAACTTTGAAAAGTTACTTTATTAGAGTATCATATTACCAGCTAACACATAAACAGTTAAAGCAGCACAATGCCAAGGAAGAATAAGAGAGCTCAAGCCCAAAGCCTCCGCAGACAGAAGTCAGGTGATGTTAAGTGTGTAACAGTTTCTCAGAGCAGTGAGGAGGTAAAGAGAGCCACAGCACCTGATCCTGAGAGTAAGAAACAACATGGTCAAATGTCATCATGTGTACCACAGGTATCTTATGCAGACATGGTGAAGAGAGTACGTGATCCAGGTCAGTCTTTGCAGAACAAAGTAGGTCCAAGTGATGAGCAACATGTAGCACAGGTATCTCAAGCAGGCTTTGTGAAGAGAGACAGTCACTCTGATCCACATACTGCAGGCCCTTCTCCGTCTCAGCAGATCAGCAGCACAGGTCAAACTGTTCAGCCTGACTCCACCCAGGTATCTTATGCAGATCATTTAAAGAGACAGGACACGTTTGTAGCAGGCCCAACTCATGCAGACAGTGTAAACTCTGGAGGTGATGAACAAAGTGTCAGTGCATCCAGAAGCCAGGCTTCTCTTAAATACAGCTCTAGAACCAGAAATAAGCAATGTACCTGTAACTCGCTCACATTTCTTGCTTTTCTGAACGAGAATGAAAACTTCACCAGAGCAGACCTGGACCTTGTTTTGGACAAAGGTGATGTCATGTACGCACAGGTTAGAAAAAGGGTTCCTAACCACATTCATTTGACCACGGATGAACTTCCTGACTGTGTTCCTGCACGCCATGGCACACTCATTGTGGACATGTTACAACTTTCCAGGTATGGCTCATTTGGAGATCCTCCTGCTGGAGCAGTTGATTACTTCCTTGATCTCGAGGCTGGATTGTCCTGCTTGTTATCAGATGTGCAGTATGCGTTGCTGTTGATGACTTCCTTATGCATTGCAGTATTCAGAACAAGGTCAGGCAGATACGGTTTCTTTGATCCACATGCTAGGACAGCCAAAGGTTTGCCTCTAAACCAGCGTACACCAACTCCTGGTACAGCAGTGATGGTAACATTCACATGTCTGAGTGATATGATTGACAGGCTCATCAAGTATCACAAGATGTTGGACACAGCAGCATCCTCCAACTACGAGTTAAAGCCTGTTGGATTTCACGATGTGAACATCGACCTGAGTAACGCCATCCCAGCTACAGATATTCAGCCCACAGCTCACACAGAATCAACCACTCTGCTCGATGATGCCCCTCATGACAAATCAACTGCAAGTGTTACAAACGCTGATCTTCCTGAACACACTGTACATGAAGTGTTTGCTGACATGGACACGGAACCAGAACCACTGATCCAAAGCAGCCATGATTCCATCACAGTAAATGATGTTTCCAATAACTCATTAACGGGAATCTCAACTGAAAAAACTTCTGTGTCATCTGAGAGACAACCACAGGTCTGTATCATGGTCCCTGATACTCCAACTGAACAAGAACCAGTTACTGAACTCAACTCACAAGTTTGTCCTCAGAGTGAACCAAACTTAACTGTTCCTTTGGTAAAGTCTTTTGCCGCTGATAATGTCTTACATGACATCAAACTGTCAAAAATGAACAAGCAGCGAAGAGAAAGATACAGGAGGAGACTATTGCGATCGAAAAATGTATCACAAAGAAAGGAAAATCAAAAGAGAAGAGAGAGAGAAAAATATGCTTCAGATGAATCATATAGGGCGAAGAAAAAATCTTATTCAGCTGAGAAACGTTCTGATGAAGAATTCACTAAAAGAAAACGAGAATATGTTACCAACCAATACAGAAACAAACCTGAAATACAACAGAAGAAAAGACAAACATTTACAACAAGATACAGGGAGAATATTGAATTCAGGCAAATGAAAAAAAAGTTTATTAAGAGTAGGTATGCTGTTGATCCTGAATTTCGACTGAAGAAAAAACAAAATATCACTGTGAGATATGCTGTCGATCCTGAATTTCGACTGAAGAAAAAACAAAATATCACTGTGAGATATGCTGTCGATCCTGAATTTAGACTGAAGAAAAAACAAAATATCACTGTGAGATATAGAGACAATAGTGATTTCAGGCTGAGGCAACGATCTTATATGACTCAACGTTATGCCCATAATGAAGCCTTCCGTCTCAAACACAGACATATCATGAGGAAAATTATGAAAGACAGGCATAAGAACAATCTTGCATTTAGGACCATGCATAACATGAGATGTGCCCTGAAAATAAAAAGAAAATACAGACAGATGACTAGACAAAACCATGACAGAGAGAGTGACAATGCTTTGATCAAGGAGGCCATGGCTATTTTCAAGTCTCACATAAAAGCTGGTCCAACGTTCGTGTGCACTGTGTGTCACAAAGCCTCATTTCCAAACCAAGTAAAACCATGCAAGAGGTCAAACTTTGTAAAGAATCTAAATGTTGTTGCAGCCTGCCTCACAGGAAAATATGTTCACATATGTGACGATGACTGCAGGAATAATCAATGCAAAGTGCCTGTTGAAAGAAAGACAGAGTGGATTTGTCACACCTGCCATGATTACCTGAAAAGTGGAGCCATGCCAAAACTTGCTGTCGCAAATAACTTGTGGTTGGATGACATACCGACAGAGCTGTGTGACCTCAACATTCTGGAGAGACATCTCATAGCAAAGTGCATAGCTTTTGCAAAAATCATTCCTCTTCCTAAAGGTCAGCAGAGAGCTATACATGGTAATGTAGTGTGTGTCCCGTCTGAGGTTCAAGAAACAGTGAATGCTTTGCCCAGATTGAGAAGCGAGTCTCAGGTGTTGAGAGTGAAACTGAAAAGACGTTTGTGTTACAAAGGTCATCAGCTGTTCCAGACTGTAACCTGGTCTAAGTTAGTGCAAGCTCTGAATAAACTAAAACAGATTCACCCAGAGTATGATGATGTCACCATCAGAGATGAGGAGGAGTTATGTGACCCAACACTTGCAGATGATGATGATGATGAATCAATGGATGATGATGATTATGATGAAGAGGATCTGATGGAAATTGACAGACTTGAGAGCGATGCAATGTGTGAGGCCGATAATGATCCTGAAAATGAGCAACAGAACAACACAATGCTTTGTGATGACAATCAAACACAGGAGAATGATGATGGTGACGATGATGACGAGGCACAACAAGAAAATGAGAATAGTGGTGGAATCATTCTTGAATCATGCCTTCAGCCACGTGATGTTTCAGAGGAGATATTATGTTACAGTGAAGGGATTTATTCTGTAGCACCTGCAGAGGGAAACAATCCAGTCAGTTTTTTTAAAGAAAAGAACTTGGAGGGAAAAGCTTTTCCTGTTCAGTTTCCAACTGGTCAAAATACCCTGGATGAAAACCGACCTATTAAACTGACACCCAGTGGTTATTTCAAAGCAAGGCTGTTTGGTGTTGATGATCGCTTTGCCAAAGACACAAATTATTTGTTCTTTGCCCAGTTTGTGACAGAGATATACTTGGCCACTTCAAGCATGTCAATACAGCTGCGTAAAGGAAAACCTTTCACCAGAGACGGACGTAAAATAACCTCAAGAATGCTGAGAGACAAATATGAGGTGGAGAAACTTGTGAGGAACAGAGATGCAATTCGATTCATGCAGCCACTGAGAGGAACACCAGCATACTGGGACAAAACAACCAAAGACCTGTTTGCTATGATCAGACAGCTGGGAATCCCTACCTTCTTTTGCACGTTTTCAGCAGCAGAAATGCGTTGGCCTGAGGTGATTATAGCCATAAAAGCACAGCAGGGTGAGGAAGTGAATTTGGATGAGCTGGACTGGTCCACCAAGTGTGACATTCTGAGGAGCAATCCTGTGACAACAATGCGCATGTTTGATAAACGTGTGGAGGCACTGTTCAGAGATTTGATCTTGTCCCCTGCACAACCCCTGGGCAATGTTTTTGACTTTTTCTACCGCCTTGAGTTCCAACACAGAGGAAGTCCTCACATACATGGCCTACTATGGGTAGAAGGTGCTCCTGTGTTTGAGAAAGACAGTGATCAGACTGTGTGCGAGTTTGTGTCCAAATACATCACTGCTCAGTTACCTGATCCAAATACACAACCTGAACTGTACAAGATAGTCACAGAAGTGCAAATTCACAGCAAAAGCCACTCAAAGACTTGTTTCAAAGGTGCAAGATCTGGGTGCAGGTTTGGTTTCCCTAAGCAACCGTGCAGAAAGACTATGATCACAAGACCTGGAGATGACGAGGGGTCAGTAAGACTTGAAACAGCAAAGAGAAAGCTAGCTCCACTGATTCAGCTGCTTAATGAGCCTGCAACTGCCTCCCTGAGTTTAGCAGAGGTCCTCGCTCGATGTGACTTAACCATGAATGAATACGAGCAACACCTGCACATGATGAGCCATACCAGCAATATCATACTCCAACGTGATCCAAAGGACTGCTGGGTAAATCCTTACAACCCTCACCTGCTTGAAGTGTGGTCGGCCAACATGGACCTACAGTTCATACTTTCTTATTACGGTCTGATACACTACATCTGCACATACATGTGTAAAAGTGAGAACTCTGTGAGTCGATATCTGCAAGCACTCATCGAAAACTCAAAGGGAGACTGTGTCAATGAATGTGATGAAATGAGGGAAATCATGCAGGCATATTCCAAAAAGAGAGAGGTTTCTGCACAGGAAGCTGTTGCCCGTTGCACTGGACTTAACATGAAAAAGTCTTCCCGTGGTGTGGTGTTCATTCCTACAGATGACAACCCAGTTAAAATGAGTCTCCCACGCTCCAGCCTTGACAACACAACTCCAGAGAGTTTAAATGTGTGGATGACATCTTTCGCAGACAAATACAAAGCCAGACCTGAAACACCAGAGTTTGAGCAGATGTGCATGGCAGACTTTGGCTCTTGCTGCAGATTTGTGTATGGACAACAGATTAAAGGTAAAAATGTTGTTCCTCTGCTGAATGAGATGGGCCACGTACAGAGGAGAGAAGCCGATAAACCAGCAGTCATCAGATATCGTCGCATATCCAAAGAGAAATATCCTGAGCAGTATTATGGCACGTTGCTTAAACTGTATCTTCCTCACAGATCAGAGCTAGAGCTGAAAAGAGTGTCTCTACCCACGTACGAGTCCTTTCACAACAGTGGTATAGTTCAGCTGCCATATTCTCCCCGTCCTGAGTGTGTAAGAAACATTGTGGACAGAAACAAAAAGAGATATGAAAAGAACAGTGACGAGATTGAGAGTGCTATCCAGGACTATGAAGAAAACAGAGACGTGATAGATGAGTGGTCTAACTTAGCACCAGAATCTGAAGTGGTGAGGATGGAGTGTATTGATGAACTGGAAGCCAGAGAAGCCGATGGTGAAAATGTCCAAGAGAATGTACCCGACTACAGTAGACAGGCTAATGCTGTTACAGAAGTCAGAGCCGTAAGAGAGCCCCCTGTGATCAATCCCACACTGTTACGCCAGATGTATCAGAGTCTGAACCGGAAACAAGCGAGTGTGTTCTATGCTGTCAGGGACTGGTGCATAAAACGTGTCTGTGGACTAAACCCAGAGCAGTTCTTCTATTATGTAAACGGTGGAGCTGGAACCGGTAAATCACACCTGATTAAATGCATCTACTCGGAGGCATCCAAGATACTGTGCAAACTGCCCACACGTGCTGAGGAAGATGACATATCAAACCCCACTGTGCTGTTGACTGCTTTCACTGGAACTGCAGCCTTTAACATCTCTGGTACAACACTGCACTCTCTCCTCAAGCTGCCCAGAAGCCTTAAACCACCCTTTCAAGGTCTTGGCAACCAACTAGATGCAGTCCGATGTGAGCTTTTGAATGCGGAAATTCTTGTCATTGACGAGGTGTCCATGGTGTCAAAGCCCCTGTTTGCCTACGTGGATGTGAGACTGAAACAGATCAAAGGTAATCACAGACCCTTCGGAGGCATGTCAGTTATAACTGTGGGAGACTTTTATCAGCTACCACCAGTACGACAGCCCAAACCACTTTGCGTGTATGACCCATCTGAGATTGACCTGTGGCAGGAAAACTTTGAGAAGATCACTCTGACAGAGATCATGCGACAGAAGGACGACGTTGTCTTTGCAGAGATGTTGAACAGGATCCGTGTGAAGGGAAAAACAGAACAGCTTTCTGTAGCAGACAGAGCTTTGCTGTCACGGACTGTGACTCGATCAGAACTTTGTCCAACTGATGTCCTGCACATTTTTGCCACCAATAAACAAGTAGACGCACACAACTCTACAACTTTGTCCCTGCTCCATTCTCATGTTACCACCATTGATGCAGATGACTTTAAAAAGGACCCACACACTGGACAGATGACACGACAAGGTGTACCATCGAAAGGAGGCCGAAATGATTTGCCAGACACACTGACTGTTGCTGAAGGTGCTCGAGTCATGCTCACAAGAAACATAGAAGTTTGTGAAGGTTTGGTGAACGGATCATTTGCTACACTAGGCAGAGTTGTATTCACTGAACAACATGGCTGTACTCATGTCACTAGGCTTGGCCTCAAGATGGATGATGAAACAGCTGGCAGGAGTTATCGTAACAGAGCAGGAGATGATGGTCTGGTGTACATAGAGAGATCGGAGGAGAGTCTGAAACAAAAAGGAGTGGTGCGTAGACAGTTTCCTTTGAAACTTGCTTTTGCATGTACAATACACAAGGTGCAAGGAATGACCAGGGAATCGGCTGTCGTTTCGCTGAAACACATTTTTGAACCAGGCATGGCGTATGTCGCTATCAGTAGAGTGACCTCTCTCACAGGACTGTACATGCTCGACTTGGATGAGAATAAAATCTATGCAAACCAACAAGTCAATGCAGCCTTAGAAGCCATGAGACAAGTCAACTTGGACCATGTGATGCCACTTTATCAGATTCAACAGACACTGAGCAGACATGACACTGTCACCATTGTTCACCACAACACAGAAGGATTGCCATGTCATGTCAATGATATCAAGAGCCATCATGAACTGTGTCTTGCTGATGTTTTGTGTCTTACAGAAACCCACCTACAAGGTTCCTCAGTTGCAGACAGTCTCCTTTTAGAGGGCTACAGGATGTTCACACGCAACAGACACGTGTCATATGCAAATGTGCCAGAAATTGCCAGCAGAGCGTGTGGTGGAGTTGCCGTTTATGTAAAGAACCACTTGCAGGCCCATGAAAAACGGTACATAAATAATGTAACTGACCTTGAGTTTGTGGCTTTGAAGGTTGAAGCTCCGGTGAGGGCACTGATTGCTGCCGTGTACAGACCTCCCAACTACAGCGTTGCATCATTTCTGACAAACCTGGGGTGTCTTTTGGACTCACTGGAGATCATGGACTGCCATCCCATCATTGTCTGTGGCGATTTCAACGAGAACCTGCTATCGAACACCAAGAAGCCGATTCTGGAGCTCTTTCAGTCCAAGGGATATGCTCAACTGATCACCGCTGCCACAACAGATAAAGGTACCCTCCTGGACCCCATTTTTATCTCACGACCACAGCAATGTCTCCACTCGGGTGTCATGCAGAGCTATTACAGTTACCACAACCCTGTTTACTGTGCAGTTTCCTCAAACAGCTCATGAAAGAATTCAGATTGATGATTTTTTAAGGACAATTTAACCGTTTTGATTAAACTTGTAACTCTTAAGAGTAAAAGATCATTTTTTCTAAAAACAGTTTGATTTTAAAGAATACGTTTTTAAAATGTGTAAATATGTAAATATCACATAGACTATGTAAACAGAAAACAATGTGAATAATTGGACTGACTAGTATTTTGCAGAAAGAGGAAGCTCTGCGGTCTGGCTAAACACCTCGCCAGGCTGCCTCAGTCTCAGTAAGACTGGGGGGGAGGGTGAGTGGACCAGAGTATTCCTCCTCAACTGGAAATCATTGTCGTTGATGGATTGGAAATCATTGTCATCATCATAATCTCCTGAGAACAATCATGCTGCTGGACGTGTCTCTATGGTAATAACAAATCTGTATATTCTTCCAGGCTTAAAGACTCAGGTAAGACAAATGTTTTTGCAGATTACATGTTAGAGCATTAGTTGATAAGTATGAAATGTGTTTGGGTAAAAGTTATAGTATAAGTTATTATTATGTCAACTTTTTACAGAACTCTCTTTTGGCCTGTGCATTTATCAAGTTAATGTCAAGTCAAGTCAACTTGATTCAAATTGACTTGACATTAAGGGCTGGTGGGTGAGGATTGATAAATGCACAGGCCAAAACTCTTATTAGATGTATAGATAGCTGTAAGTTTAACTTTACTACTCATAGCTTCCAGCTGAAACCCCCAAAAAGTTTATTTCCACCCAATTTTCTTTGACAACTTTTTAGCGAGGTGGGTGGCCTTGCAGATACTATAGCCTTTGTAAGTTTCTTTTTCTTCTCCTGGAGGTCGACAGTTCTTTCATATGCTCAGCCCTCCATAGACAGCCCCACAAATCCCTACTTCTTCAATCTGAACCTCCGAGCGGACTAATTCAAACCTTTAACCCAAAAAAACAGGTTGACTTTTTATATTTTTAGGTTTATCTAGTCTGGGGTTTCAGCTGGTTAGTGTATAAGAGGTTTTCACATGTTTTTACTTTGCGTTGGGCTAATCTGACCCCTGTTAAACAACAATCTTATAAAGTTATAATAAAGTTATAGCTATAAAGTCATGGCTTAGTTAAATGAGCCTGTCAACTGATTTGATTGGTAGATAATGTTGTCTTGTTTGTCTTCTAAATGAAATTCACAAATGTCAAGGAAATGTCCTTTTTTTATTAACCCTTCAAGGAAAACCTTAGCATTTGAGTAAGTCTTGGTTATCTGAGCTAAATGTTGGGTTAAAAAAACAACGACAGAAATGATTGTTGTTCTAACTGTCAGTCCAGGACTATGGAGCCTAGGAATGATCTAACAGGGGTATTAGCCCATAGCTGTAAGCACATTGTGAAAAGCCTGTGATGGTAAAACTAAACAATATAGCAAACATTAGTTATTGACATTATTTTATTAATCAAAAATAAGAAGTATGTATATAGGAACATCTTAAGTCAAATGATTGTAGTTGACAAATTTGTCCCTCATCTATATTCTTGAGCCTTGACCTATTTATTTATTTATTTTATTTTATAAGTCATTTAGTCACCACACATTTTTGTTTTAAAAGAATTCTGTTTTTGCTTTTTATTTCATTTTTTTAACCTTTTGAAGTTTGTATATGTATGAGTGTATTCTTTAGCTCATGTTTTCATTTGTTTTCCTACGTTCAAAGTGGTTTGAATCATCACATTTACCCTGGTTTTCAATTGAAAGCTAGTTTTAATAGAGGAATATGTAACCCTGACACCTAAAATCACACAGATATCACATTGCATACCAAATTCAAAACATTGGCGAGAGCAGTCTACCCCCGCACCCCTCCTCCTGTACACACGGGTTGCCATGTCTGCTGAGCGGGCTGATTTTAAGCCAGCACTATCAGCCCTCATCAACTACAAGGAAGCAACTCGCAACGCGAGGATGCATCAGCTCCGTCAGCTTAAAGAAAGTTTACACGCTGGTCGTCACTGTTGGAGAATCTCTCAACAACCAGCAGGGGCCGAGGCTGAAGCAGAAAGGATGCAGCAGAATCAACAGTGGTCCCTCCTCCCTAAAAACAACGCATGTCCAGTGGCCGAGTGTCTCCACAACAGATCACAAGGTAATATTTCTCAATTCTAATGTATTATTTCCTTTTGTTGTTTAATTGTGTGCATTTATTTATCTGTCAGGTGTATTGTTGTTGCTGTTGACTTAAACAACTCTAAATATCATTTGTTGTCTTCCTTCAGGTCTTCATCCAAAGTGCTTCAACCAGTATGAAGTGAAGACAAAGAGAATTGCACTGAGATCATGACATGTCAAGGAAGCACATTTCATTCAGTTTCTCTATGTGCAACGGCTACTGGTCACAAATGCGTTTATCTGCACTAAGGTATTTATTTTTTGTGTATCATGCAACTTTTAATCGTGTTTTGTATCATTAGATTTTTACAACAACCTTCTGCTTCCTTTGTCAGAACTGGCTCCGCGTCACGATCTGTGAATCCATCATGTATCCATTGTAGCTCAGCAGAGTCTAATTGTGCAACAGTGACACAAGCTGCGGATCTATCATCACTCTCAGACTGAAGGTTCCTCATCACTGCAGCGTCAGGCTTTGTTCAAAAGGTAAACAATCTATCAGGAGAAAATGATGACAAACTTGAACAAACTAATTAGGAAATTAACTTTCTGACTGTTTTTTCTTCTATTTAAGGCTCTGCTCCTCGTCTTCACCTCTGTCAATACTGTGATGTTGTCCTTACACCAGACACTGACCAAAGAACTGCAAGCAACATTTCTACAGTCAACAGACAAGTTAAAAGGTCAAACATTTCAGAACTTTACACCTCCACTCATAAACTGACATTTTGATTTATTTATTTTTTCTTTAAATGAAAGATTGACAAATTACCATTTACAGAACACTGGTGTGAAGAAATGACTGCTTCTCTTGATAAGACAAACCAATTTGAACTTTTTTTTAGTATTGCTATTTTTTATTTTTTTTATTTTCATGCCTACTCTCCCTCTCATCATTCATCTGTTTTCTATTCAGAAGACTATTAACACAGATGAAGGGAATAACACGTTTGTTCATTTGCTAAATGCATCTGAAGTAAATGAAGTCTGTGGGTGGAGTCAGTAGAAGACTTCTTTGAGGCTTGTAAACACAATATTAAATCTGGGCCCCTCCTCTACCTTTAAGCTGAAAGAACAGACTGACCAGTGGGAATACTGTAGTACATTTAAAGAAAATGAAA
This sequence comes from Symphodus melops, assembly GCF_947650265.1. Lineage (NCBI taxonomy): Eukaryota > Metazoa > Chordata > Actinopteri > Labriformes > Labridae > Symphodus > Symphodus melops. Next base: position 9,493,389 of record NC_136703.1, read on the forward strand.
ACCGGATTTAGGGATGACAGTGCATAAATACAAATACTTAGCAGCACTAAAAATTGTATTATTTTGCAGTATGAATGTATGGCTTGTTTTAGGTAACTTATTTATCCCATCATTGTGGTGTGATGTACATTAAGAAAAAACAGGACTCTACCTTTAACCTGAAGGAACAGGCTGATTCAGGGTTTTTTTAATGTTTTTATTATTATTTAGTCTAGGGTTTCAGCTGGTTAGTGTAAAGGTTTTCCCATGTTTTTACTTAGCCTAACCTGATCCCTGTTAAACCGTGGTCTGATAAAGTCATATTTAAAACAACTTTTAATTTTAAAGACTGCATGTCTGCAACACATGGTTTAGTTCAATGAACTAAGTATTCCCTTGTTTCATTAAACACTGACCAACAAACAGTGCCTTAGTTTTATTTAGTGTTGTGTTTATGTTTTTACATCATTATTTTTTGTGAATCTTATTAGTGCTTATTTGATTTTTATTTGATTTCATTTATTTTATTGTCATGTCTCATCATTCATATGTTCTCAAATCAGAAGACTAATTGATATATTCTTCATCATTTTCTACATTTTTGTATTAATTTATATTTTTATTTATATTGTTCTTTTCATTTATTTGTTAATAATCATTCATTTAAGATTACATTGGACGTGAAATATTAATCTATACAATATCACATATCTGTATCGTTCTATTATTGCTGTATTTATACAACTTGTTTATGATTGCACCTCTTGCTAAATGCCAATATTGAGCTATCCTGTATCATGTCTTCCTATGTTTATTAGTTTTATTGTACTATGTTTTTAGATTACATTTCCATCACCTTTCTATATGAATATATTACAAATTATTTGGTTTTCATTCCCTCTTTTTTTCATTTTAGAAAAATGTTTTGTTTAGCTGTTTTACTTACAGAAAAGCTTTATTATTTTTGTTTTGTTTTTAATTTCAGAAAAGCATTATTGTTTGTTTGTTTTTCTTTTCTCTTGTTAAATGAAACAAAATGAAGTAATCTAGCAGTTTTCATTTCATATTGACCAAATACAGACCATTTTGTGGACACAGCAACATTATTACTTGTGTTATTATCGTATTACACTATTACAAATATTATACTGCTTCATATACATACTTCATCTTCTGCCGTTCTGCATGATACGCAAAAACTCCACTTTCTCTGGCAATTTTTACGTTTATACATGTTCAACACAAATAAATTACTTTGTCTTGTACCTAAATTTTTCCTGTGCGTATTCTACTTTTTCTTCAACATTCAGCAGTATTTTACTTCTCACTCTGTCTCTCTCACACACACATGCATGTAAGCACATCTTAACGTGGTGCTGTCCGTGGTGCTGCAAGTCGGTAAACTTTAAAGCACTTTTCAGCACCTGCCCTATGGTGAAGCAGGTCACTTGTTAGCTGAGTAAATGAAAGCATGGGTACTGAGCTTCAAAGCGGCAGGTAGTCCAAAAAACTATCCATCTGTTATGGATATGTTATATATCTGTCATGTTATATATCTGTTAAGATTCACCGATTCATTTGGAAACTGATCTCTCTTGACCAAGTTTTTACATCTCTGTGGTTCCCACATTTCTTGGATTCCAGACATAAAAATCAGCCACCAACTCTTCATTTAACCCCTTACAATTGGCACTCAATAGGGAGACATTTTCCACCTTTTTCTCACTGTCTTAGCTGCCAGCTGACTGCAGTTACTCTTGATTGCAGTTACACACAAACACCCACACTCCCACAAACGCAAACACATGCATTGAACTTTATACTGTAAATGCTTTGCTTTCTCATTTACTTCTTGATTCTTCTGCTTTATCTACATTTTCTGCTTCCACTTCTTTTACGACATGTTCTCCTTCTATCACTATTTCTTGTTCTCCTACAGATACTTTTACTTTCTTCTTTCTTGTTCTACTTTTACTACTGTTTTTTCTGCTATTTCCTCTTCTTCTACTTCTTGTTCTTCTGCTTTTACTTATTTTTTCTGCTTCCACTTATTCTTTTACTACATTTTCTCTTTCTACCACTATTTCTTGTTCTTGTACAGATACTTTCACTATCTTCTACTTCTTGTTCTCCTTTTACGGCTGTTTTTCTTCTTCCACTTTTCTTCTGCTATTTCCTCTTCTTCTACTTCTTCCACTTTATCTTCATCTTCTGCTAATTCTGCTCTACTTCTGCTAATTCTTCTTCATTCAGCAGTGTTTCCGCAACATTTCAGCTAGAAGCATTGACACGCATTTTCCGCAGGGAAATGCAAATTTTCTAGTTATTAGTGTGAATGCTCAAGCATTCACACTATTGTTATCCAAATCTTTATTAGTGTGAATGCTTGAAAGCATTCACACTATTGTTATCCAGTTCTTTATTAGTGTGAATGCTTCAAAGCATTCACACTATTGTTATCCAGTTCTTTATTATTAGTGTGAATGCTTCAAGCATTCACACTATTGTTATCCAGTTCTTTATTATTATTATTAGTGTGAATGCTTGAAAGCATTCACACTATTGTTATCCAAATCTTTATTATTAGTGTGAATGCTTGAAAGCATTCACACTATTGTTATCCAAATCTTTATTAGTGTGAATGCTTGAAAGCATTCACACTATTGTTATCCAAATCTTTATTAGTGTGAATGCTCAAGCATTCACACTATTGTTATCCAAATCTTTATTATTATTATTCCACTTCCGTACGTTTTTTGCTTCGCTTCTACTCTTCAACCGTTTGTGCTACTTACACCGTTCAACTTTTATACTGTTCTGCTTCTTCTGGACAGGTGTGCTATATCTTTTCACGTTTTTACTACTTTTACTTTTTAAGTTATTTCACTTTTTCCACAAATTTTCAAAAAAAATTTCCCCATTGAAATGAATGGGATTTTTTTCCACTGTTTCACCTTCTTCTCAGCCTTATAACTTTTGCTGTGTTCCACGTAGAGACTTCATTTTTACTTTAAAACGTTCACACGTTTCTCCACTACTTTTACTACATTTACATTGTTTTGCTATCTTTTATACTTTTTAAACTATACTTCCAACTGTTTTGTGATGTTTTTTGCTGTCTTCCCCGTTTTTGAATGGGTGTCTATGTGGTGGAATGTTCAGAGCTAGAGTGCGTGACATCATCGTTAGAGTGTGGCAGAGTTGGGAGATGGGTTCAAAATCTCCCGAACAAATTGCTCTAGCGACCACAATTTTCACACCACATGACTAAATTTACCCTCAAAACGTAGGAAAACTTGTCCTCTCGCTCACATTAGGATTTCAGGACAAACGGAGCAACGGTTTGGACACTGTGAGCTTCAAAGCGGCAGGTGGTCCAAAAAACTCTCCATCTGCGATAATGTTAAGATTCTCCGATTCATTTGGAAACAGATCTCTCTTGACCAAGTTTTTACATCGCTGTGGTTCCCACATTTCTTGGATCCCAGACATAAAAATTACATCAACGCGTTCAGCTACCTCTCCTCTTGCTCATAAAATCATCATTCAGCCACCAACTCTTCATTTTACCCCTGAAAGTCTGCACTGAATAGGGAGATGTTTTCCCCGTTTTCTCAGTCTAAGCTGCCAGCTGAGTGCTGTTACTCTTGGTTGCAGTTACACACAAACACCCACACCACCACACACGCACACACATGCATTGAACTTCATACTGTAAATGGTCGACTTTTGCTTCAACTTCCTGTTCTTCTGCTTTTACTTCTTTTTCTGCGTACATGTCTTCTTTTACTACATTTTCTTATTCTGTCACTATTTCTTGTTCTCCTACAGATACTTTTACTTCTTCTGCGTCTTGTTTTAGTTTTGCTACTGTCGTTTTCTGCTATTTCCTCTTCTTCTGCTTCTTGTATTTCTGCTTTTACTACATCTTCTATTAATATTTCTTGTTCTTCTGCAGATACTTTTACTTCTTCTGCTTCTTGTTCTAGTTTTGCTAATGTCGTTTTCTGCTATTTCCTCTTCTTCTGCTTCTTGTATTTCTGCTTTTTCTACATCTTCTATTACTATTTCTTGTTCTTCTGAAGATACTTTTACTTCTTCTGCTTCTTGTTGTACTTTTACTAATGTTTGTCTTCTTCTACTTTTCTTCTGCTATTTCCTCTTCTTCCACTTTTTCTTCATCTTCTGCTAGTTCTTCTTCATTCAGCAGTGTTTCTGCAACATTTCAGCAGGAAGCATTCACACGCATTTTCCGCAGGGAAATGCAAATTTTCTAGTTATTATTATTATTCCACTTCCGTGCGTTTTTCGCTGCTCTTCTACTCTTCAACCGTTTGTGCTACTTTCACCGTTCAACTATCATACTGTTCAGCTTTTTCTGCTCATTATGGCTATATCTTTTCACGTTTTTACTACTTTTACTTTTTAAGTTATTTCACTTTTTTCACAAATTTTCACTATTTTTTTCCCCATTGAAATGAATGGGATTTTTTTCCACTTTTCAACCTTTTTCTCAGCCTTATAACTTTTGCTGTGTTCCACGTAGAGACTTCATTTTTACTTTAAAACGTTCACACGTTTCTCCACTACTTTTACTACATTTACATTGTTTTGCTATCTTTTATACTTTTTAAACTATACTTCCAACTGTTTTGTGATGTTTTTTGCTGTCTTCCACGTTTTTGAATGGGTGTGTATGTGGTGGAATGTTCAGAGCTAGAGTGCGTGACATCATCGCGAGAGTGCGGCAGAGTTGTGAGATTATTTCAAAATCTCCCGAACAAATTGCTCTAGCGACCACAATTTTCACACCACATGACTAAATTTACCCTCAAAACGTAGGAAAACTTGTCCTCTCGCTCACATTAAGATTTCAGGACAAACGGAGCTACGGTTTGGACACTGTGACCTTCAATGCGGCAGGTGGTCCAAAAAACTCTCCATCTGCGATAATGTTAAAAGAAACGAAAAATGTCAAATGAAAGAAAAATTGACTAAGTTTTTAAATCGCTGTAGTTCCAACATTTCTTGGATGCCAGACATAAAAATTACATCAACGCTTTCAGCTATCTCTGCTCGTGCTCATAAAATCATCATTCAGCCGCGAACTCTTCATTTTACCCCTTAAAATGAGCACTGAATAGGGAGATGTTCCCCCATTTTCTCAGTCGAAGCTGCCAGCTGAATGCAGTTGCTCTTGATTGCACTTACACACAAACACCCTCCCCTCCACATACGCACACACATGCATTGAACTTTGTACTGTAAATGCTTTGTGGCTCAGTTGGTAGAGTTGTCGCCCCTCAATCGGAAGGTTGAAGGTTCGATCCCCAGCTCCTGCGAGCAACATGTCCAATGTTCTTCTGCAGATACTTTTGCTTCTTGTTTTAGTTTTGCTACAGTCTTTTTCTGCTATTTCCTCTTCTTCTGCTTTTTGTATTTCTGCTTTTGCAACATCTTCTATTACTATTTCTTTTTCTTCTGCAGATACTTTTACTTCTTCTGTTTCTTGTTTTAGTTTTGCTACTGTCTTTTTCTGCTATTTCCTCTTCTTCTGCTTCTTGTATTTCTGCTTTTGCTACATCTTCTTCTATTACTATTTCTTTTTCTTCTGCAAATAACTTCTTCTGCTTCTTGTTTTAGTTTTGCTGTCTTTTCTGATATTTCCTCTTCTTCTGCTTCTTGTATTTCTGCTTTTAATACATCTTCTTCCATTACTATTTCTTGTTCTTCTGCAGATAATTTAACTTCTTCAGCTTATTGTTGTACTTTTACTACTGTTTGTCTTCTACTTTTCTTCTGCTATATCCTCTTCTTCTACCTCTTGTTCTTCTGCTTTTACTTCTTTTACTATATTTTCTTCCATCACTATTTCTTGTTCTTGTACAGATACTTTCACTTTCTTCTACTTCCTTTTCTCCTTTTACTACTGTTTTTCTTCTTCCACTTTTCTTCTGCTATTTCCTCTTCTTCCACTTTTCTTCTGCTATTTCCTCTTCTTCCACTTTTCTTCTGCTATTTCCTCTTCTTCCACTTTTCTTCTGCTATTTCCTCTTCTTCTACTTGTTCCACTTTTTCTTCATCTTCTGCTAATTTTCCTCTTTTTCTGCTGATTTTTCTTCATTCAGCAGTGTTTCCGCAACATTTCAGCAGGAAGCATTCACACGCATTTTCCGCAGGGAAATGCAAATTTTCTAGTTAGTGTGAATGCTTCAAGCATTCACACTATTGTTATCCAGTTCTTTATTAGTGTGAATGCTTGAAAGCATTCACACTATTGTTATCCAAATCTTTATTATTAGTGTGAATGCTCAAGCATTCACACTATTGTTATCCAAATCTTTATTATTATTATTCCACTTCCGTACGTTTTTTGCTTCGCTTCTACTCTTCAACCGTTTGTGCTACATTCACCGTTCAACTTTTATACTGTTCTGCTTCTTCTGGACAGGTGTGCTATATCTTTTCACGTTTTTACTACTTTTACTTTTTAAGTTATTTCACTTTTTCCACAAATTTTCAAAAAAAATTTCCCCATTGAAATGAATGGGATTTTTTTCCACTGTTTCACCTTTTTCTCAGCCTTATAACTTTTGCTGTGTTCCACGTAGAGACTTCATTTTTACTTTAAAACGTTCACACGTTTCTCCACTACCTTTACTACATTTACATTGTTTTGCTATCTTTTATACTTTTTAAACTATACCTCCAACTGTTTTGTGATGTTTTTTGCTGTCTTCCCCGTTTTTGAATGGGTGTCTATGTGGTGGAATGTTCAGAGCTAGAGTGGGTGACATCATCGTTAGAGTGTGGCAGAGTTGGGAGATGGGTTCAAAATGTCCCGAACAAATTGCTCTAGCGACCACAATTTTCACACCACATGACTAAATTTACCCTCAAAACGTAGGAAAACTTGTCCTCTCGCTCACATTAAGATTTCAGGACAAACGGAGCAACGGTTTGGACACTGTGAGCTTCAAAGCGGCAGGTGGTCCAAAAAACTCTCCATCTGCGATAATGTTAAGATTCACCGATTCATTTGGAAACAGATCTCTCTTGACCAAGTTTTTACATCGCTGTGGTTCCCACATTTCTTGGATCCCAGACATAAAAATTACATCAACGCGTTCAGCTACCTCTCCTCTTGCTCATAAAATCATCATTCAGCCACCAACTCTTCATTTTACCCCTGAAAGTCTGCACTGAATAGGGAGATGTTTTCCCTGTTTTCTCAGTCTAAACTGCCAGCTGAGTGCTGTTACTCTTGGTTGCAGTTACACACAAACACCCACACCCCCACACACGCACACACATGCATTGAACTTCATACTGTAAATGGTCTACTTTTGCTTCAACTTCCTGTTCTTCTGCTTTTACTTCTTTTTCTGCGTACATGTCTTCTTTTACTACATTTTCTTATTCTGTCACTATTTCTTGTTCTCCTACAGATACTTTTACTTCTTCTGCGTCTTGTTTTAGTTTTGCTACAGTCTTTTTCTGCTATTTCCTCTTCTTCTGCTTCTTGTATTTCTGCTTTTACTTCATCTTTTTCCATTACTATTTCTTCTGCAGATACTTTTACTTCTTTTGCTTCTTGTTTTAGTTTTGCTACTGTCGTTTTCTGCTATTTCCTCTTCTTCTGCTTCTTGTATTTCTGCTTTTACTACATCTTCTTCTATTACTATTTCTTGTTCTTCTGCAGATACTTTTACTTCTTCTGCTTCTTGTTCTAGTTTTGCTAATGTCTTTTTCTGCTATTTCCTCTTCTTCTGCTTTTTGTATTTCTGCTTTTACTTCATCTTCTTCTTCCATTACTATTTCCTGTTCTTCTGCAGATACTTTTACGTCTTCTGCTTCTTGTTTTAGTTTTGCTACTGTCTTTTTATGCTTTTTCTTCCTCTTCTGCTTCTTGTATTTCTGCTTTTTCTACATCTTCTATTACTATTTCTTGTTCTTCTGAAAAAACTTTTACTTCTTCTGCTTCTTGTTGTACTTTTACTAATGTTTGTCTTCTTCTACTTTTCTTCTGCTATTTCCTCTTCTTCCACTTTTTCTTCATCTTCTGCTAGTTCTTCTTCATTCAGCAGTGTTTCTGCAACATTTCAGCAGGAAGCATTCACACGCATTTTCCGCAGGGAAATGCAAATTTTCTAGTTATTATTATTATTATTATTATTCTACTTCCGTACGTTTTTCACTGCTCTTCTACTCTTCAACCGTTTGTGCTACATTCACCGTTCAACTATCATACTGTTCTGCTTCTTCTGGACATGTGTGCTATATCTTTTCACGTTTTTACTACTTTTACTTTTTAAGTTATTTCACTTTTTCCACAAATTTTCAAAAAAAATTTCCCCATTGAAATGAATGGGATTTTTTTCCACTGTTTCACCTTCTTCTCAGCCTTATAACTTTTGCTGTGTTCCACGTAGAGACTTCATTTTTACGTTAAAACGTTCACACGTTCTTCTGCAGCTTTTGCTACATTTACATTGTTTTGCTATCTTTTATACTTTTTAAACTATACCTCCAACTGTTTTGTGATGTTTTTTGCTGTCTTCCCTGTTTTTGAATGGGTGTCTATGTGGTGGAATGTTCAGAGCTAGAGTGGGTGACATCATCGTTAGAGTGTGGCAGAGTTGGGAGATGGGTTCAAAATCTCCCGAACAAATTGCTCTAGCGACCACAATTTTCACACCACATGACTAAATTTACCCTCAAAACGTAGGAAAACTTGTCCTCTCGCTCACATTAGCATTTCAGGACAAACGGAGCAACGGTTTGGACACTGTGAGCTTCAAAGCGGCAGGTGGTCCAAAAAACTCTCCATCTGCGATAATGTTAAGATTCTCCGATTCATTTGGAAACAGATCTCTCTTGATCAAGTTTTTACATCGCTGTGGTTCCCACATTTCTTGGATCCCAGACATAAAAATTACATCAACGCGTTCAGCTACCTCTCCTCTTGCTCATAAAATCATCATTCAGCCACCAACTCTTCATTTTACCCCTGAAAGTCTGCACTGAATAGGGAGATGTTTTCCCCGTTTTCTCAGTCTAAGCTGCCAGCTGAGTGCTGTTACTCTTGGTTGCAGTTACACACAAACACCCACACCCCCACACACGCACACACATGCATTGAACTTCATACTGTAAATGGTCTACTTTTGCTTCAACTTCCTGTTCTTCTGCTTTTACTTCTTTTTCTACGTACATGTCTTCTTTTACTACATTTTCTTATTCTATTACTATTTCTTGTCCTTCTACAGATACTTTTACTACTTGTTCTAATTGTACTACTGTTTTTATGCTATTTCCTCTTCTTCTACTTCTGCTTTTACTTCTTTTTCTGCTTCCACTTCTTTTACTACATTTTCTTCTATCACTATTTCTTGTTCTTGTACAGATACTTTCAATTTCTTCTACTTCCTTTTACTACTGTTTTTCTTCTTCCACTTTTCTTCTGCTATTTCCTCTTCTTCTACCTCTTGTTCTTCTGCTTTTACTTCTTTTTCTGCTTCCACTTCTTTTACTACATTTTCTTCTATCACTATTTCTTGTTCTTGTACAGATACTTTCACTTTCTTCTACTTCCTTTTCTCCTTTTACTACTGTTTTTCTTCTTCCACTTTTCTTCTGCTATTTCCTCTTCTTCCACTTTTCTTCTGCTATTTCCTCTTCTTCCACTTTTCTTCTGCTATTTCCTCTTCTTCTACTTGTTCCACTTTTTCTTCATCTTCTGCTAATTTTCCTCTTTTTCTGCTGATTTTTCTTCATTCAGCAGTGTTTCCGCAACATTTCAGCAGGAAGCATTCACACGCATTTTCCGCAGGGAAATGCAAATTTTCTAGTTATTATTAGTGTGAATGCTCAAGCATTCACACTATTGTTATCCAAATCTTTATTATTATTATTATTATTCCACTTCCGTGCGTTTTTCGCTGCTCTTCTACTCTTCAACCGTTTGTGCTACTTTCACCGTTCAACTATCATACTGTTCAGCTTTTTCTGCTCATTATGGCTATATCTTTTCACGTTTTTACTACTTTTACTTTTTAAGTTATTTCACTTTTTTCACAAATTTTCACAATTTTTTTCCCCATTGAAATGAATGGGATTTTTTTCCACTTTTCAACCTTTTTCTCAGCCTTATAACTTTTGCTGTGTTCCACGTAGAGACTTCATTTTTACTTTAAAACGTTCACACGTTTCTCCACTACTTTTACTACATTTACATTGTTTTGCTATCTTTTATACTTTTTAAACTATACTTCCAACTGTTTTGTGATGTTTTTTGCTGTCTTCCACGTTTTTGAATGGGTGTGTATGTGGTGGAATGTTCAGAGCTAGAGTGCGTGACATCATCGCGAGAGTGCGGCAGAGTTGTGAGATTATTTCAAAATCTCCCGAACAAATTGCTCTAGCGACCACAATTTACACACCACATGACTAAATTGACCCTCAAAACGTAGGAAAACTTGTCCTCTCGCTCACATTAAGATTTCAGGACAAACGGAGCTACGGTTTGGACACTGTGACCTTCAAAGCGGCAGGTGGTCCAAAAAACTCTCCATCTGCGATAATGTTAAAAGAAACGAAAAATGTCAAATGAAAGAAAAATTGACTAAGTTTTTAAATCGCTGTAGTTCCAACATTTCTTGGATGCCAGACATAAAAATTACATCAACGCGTTCAGCTAACTCTCCTCTTGCTCATAAAATCATCATTCAGCCACTAACTCTTAATTTAACCCCTTAAAATGAGCACTGAATTGGGAGATGTTCCCCCATTTTCCTAGTCGAAGCTGCCAGCTGAATGCAGTTCCTCTTGATTGCACTTACACACACAAACACCCTCCCCTCCACACACGCACACACATGCATTGAAATTTATACTGTTAATGCCTCGTTTCATGATTGGTGGCTGTGGCTCAGTTGGTAGAGTCGTCGCCCTTCAATCAGAAGGTTGAGGGATCGATCCCAAGCTCCTGCGAGCAACATGTCCAATGTGTCCTGTTCTTGTACAGATACTTTCACTTCCTTTTCTCCTTTTACTACTGTTTTTCTGCTATTTCCTCTTCTTCTACTGCTTGTTCTTCTGCTTTTACTTCTTTTTCTGCTTCCACTTCTTTTACTACATGTTCTTATTCTATCACTATTTCTTGTTCTTGTATAGACACTTTTGCTTTCTTCTTTTACTTGTTCTACTTTTACTATTCCTACTTTTACTACATTTTCTTTTATCACTATTTCTTGTTCTTGTACAGATACTTTCACTTCCTTTTCTCCTTTTACTACTGTTTTTCTGCTATTTCCTCTTTTTCTACTGCTTGTTCTTCTGCTTTTACTTCTTTTTCTGCTTCCACTTCTTTTACTACATGTTCTTATTCTATCACTATTTCATGTTCTTGTACAGACACTTTTGCTTTCTTCTTCTTCTTGTTCTACTTTTACTATTCCTACTTTTACTAAATTTTCTTCTATCACTATTTCTTGTTCTTGTACAGATACTTTCACTTCCTTTTACTACTGTTTTTCTGCTATTTCCTCTTCTTCTACTGCTTGTTCTTCTGCTTTTACTTCTTTTTCTGCTTCCACTTCTTTTACTACATTTTCTTCTATCACTATTTCTTGTTCTTGTACAGATACTTTCACTTTCTTCTACTTCATTTTCTCCTTTTACTACTGTTTTTCTTCTTCCACTTTTCTTCTGCTATTTCCTCTTCTTCCACTTTTCTTCTGCTATTTCCTCTTCTTCCACTTTTCTTCTGCTATTTCCTCTTCTTCTACTTGTTCCACTTTTTCTTCATCTTCTGCTAATTTTCCTCTTTTTCTGCTGATTTTTCTTCATTCAGCAGTGTTTCCGCAACATTTCAGCAGGAAGCATTCACACGCATTTTCCGCAGGGAAATGCAAATTTTCTAGTTATTATTATTATTCTTCTACTTCCGTACGTTTTTTGCTTTGCTTCTACTTTTGCACCGTTTGTGCTACTTTCACCGTTCAACTATCATACTGTTCAGCTTTTTCTGCTCATTATGGCTATATCTTTTCACGTTTTTACTACTTTTACTTTTTAAGTTATTTCACTTTTTCCACAAATTTTCACAAATTTTTTCCCCATTGAAATGAATGGGATTTTTTTCCACTGTTCCACCTTTTTCTCAGCCTTATAACTTTTGCTGTGTTCCACGTAGAGACTTCATTTTTACTTTAAAACGTTCACACGTTTCTCCACTACTTTTACTACATTTACATTGTTTTGCTATCTTTTATACTTTTTAAACTATACCTCCAAATGTTTTGTGATGTTTTTTGCTGTCTTCCACGTTTTTGAATGGGTGTCTATGTGGTGGAATGTTCAGAGCTAGAGTGATGACATCATCGCTTAGAGTGCGGCAGAGATGTGAGATTATTTAAAAATCTCCTGAACAAATTGCTCTAGCGACCACAATTTTCACACCACATGACTAAATTTACCCTCAAAACGTAGGAAAACTTGTCCTCTCGCTCACATTAAAGTTTCAGGACAAACGGAGCTACGGTTTGGACACTGTGAGCTTCAAAGCGGCAGGTGGTCCAAAAAACTCTCCATCTGCGATAATGTTAAGATCCACCGATTCATCTGGAAACTGATCTCTCTTGACAAAGTTTTCACATCGCTGTAGTTCCCACATTTCTTGGATCCCAGACATAAAAATTACATCAACGCGTTCAGCTAACTCTCCTCTTGCTCATAAAATCATCATTCAACCACCAACTCTTAATTTAACCCCTTAAAATGAGCACTGAATAGGGAGATGTTCCCCCATTTTCTCAGTCGAAGCTGCCAGCTGAATGCAGTTGCTCTTGATTGCACTTACACACACAAACACCCTCCCCTCCACACACGCACACACATGCATTGAACTTTATACTGTAAATGCTTTTCTTCATGATTGGCGGCTGTGGCTCAGTTGGTAGAGTCAATCGGAAGGTTGAGGGTTCGATCCCCAGCTCCTGCGAGTGACATGTCTGATGTGTCCTGTTCTTGTACAGATACTTTCAATTTCTTCTACTTCCTTTCACTACTGTTTTTCTTCTTCCACTTTTCTTCTGCTATTTACTCTTCTTCTACCTCTTGTTCTTCTGCTTTTACTTCTTTTTCTGCTTCCACTTCTTCTTTTACTACATGTTCTGATTCTATCACTATTTCTTGTTCTTGTACAGACACTTTTACTTTCTTCTACTTCTTGTTCTACTTTTACTACTGTTTTTTTCTGCTATTTCCTTTTCATCTACTTCTTGTTCTTCTGCTTTTACTACGTTTTCTTCCATCACTACTTCTTGTTCTTCAACACATGCTTTTACGTCTTCTGCTTCTTGTTCTAGTTATTATTATTATTCCACTTCCGTGCGTTTTTCGCTGCTCTTCTACTCTTCAACCGTTTGTACTACTTTCACCGTTCAACTATCATACTGTTCAGCTTTTTCTGCTCATTATGGCTATATCTTTTCACGTTTTTACTACTTTTACTTTTTAAGTTATTTCACTTTTTCCACAAATTTTCACAATTTTTTTCCCCATTGAAATGAATGGGATTTTTTTCCACTGTTTCACCTTTTTCTCAGCCTTGTAACTTTTGCTGTGTTCCACGTAGAGACTTCATTTTTACTTTAAAACGTTCACATGTTTTTCCACTACTTTTACTACATTTACATTGTTTTACTATTTTTTATACTTTTTAAACTATACCTCCAACTGTTTTGTGATGTTTTTTGCTGTCTTCCCCGTTTTTGAATGGGTGTCTATGTGGTGGAATGTTCAGAGCTAGAGTGGGTGACATCATCGTTAGAGTGTGGCAGAGTTGGGAGATGGGTTCAAAATCTACCGAACAAATTGCTCTAGCGACCACAATTTTCACACCACATGACTAAATTTACCCTCATTTCAGGAGAAACGGAGCTACGGTTTGGACACTGTGACCTTCAAAGCGGCAGGTGGTCCAAAAAACTCTCCATCTGCGATAATGTTAAGATTCATCGATTCATCTGGAAACTGATCTCTCTTGACAAAGTTTTTACATCGCTGTGGTTCCCACATTTCTTGGATCCCAGACATAAAAATTACATCAACGCGTTCAGCTAACTCTCCTCTTGCTCATAAAATCATCATTAAGCCACCAACTCTTCATTTAACCCCTTAAAATTGGCAATCAATGGGGAGACATTTTCCCCTTTTGCTCACTGTCTTAGCTGCCAGCTGACTGCAGTTACTCTTGATTGTAGTTACACACACAAACACCCACACCCCCACACACATGCATTGAACTTCATACTGGAAATGGTCTACTTTTGCTTCAACTTCCTGTTCCTCTGCTTTTACTTCTTTTTCTGCTTCCACTTCTTCTTTTACTACATTTTCTTATTCTATCACTATTTCTTGTCCTTCTACAGATACTTTTACTACTTGTTCTAATTGTACTACTGTTTTTATGCTATTTCCTCTTCTTCTACTTCTGCTTTTACTTCTTTTTCTGCTTCCACTTCTTTTACTACATTTTCTTCTATCACTATTTCTTGTTCTTGTACAGATACTTTCACTTTCTTCTACTTCCTTTTCTCCTTTTACTACTGTTTTTCTTCTTCCACTTTTCTTCTGCTATTTCCTCTTCTTCCCCTTTTCTTCTGCTATTTCCTCTTCTTCCCCTTTTCTTCTGCTATTTCCTCTTCTTCCCCTTTTCTTCTGCTATTTCCTCTTCTTCCACTTTTCTTCTGCTATTTCCTCTTCTTCCACTTTTCTCCTGCTATTTCCTCTTCTTCCACTTTTTCTTCATCTTCTGCTAACTTTCCTCTTTTTCTGCTGATTTTTCTTCATTCAGCAGTGTTTCCGCAACATTTCAGCAGGAAGCATTCACACGCATTTTCCGCAGGGAAATGCAAATTTTCTAGTTAGTGTGAATGCTTCACAGCATTCACACTATTGATATCCAAATCTTTATTATTATTATTATTATTATTATTATTCCACTTCCGTGCTTCGCTTCTACTCTTCAACCGTTTGTCCTACTTTCACTGTTCAACTATCATACTGTTCAGCTTTTTCTGCTCAAGTGTGCTATGACTTTTCACGTTTGTACCACTTTTACTTTTTAAGTTATTTCACTTTTTCCACAAAATTCTGCCCCATAGAAATGAATGGGAAATGTTTCACTCAGAAGGTTGAGTGTTCGATCCCCAGCTCCTGCGATTAAAACTACTCTTCAAACATTTGTGTTACGTTCACCATTCAACTATCATACTGTTCAGCTTTTTCTGCTCATGTGTGCTATGACTTTTCACGTTTGTACCACTTTTACTTTTTAAGTTATTTCACTTTTTCCACCAAATTCTGCCCCATTCAAATGAATGGGAAACGTTTCAACTTTTCCACCTCTTCTTCTGGTTATGGTATTTTTCCTGCTATTTCATCTGCTTCGGCTGTGGCTCAGTTGGTAGAGTCGTCACCCTTCACTCAGAAGGTTGAGTGTTCAATCCCCGGTTCCTCCGAGCAACACTACCCTTTCAGCCGTTTGTGCTACTTTCACTGTTCAACTATCATTCTGTTCAGCTTTTTCTGCTCATGTGTGCTATGACTTTTCACGTTTGTACCACTTTTACTTTTTAAGTTATTTCACTTTTTCCACCAAATTCTGCCCCATTCAAATGAATGGGAAACGTTTCAACTTTTCCACCTCTTCTTCTGCTTATGGTATATTTCCTGCTATTTCATCTGCTTCGGCTGTGGCTCAGTTGGTAGAGTTGTCGCCTGTCAATCACAAGGTTGAGGGATTGATCCCCAGCTCCTGCGAGCAACACTACTCTTCAACCATTAGTGCTGCTTTCACCGTTCAACTATCATTCTGTTCAGCTTTTTCTGCTAATTATGGCTATGACTTTTCACGTTTGTACCACTTTTACTTTTTAAGTTATTTCACTTTTTCCACCAAATTCTGCCCCATTCAAATGAATGGGAAACGTTTCAACTTTTCCACCTCTTCTTCTGCTTATGGTATTTTTCCTGCTGTTTTCTCTGCTTCAGCATTAGCTCAGTTGGTAGAGTCGTCACCCTTCACTCAGAAGGTTGAGTGTTCAATCCCCGGTTCCTCCGAGCAACACTACCCTTTCAGCCGTTTGTGCTACTTTCACTGTTCAACTATCATTCTGTTCAGCTTTTTCTGCTCATGTGTGCTATGACTTTTCACGTTTGTACCACTTATACTTTTTAAGTTATTTCACTTTTTCCACCAAATTCTGCCCTATTCAAATGAATGGGAAACATTTCAACTATTCAACCTCTTCTTCTGCTTATTGTTTTTTTTCTGCTATATCGTCAGCTTTGGCTGTGGCTCAGTTTGTGACTCTTCGCCTTTCACTCAGAAGGATGAGAGTTCGATCCCCAGCTCCTGCGAATGACACTAATCTTCAACAGTTTGTGCTACTTTCACCGTTCAACTATCATACTATTCAGCTTTTTCTGCTCATTATGGCTATGACTTTTCACGTTTTTACTTATGTTTTTTTTGCTATTTCCTCTTCTTCTGCTTCTTGTATTTCTGCTTTTGCTACATCTTCTTCTTCTGCAGATGCTTTTACTTCTTCTGCTTCTTCTTTTAGTTTTGCTACTGTCTTTGCGTGTGAATGCATGTGAAGCATTCACACGCATTTTCCGCAGGGAAATGCAATTTTTCTAGTTATTATTATTATTCCACTTCCGTGCGTTTTTCGCTGCTCTTCTACTCTTCAACCGTTTGTGCTACTTTCACCGTTCAACTATCATACTGTTCAGCTTTTTCTGCTCATTATGGCTATATCTTTTCACGTTTTTACTACTTTTACTTTTTAAGTTATTTCACTTTTTTCACAAATTTTCACAATTTTTTTCCCCATTGAAATGAATGGGATTTTTTTCCACTGTTTCACCTTTTTCTCAGCCTTATAACTTTTGCTGTGTTCCACGTAGAGACTTCATTTTTACTTTCAAACGTTCACACGTTTTTCCACTACTTTTACTACATTTACATTGTTTTGCTATCTTTTATACTTTTTAAACTATACCTCCAACTGTTTTGTGATGTTTTTTACAGTTTTTTACGTTTTTGAATGGGTGTCTATGTGGTGGAATGTTCAGAGCTAGAGTGCGTGACATCATCGCGAGAGTGCGGCAGAGTTGGGAGATGGGTTCAAAATCTCCCGAACAAATTGCTCTAGCGACCACAATTTTCACACCACATGAATAAATGTACCCTCAAAACGTAGGAAGACTTGTCCTCTCGCTCACATTAGGATTTCAGGAGAAACGGAGCTACGGTTTGGACACTGTGACCTTCAAAGCGGAAGGTGGTCCAAAAAACTCTCCATCTGCGATAATGTTAAGATTCATCGATTCATCTGGAAACTGATCTCTCTTGACAAAGTTTTTACATCGCTGTGGTTCCCACATTTCTTGGATCCCAGACATAAAAATTACATCAACGCGTTCAGCTAACTCTCCTCTTGCTCATAAAATCATCATTAAGCCAACAACTCTTCATTTAACCCCTTAAAATTGGCAATCAATGGGGAGACATTTTCCCCTTTTGCTCACTGTCTTAGCTGCCAGCTGACTGCAGTTACTCTTGATTGTAGTTACACACACAAACACCCACACCCCCACACCCCCACACACATGCATTGAACTTTATACTGGAAATGGTCTACTTTTGCTTCAACTTCCTGTTCTTCTGCTTTTACTTCTTTTTCTGCTTCCACTTCTTCTTTTACTACATTTTCTTATTCTATCACTATTTCTTGTTCTCCTGCAGATACTTTCACTTTCTTCTGCTTCTTGTTTTAGTTTTGCTACTGTCTTTTTTCTGCTTCCATGTCTTCTTTTACTACATTTTCTTATTCTATCACTATTTCATGTTCTTATTCTATCACTATTTCATGTTCTTATTCTATCACTATTTCATGTTCTTGTACAGATACTTTCACTTTCTTCTACTTCTTTTACTTTGACAACTGTTTTTTTCTGCTACTTCCACTTTTTCTTCATCTTCTGCAAAATTTTCCATCAGCAGTGTTTTGCACAACATTTCCACAGGGAAACACACTCACACACTCTCTCTCTCTCTCACACACACACACACACACACACACACACACATACATCTTACAGAGAGGGGACTATCAGGCTACTAGCCACGTGTGGTCTTCTCTTTCTGCAATACTACAAGTATTTGGGTTGTTTTTAAAACATAATATTACTTCAAATGTTAATGTCTCTCCCACACACACACACATACACACACACTCTCTAACACACACTCACACACACAC
>NC_136703.1:9519205-9674205 GCF_947650265.1 Symphodus melops
GAAATTAGGGAGGGGAATGCAGTAGACAACTATACATAGCAGCACTTTTGATAAAAATGCTTTCATTATTTTGCAATGGGAATGTGTAGCCTGTTTAGGTAACTCATTTATCCTATCATTGTGGAATGATTTACATCTAAAATGGGTTGTCGTTACTTAAAATGTATGCATACTGGATCAAAGTACTGTACAATACTATTTTTCTATTTATTTAAGGACAATCAAAGGGTTGGCGTCACCCTGTGGAGGGAGGTCGCACTATGCCCTGTGGCGGCTGGAGCCTGGGTGGAGGTCACCCACCTTAGGTCCAGAGAGTCGGGGTTTGGGACTAAATCCCACTCAACCCAATTCACCGAAATAGTGGTAGGTTTTTATTAAGTCTCAGCCAATTAAGTACCATTAGCTGTTTTCCAGTTTTCACTTATCTTGAAAAAGGCAGTTTTAACTAATGTTTATTTCTTGCCATCAGGAGGCCAGCACCAGCCAGGAGGCCAAATGCCTGGGGGCAGACAATGTGCCAGGGCAGCCGGGGTGGCTTCACCTGCTTCTTGAGAGTGGGGAAATGCCGCTAATTTCTGAGGAGAAATGGGGGGATTTCTTTCAAAAAATGGTGTCAGTCCCTTTCCCAGTATATATATCAGTTAAAGGGGGGGTTGTTCACGAAATCTTTCCAGTAGGGAAGGACAAGGAGGGGGAGGATGAAGAGGGGAAGAAGGAGGGGGAGGATGAAGAGGGGAAGAAGAAGGGGGAGGAATACAAAGAGGGGAAGCAGGGGCAGGTGGAGGGAGAGGAAGAAGAAATGAAGGAGGGGGAGGAATGAGGAAAAAGGGAATAGGGAATAATGTATATATGTTTTAAATGTTTTTTACTGATCAATGTGTTTAATTTTTATGTTGAAAAGAGTTATCGTTCATTTGTTTTAAATAATTATTGTTAGTTTAGATTAGTTTTTGTAGTTTATCTAGTTAGTTTTGATGTAAATAATTATTGTTAGTTTAGATTAGTTTTGTAGTTTATCTAGTTAGTTTAGATTTAAATAATTATTGTTAGTTTAATTTTTATGTTAAGTTATGTTATGTTTATGTTATGTTATGTCAAAATAAATTGTTAACTTGTACAAAGTGACTGATTGATTGTTTACTTGGACAAAGTGACTATACAATTAAAGCACAATAACTTCAACCACGTAATAATAATATAATTAGTCTATTAGATCTCTCTCTCTCTTTTTCTCTCTCTCGCTCTCTTTCATTGATCAATCAATAAAATGAATTGTCTTTTTTTTTTTTTTTAATGTAGAGTACTTGGTTCCCTCCTGTTAAAAGGGATTGAATCAATCACGGAGCATGTCCTAAACTAATGTCTATATTACTTTCTTTTAATTCGCTTTCCTGACGCTCATCAGTGACCATAAGAGCAAATCCAATAATTTATTTAAAAAATGTCAATGTTAGAGTTTTCTCCAATGCCCATGCTTTCAATTATTCAGCTAACAAGTGACCGGTTTCACCAGGTGCTGAGAAGTGCTTTATAGTTTACCGACTTGCAGCACCACGGACAGCATCACGTTAAGGTGTGCTTATCGGCCTTGTGGTGTTTGTGTGTGTGTTGGAGTCCAAATGCATGCTTTTCTGGTAAGACGTGTGCTGGGTGTGCTTTTACCTGTCGCTCTGTCGCGCTGGACTATTTAAGCGCTCCCATTCCCATTAATTCCCCTTTGACCTCACGCTCTTCCGGGTCCTCTGTGTTGGTCGCCTTGTCCTCCAGCTCCAGGTAGATCCCATTTCATGTCCGAATGCATAAAATAAATCCCATTTATTAAGCCGTGGTTCTATAATGTTTATAGTGCCGCTGTTTGGCTGCGAGCCCCACACCGCTGCGCTCCGTCGCTTCTGCACCTCTTTTGTGCGCGCAGCGTGACTCTTCTCATGCAGGTAACAATCTCCTTAATCCATCTCTCTTCTGTCTAACCAGCGTTTAGGTTGCAGCCACGCTGCAGGCCAGGCAGATTGCTTTGCATTGTGCACTCGTGGCTCACATTAGCGAGTAACCTGTTGCTGTCAGGTTTAGTTTAGTTGGTAATCCAAATGTCTGTTTCTTTAGGTGTCCTCGGTGGTCTGCAGTGGCACTGGCACGTTGCCTCTGCTGCTTTGCTTTGCCCTTTACCTCCTTCGTTCTGCTCTGCCTTGCTCCTCGCGCACCGTTGGGGTGCTTGCGCTCTGCGCATTCGTGTCTCCAAACCTGACACTTTGAACCGCGGGCTCTGGGCCCGAGCATCTGGCGCTTTTTAAATGTATTTTGTCCCACAGCAATTGTGACTGCATTGAAATGAATTGAAATTAAATGTTTTTCTACCAATGCAAAATAAAGTTTTTTTAATTTAAATGGAACCGGTTGCCTACTCTTAATATACTTACTTACGTGCCTTCAGGCTGTAATATTTCCCCAGGAAGTCTGGGGTGGCGTTGTTGGAAAATCTATCATAATAAAGGATTATTATTATAATTTACATTCTGTTAACCCCTCAGCTGCCACACTTTTTATCGCTTTGGTTTTAGGCACCCACCGGCATAATCGGTTTATTTAGTCTTTGCATATTAATCTTTCATTGCTTGGTTATCTTTTTAGTTAATTGTTTACATTTTCTAGATGGACTAAAATCTCCCGAACTTAAATTCCTTGTGTGTTCAACGTGGCCAATAAAAGTGATTCTGACGTTTGCCCAGGGACAACAAAACTTTCGCATGTTTACGCGTTGTTGTTTCACCCACTATTTATATTGAAAATGTTCTCATTGATATTACACCGAGGACTGTTGCATAGCGGCAATATGTAGCGCTGTCGCTCAGCCGGACAGGGTTCGCGACCCTCACTCAGCAGGTTTTTTTTTATTTTTTAGTGACCTTGTCCAATTTACGGCCCACGGACCGGATCCCTTTGGGAAGAAAGGGGACCATTTCAAAACATATTTTCACTACATTTTATCATCCCACCAGCATAATCATATAAAGGTCTAACAGATTATACATATTATCAATTTTTCTTTAGAAAGATAGACAGATATAATTCTATAGATAAAACTTGTGGGCAAAATGCAGTAATGATGCCAACCGCTACTATGTGTTAACAAATATAGTAGCAATGTAATAACTTTAATTTATAAATGTCAAACTTCTCAACAAACATCTTCAAAATGATCTCCGTGCAAAAAAAGACAAAAGACGAAAATACTGTGTGCATGGCCTCGCTGTCAGTGAATTCCTTTATTCCGAGGGACATTGAACGCCTCGCTCACAGACTGCTTCATCTGCGCAAGCGCGTTAGTGTCACTCGTCTGTGGATTTTTTTGCGGTAAGTGTGCTTAGTGCTGAAATGTGTTCCCTTACTATTTAAGACTTTCACGGTACACAAACACATCCTGGGTTTTAGAAATAGGCCATAATGTTCTCTATTATCGACTGTTACCGTGGAGGAAAGGGGTAGTTAAAATATTGTACATTACAACCGGAAAGTTCTACTCTTGCGCTAATTAGCTTGTGGCTAGCTGCCAATGAGTCAGCAGCCAGCTGAACTGTTAGTAACATCCGGTACAGCGGGAAATGCTTGTCTACACATAAAGCAATTTGTTAACTATGTGTTAGTACAGTGCATGTTACAGACAAACTACATTTTGTGTTCTGTCACAGAAAAAACTAATAACTAATACAAACGAGTCGTATGGTTAACGTTTTAACTTGTAACCGTCCTGTCTGACAGCGCGAGCGCTGCATCACGCGCGTTCTGAGGTCTGACAGACGTTTATCTCTCTGGATGGCAGCGGTGATCACATTGAAATAAAACGTGAAGTAATACACAATTTACTGCTGATATTTAGTTTAAGTAAATGTAGTATATGTCGTCAAACTTTTATTTATGGGTATTTTTCAATATAGAATTATTGAATTTGAGAGCCGCAATGATTTATTTCATGTACCAAGAACAACTTGTGTCCTCACAAATGTAAGTTTGTCATGTAGCTTTATTGTAGAGTTTTAATTGTTGAACTTTTGGTAATAAAACCCCTCAAACATTACATTCAAATGTCTTTTTCTTCTCTTCCTCCAACACCACTCTGCCATCACCTCCTGCACTTTTAAATCTGACTGGACTCCTTCCCCCCATCAGAAGAGTAAGTATACACACATTAATCTTCATTTTACCATCATTAACTGGAAATCTTACAGATTTTGAACATGTGCTGGTTCTCGAACAGTAGCAGCATATTGTTGATGACACGAGACTGTTTAACAAACGTTTGCCTTTTGAAAAGCAATTAGCACAGTTTAGCCTCTGATTGTACAACTTACCCTTAATGTGACTTGTATCTCATCGCAAACCTATGTGTGAAATAAGCCTGGAACAGAACTGTCTATTCACACTTTTTAATTTGTCTACTGTAAAGTATATGGAAACATGTCACAGCACTATTATCTTGTTTAGTCTTAGATTGAATTAGATTTAATCCTTATTGTCTCACCTGAGAACAGAATTGTGTCATATTAATGGACAGGCTAAAGATCCAATGAAGCTGCAGAAACAAGGAGGATTTAGTTGGTCCAATTCAATGTTTATATATTCAACATATTCAGATAAAGAATCCACTCTGAAACTACTCTGATTGAGCTGTGACATGTTTCTGTCATTTTAACCCGTGTTAACAGAGCACTTCTCCTGTTCTTTGTCTTTTCAGACCACCATTGACACCCTGCTCAAATCTGATCGGTAAGAACACTGAGAAAAAGTGTTTAGCTGCCAAACTAATATATCATTACTTAGCGTTACTGAATCTCACCATATTAACATGTAATTTATCTTTTCTTGCTAGTATGGCTTCCAACATACTGTAATATAGGAAATGTATTTTAATAAGACAAAGTGAATCATATTTTGACACACAAGTTCATCATCAAAAACAGTCCTGTAGTCTGGTGGACGTTAGGCTAACAAGCTTCACTTCCTTAGTTTCCTCTTCATTGACTTTGATAGGTGTGTTTTTGTTTGTGCTGTCATTCATGTGATGCTTTTATACACAGCTAAAGTCCCTAACAAGTGCATAAAGTAATTTAAAGTTTAACCACAGCTGTCTCCATACATCAGGAGAGAATCATTATTAATACGACCTTACAGTAAAGACACTTTAGAGCGACACTTGTTTCCTTTCTCTGTGATCTATTTTAACATGTTTGATACCAACATGATTATTATAATCTACTGATTTATATTTCAGTAGTGTCTTCAAAACTGACTCACTGCCTAAAAAACAAATTCCTCAAGAAAATGGAAATATGATCCACTAAATGTCAGTGTTTAAAGTTAATTGAAGTTGGTGTTGGCTCGGCGTTACAGTTCACCAAGTATTTAGTTTACATTAATGAACAACATGAAATAAAGACAAGAATTCTGGTCCTGAAGATGTTTGAATGAGCTGTGAGATGTTTCTACAGTGAAATCAAATATCTCTGTCTCCTTCTCTTAACTGTAGACCGTCATTGACAGCCTCCCTTCCTAAACCCTGAAATGTGAGTTCACATGCATGAATTATAATTTTGATGTCATGACACATTTTAAAAGTCATCTTATTACCATTTGGCCTCAGCCAGAAATCACTTATTATTGAGAATGTAAACAGTTGAAAAGTTTCCGTTAAACAATAGAAAACACATTTTGACACTTTCCAAATGAAACTTAACAGTAGAGTTAGTAACTGGAAATAAAGCTTTGAGCTGGCACAAACAGAAACTTTCAACTTGAACATGACATAACATAACTTGAAAATGTCACTTTGTCCCCAATCCTCCCCCACACCTTTTGTCCTTCATCTGACAGCAGACCATCATCGTGAGGCAGCCAGTCTGCAGTAAGTTCACACACACACACACACGCACACGCACACACACACCTACACACACACACACACCTACACGCGCGCACACACACACACACCTACACGCGCGCACACACACACCTACACGCACACACACCTACACACACACACACATACACACACACACACACACACAGTCAATCTGAATGTTATAAATAGGTTGTGGATCTTAGGGATGTCTGAAGTCCCATTTACAGCTCTGGTAATCTGGATTCAGTCATCTTAAAGAGCCAGTTTGTAAATAAAATTGATCCTGTCCAGTTTTTAAACAGGACCAAGGTAAGAAGGATTGTGGGATCCTGATGAGACAAATATCTGGATCAAAAAGATTTCACTTA
The DNA here is from genome assembly GCF_947650265.1 of Symphodus melops. Classification (NCBI taxonomy): domain Eukaryota; kingdom Metazoa; phylum Chordata; class Actinopteri; order Labriformes; family Labridae; genus Symphodus; species Symphodus melops. The sequence goes on from NC_136703.1 coordinate 9,525,467, forward strand.
AGATTTTAGGATATTCTGGAGAACTAAGTTCTTGTGGTTATAAAGACACATTTCATGGCACCGGTGTTTTGAACAAATTCAACAACAGCTGAATATGTGAGGTGTTGGTGATTTCATAATAAACTAAAAGTCTCTCCCCCTTCTTTCTTCTCCTCCCCCTCATCTGTTTTGGTCACAGACTCAGTGGTAAGTTCACACAATAAACTACATGATACACAAACTGTTATAGTTACAGCATATATAAAATGTATTTTAACATCAACCTAATGTCTGTTTCCTTTTTGTCTTACAGGTGTGCTGATCTACATCCGTCTACTTCTATTTTGAGAGATTCTATCTGGCTTTCTTCTGTCCCATCTAACTCTATCTATTTTTGAGAGATTCTATCTGGCTTTCTTCTGTCCCATCTACCTCTATCTATTTTGAGAGATTCTATCTTACTGCCTTCTGTCCCCATCTACTTCTATCTACATTACAAGTGCTCCCTATCTTTTCTATACATCCTTTGCTCTGTCTGAATTCAGAAAGGCTTTTGTGATGATTTTCAGAGATTGAATATACTGGTCATTGAATATACTGGTCATTGAATATACTGGTCATTGGATTGAGAGACTGACTGTCCTGGTCAAACTGGTTACTGGTACCAACTGTTTAACAAGTCTGTGAATTTCTCTGTTCACATTTCTCTCTCACTCTTTCCTGTCGTTAATCTGAATAGCTATTGGCATTAACTTACATTTTGTAAGTCTTCAAATTTATTTGAAAACATTTGTTCAATATTCTATTGGATACAAAATACATAAAAAAATACACTTTATTGAACTACAACGATTTGTTTTTACAACATTTGATAAGTTACTGTTATTTCAAATTTGATCCATTAAAGTTCCAAATTTGTCTTTTCTGACAGACATCAGTTCTTTGATTGATTTGATATATCGTTGTTGATATATTCAATAATTTGACTGAAATTTGATAACAATAAAAAGAAAAGAAAACATAAAAAGAACTGTAGTTGTTCCTGAACGTTGTTGCTGAAGAGACCTGTTTGGTTTGTATCAAAGGTTTGATTGCAAATTGATTCACACTCATCAGTTTTTGTTGATATCAGTATAAATAATCATAAAAGTAAAACAACTTGATACAGCAGCTATTTTCACACACATTGTTTAGTAATTCATTTGTCAGAGGTTTTCTGTTGTGATTTAACTTGATCTGTCAAATAAAAGATATCTTGCAGGGAGACATTTGGAGTGGCTGTTCCCTTTCTGCAGACTGAGAGTTCAACCACAGGATCACTCATCCATCACCACAACTGTGTTCTTGATTTAAAATAAAAACTTTGAAAAGTTACTCTATTAGAGTATCATATTACCAGCTAACGTATAAAACAGTTAAAACAGCACAATGCCAAGGAAGAATAAGAGATCTCAAGCCCAAAGCCTCCGCAGACAGAAGTCAGGTGATGTTCAGTGTGTAACAGTTTCTCAGAGCAGTGAGGAGGTAAAGAGAGCCACAGCACCTGATCCTGAGAGTATGAAACAAGGAGGACAAATGGCATCATGTGTACCACAGGTATCTTATGCAGACATGGTGAAGAGAGTACGTGGTCCAGCTCAGTCTTTGCAGGAGAACAAAGTAGGTCCAAGTGATGAGCAACATGTAGCACAGGTATCTCAAGCAGGCTTTGTGAAGAGAGACAGTCACTCAGATCCACATACTGCAGGCCCTTCTCTGTCTCAGCAGATCAGCAGCACAGGTCAAACTGTTCAGTCTGACTCCACACAGGTATCTTATGCAGATATTTTAAAGAGACAGGACACGTTTGTAGCAGGCCCATCTCATGCAGACAGTGTAAACACTGGAGGTGAACAAAGTGTCAGTGCATCCAGAAGCCAGGCTTCTCTTAAATACAGCTCTAGAACCAGAAATAAGCAATGTACCTGTAACTCACTCACATTTCTTGCTTTTCTGAACGAGAATGAAAACCTCACCAGAGCAGACCTGGACCTTGTTTTGGACAAAGGTAATGTCATGTACGCACAAGTTAGAAAAAGGGTTCCTAACTACATTCATTTGACCACGGATGAACTTCCTGACTGTGTTCCTGCACGCCATGGCACACTCATTGTGGAAATGTCACAACTTTCCAGGTACGGCTCATTTGGAGATCCTCCTGCTGGAGCAGTTGATTACTTTCTTGATCTCGAGGCTGGATTGTCCTGCTTGTTATCAGATGTGCAGTATGCGTTGCTGTTGATGACGTCCTTGTGCATTGCAGTATTCAGAACCAGGTCAGGCAGATATGGTTTCTTTGATCCACATGCTAGGACAGCCAAAGGTTTGCCTCTAAACCAGCGTACACCAGCTCCTGGTACAGCAGTGATGGTAACATTCACACGTCTGAGTGACATGATTGACAGGCTCATCAAGTATCACAAGATGTTGGGCACAGCAGCATCCTCCAACTACGAGTTAAAGCCTGTTGGATTTCACGATGTGAACATCAACCTGAGTAACGCCATCCCAGCTACAGATATTCAGCCGACTGCTCACACAGAATCAACCACTCTGCTCGATGATGCCCCTCATGACAAATCAACTGCAAGTGTTACAAACGCTGATCTTCCTGAAAACACTGTACATGAAGTGTTTGCCAACATGGACATGGAACCAGAACCACTGATCCAAAGCAGCCCTGATTCTGTCACAGTAAATGATGTTTCCCATAACTCAAAGGGAATCTCAACTGAAATAACTTCTGTGTCATCTGTCAGAAAACCACAGGTCTGTATCATGGTCCCTGATACTCCAACTGAACAAGAAACAGTTACTGAACTCAACCCACAAGTTTGTCCTCAGAGTGAACCAAACTTAACTGTTCCTTTGGTAAAGTCCTTTGCCACTGATAAAATCTTACATGACATCAGACTGTCAAAAATGAACAAGCAGCAACGAGAAAGATACAGGAGGAGACTATTGAGATCAAAAAATGTATCGCAAAGAAAAGAGATTCAAAAGAGAAGAGAGAGAGAAAAATATGCTTCAGATGAATCATATAGGGCAAAGAAAAAATCTTATTCACGTGAGAAACGTTCTGATGATGAATTTACTAAAAGAAAACAAGAATATGATACCAACCAATACAGAAACAAACCCGAAATACAACAGAAGAAAAGGGAAAGTATTATCATGAGATATAGAGAAAACATTGATTTCAGACAAAAGCAAAAACAATTTATTAAGAGAAGATATGCTGTTGATCCTGCATTTAGACTGAGGCAAAAACAAAATATTACTGGCAGATATGCTGTTGATCCTGCATTTAGACTGAGGCAAAAACAAAATATTACTGGCAGATATGCTGTTGATCCTGCATTTAGACTGAGGCAAAAACAAAATATTACTGGGAGATATAGAGACAATAATGATTTCAGGCTGAGGCAGCGATCTTATATGACTCAACGTTATGCTCATAATGAAGCCTTCCGTCTCAAACACAGACATATCATGAGGAAAATTATGAAAGACAGGCATAAGAACAATCTTGCATTCAGGACCATGCATAACATGAGATGTGCCCTGAAAATAAAAATAAAATACAGACAGATGACTAGACAAAGTCATGACAGTGACAGAGAGAGTGACAATGCGTTGATCAAGGAGGCCATGGCTATTTTCAAGTCTCACATAAAAGCTGGTCCAACGTTCGTATGCACTGTGTGTCACAAAGCCTCATTTCCAAATCAAGTAAAACCATGCAAGAGGTCCAGCTATGTAAAGAATCCAAATGTTGTTGCAGCCTGCCTCACAGGAAAATATGTTCACATCTGTGACGATGACTGCAGGAGTAATCAATGCAAAGTGCCTGATGAAAGAAAGACAGAGTGGATTTGTCACACCTGCCATGATTACCTGAAAAGTGGAGCCATGCCAAAACTTGCTGTCGCAAACAAGTTGTGGTTGGATGACATACCGACAGAGCTGTGTGACCTCAACATTCTGGAGAGACATCTCATAGCTAAGTGCATAGCTTTTGCAAAAATCATTCCTCTTCCTAAAGGTCAGCAGAGAGCTATACATGGTAATGTAGTGTGTGTCCCGTCTGAGGTTCAAGAAACAGTCAATGCTTTGCCCAGATTGAGGAGCGAGTCTCAGGTGTTGAGAGTGAAACTGAAAAGACGTTTGTGTTACAAAGGTCATCAGCTGTTCCAGACTGTAACCTGGTCTAAGTTAGTGCAAGCTCTGAATAAACTAAAACACATTCACCCAGAGTATGATGATGTCACCATCAGAGATGAGGAGGAGTTATGTGACCCAACACTTGCAGATGATGATGATGATGATGATGAATCAATGGATGATGATGATTATGATGAAGAGGATCTGATGGAAATTGACAGACTTGAGAGTGATGCAATGTGTGAGGCTGATAATGATCCTGAAAATGAGCAACAGAACAACACAATGCTTTGTGATGACAATCAGACACAGGAGAATGATGATGGTGATGATGACGACGAGGCACAACAAGAAAGTGAGAATAGTGGTGGAATCATTCTGGAATCATGCCTTCAGCCACGTGATGTTTCAGAGGAGATATTATGTTACAGTGAAGGGATTTATTCTGTTGCACCTGCAGAGGGAAACAATCCAGTCAGTTTTTTTAAAGAAAAGAACTTGGAGGGAAAAGCTTTTCCTGTTCAGTTTCCAACTGGTCAAAATACCCTGGATGAAAACCGACCTATTAAACTTACACCCAGTGGTTATTTCAAAGCAAGGCTGTTTGGTGTTGATGATCGCTTTGCCAGAGACACAAATTATTTGTTCTTTGCCCAGTTTGTGACAGAGATATACTTGGCCACTTCCAGCATGTCAATACAGCTGCGTAAAGGAAAACCTTTCACCAGAGACGGACGCAAAATAACCTCAAGAATGCTGAGAGACAAATATGAGGTGGAGAAACTTGTGAGGAACAGAGATGCAATCCGATTCATGCAGCCACTCAGAGGAACACCATCATACTGGGACAAAACAACCAAAGACCTGTTTGCCATGATCAGACAGCTGGGAATCCCTACCTTCTTTTGCACATTTTCAGCAGCAGAAATGCGTTGGCCTGAGGTGATTATAGCCATAAAAGCACAGCAGGGCGAGGAAGTGAACTTTGATGAGCTGGACTGGTCCACCAAGTGTGACATTCTGAGGAGCAATCCTGTGACAACAATGCGCATGTTTGATAAACGTGTGGAGGCACTGTTCAGAGATTTGATCTTGTCCCCTGCACAACCCCTGGGCAATGTTTTTGACTTTTTCTACCGCCTTGAGTTCCAACACAGAGGAAGTCCTCACATACATGGCCTACTATGGGTAGAAGGTGCTCCTGTGTTTGAGAAAGACAGTGATCAGACTGTGTGCGAGTTTGTGTCCAAATACATCACTGCTCAGCTACCTGACCCAAATACACAAGCTGAACTGCACAAGATAGTCACAGAAGTGCAAATTCACAGCAAAAGCCACTCAAAGACTTGTTTCAAAGGTGCAAGATCTGGGTGCAGGTTTGGTTTCCCTAAGCAACCGTGCAGAAAAACAATGATAACAAGACCTGAAGATGACGAGGGTTCAGTAAGACTTGAAACAGCAAAGAGAAAGCTAGCTCCACTGATTCAGCTGCTTAATGAGCCTGCAACTGCCTCCCTGAGTTTAACAGATGTCCTCACTCGATGTGACTTAAACATGAATGAATACGAGCAACACCTGCACATGATGAGCCATTCCAGCAATATCATACTCCAACGTGATCCAAAGGACTGCTGGGTAAATCCTTACAACCCTCACCTGCTTGAAGTGTGGTCGGCAAACATGGACCTACAGTTCATACTTTCTTATTACGGTCTGATACACTACATCTGCACATACATGTGTAAAAGTGAGAACTCTGTGAGTCGATATCTGCAAGCACTCATCGAAAACTCAAAGGGAGACTGTGTCAATGAATGTGATGAAATGAGGGAAATCATGCAGGCATATTCCAAAAAGAGAGAGGTTTCTGCACAGGAAGCTGTTGCCCGTTGCACTGGACTCAACATGAAAAAGTCTTCCCGTGGTGTGGTGTTCATTCCGACAGATGACAACCCAGTTAAAATGAGTCTCCCGCGCTCCAGCCTTGAAAACACAACTCCAGAGAGTTTAAATGTGTGGATGACATCTTTCACAGACAAATACAAAGCCAGACCTGAAACACCAGAGTTTGAGCAGATGTGCATGGCAGACTTTGGCTCTTGCTGCAGATTTGTGTATGGACAACAGATTAAAGGTAAAAATGTTGTTCCTCTGCTGAATGAGATGGGCCACGTACAGATGAGAGAAGCCGATAAACCAGCAGTCATCAGATATCGTCGCATATCCAAAGAGAAATATCCTGAGCAGTATTATGGCACGTTGCTTAAACTGTATCTTCCTCACAGATCAGAGCTAGAGCTGAAAAGAGTGTCTCTACCTACGTACGAGTCCTTTCACAACAGTGGTATAGTTCAGCTGCCATATTCTCCCCATCCTGAGTGTGTAAGAAACATTGTGGACAGAAACAAAAAGAGATATGAAAAAAACAGTGACGAAATTGAGAGTGCTATCCAGGACTATGAAGAAAACAGAGACGTGATAGATGAGTGGTCTAACTTAGCACCAGAATCTGAAGTGGTGAGGATGGAGTGTATTGATGAACTGGAAGCCAGAGAAGCAGATGGTGAAAATGTACAAGAGAATGTACCCGACTACAGTAGACAGGCTAATGCTGTTACAGAAGTCAGAGCCGTAAGAGAGCCCCCTGTGATCAATCCCACACTGTTACGCCAGATGTATCAGAGTCTGAACCGGAAACAAGCGAGTGTGTTCTATGCTGTCAGGGACTGGTGCATAAAACGTGTCTGTGGACTAAACCCAGAGCAGTTCTTCTATTATGTAAACGGTGGAGCTGGAACCGGTAAATCACACCTGATTAAATGCATCTACTCGGAGGCATCCAAGATACTGTGCAAACTGCCCACACGTGCTGAGGAAGATGACATATCAAACCCCACTGTGCTGTTGACTGCTTTCACTGGAACTGCAGCCTTTAACATCTCTGGTACAACACTGCACTCTCTCCTCAAGCTGCCCAGAAGCCTTAAACCACCCTTTCAAGGTCTTGGCAACCAACTAGATGCAGTCCGATGTGAGCTTTTGAATGCGGAAATTCTTGTCATTGACGAGGTGTCCATGGTGTCAAAGCCCCTGTTTGCCTACGTGGATGTGAGACTGAAACAGATCAAAGGTAATCACAGACCCTTCGGAGGCATGTCAGTTATAGCTGTGGGAGACTTTTATCAGCTACCGCCAGTACGACAGCCCAAACCACTTTGTGTATATGACCCATCTGAGATTGACCTGTGGCAGGAAAACTTTGAGATGATCACTCTGACAGAGATCATGCGACAGAAGGACGACATTGTCTTTGCAGAGATGTTGAACAGGATCCGTGTGAAGGGAAAAACAGAAGAGCTTTCTGTAGCAGACAGAGCTTTGCTGTCACGGACTGTGACTCAACCAGAACTTTGTCCAACTGATGTCCTGCACATTTTTGCGACTAATAAACAAGTAGACGCACACAACTCTGCAACTTTGTCCCTGCTCCATTCCCATGTCACCACCATCGATGCAGATGACTTTAAAAAGGACCCACACACTGGACACATGACACGACAAGGTGTACCATCGAAAGGAGGCCGAAATGATTTGCCAGACACACTGACTGTTGCTGAAGGTGCTCGAGTCATGCTCACAAGAAACATAGAAGTGTGTGAAGGTTTGGTGAACGGATCATTTGCTACACTGGGCAGAGTTGTATCCACTGAACAACATGGCTGTACTCATGTCACTAGGCTTGGCCTCAAGATGGATGATGAAACAGCTGGCAGGAGTTATCGTAACAGAGCAGGAGATGATGGTCTGGTGTACATAGAGAGATCGGAGGAGAGTCTGAAACAAAAAGGAGTGGTGCGTAGACAGTTTCCTTTGAAACTTGCTTTTGCATGTACAATACACAAGGTGCAAGGAATGACCAGGGAATCGGCTGTCGTTTCGCTGAAACACATTTTTGAACCAGGCATGGCGTACGTGGCTATCAGTAGAGTAACCTCTCTCACAGGACTGTACATGCTCGACTTGGATGAGAATAAAATCTATGCAAACCAACAAGTCAATGCAGCCTTAGAAGCCATGAGACAAGTAAACTTGGACCATGTGATGCCACTTTATCAGATTCAACAGACACTGAGCAGACATGACACTGTCACCATTGTTCACCACAACACAGAAGCATTGCCATGTCATGTCAATGACATCAAAAACCATCATGAACTGTGTCTTGCTGATGTTTTGTGTCTTACAGAAACCCACCTACAAGGTTCCTCAGTTGCAGACAGTCTCCTTTTAGAGGGCTACAGGATGTTCACACGCAACAGACACGTGTCATATGCAAATGTGCCAGAAATTGCCAGCAGAGCGTGTGGTGGAGTTGCCGTTTATGTAAAGAACCACTTGCAGGCCCATGAAAAACGGTACATAAATAATGTAACTGACCTTGAGTTTGTGGCTTTGAAGGTTGAAGCTCCGGTGAGGGCACTGATTGCTGCCGTGTACAGACCTCCCAACTACAGCGTTGCATCATTTCTGACAAACCTGGGGTGTCTTTTGGACTCACTGGAGATCATGGACTGCCATCCCATCATTGTCTGTGGCGATTTCAACGAGAACCTGCTATCGAACACCAAGAAGCCGATTCTGGAGCTCTTTCAGTCCAAGGGATATGCTCAACTGATCACCGCTGCCACAACAGATAAAGGTACCCTCCTGGACCCCATTTTTATCTCACGACCACAGCAATGTCTCCACTCGGGTGTCATGCAGAGCTATTACAGTTACCACAACCCTGTTTACTGTGCAGTTTCCTCTAACAGCTCATGAAAGAATTCAGCTTGATGATTTTTTAAGGACAATTTAACCGTTTTGATTAAACTTGTAACTCTTAAGAGTAAAAGATCATTTTTTCTAAAAACAGTTTGATTTTAAAGAATATGTTTTTAAAAGGTGTAAATATGTAAATATCACATAGACTATGTAAACAGAAAACAATGTGAATAATTGGACTGACTAGTATTTTGCAGAAGGAGGAAGCTCTGGCTGTCTGGCTAAACACCTCGCCAGGCTGCCTCAGTCTCAGTGAGACTGGGGGGGAGGGTGGGTGGACCAGAGTATTCCTCCTCAACTGGAAATCATTGTCATTGATGGATTGGAAATCATTGTCATCATCATAATCTCCTGAGAACAATCATGCATCACGTGTCTCTATGGTAATAACAAATCAGTATATTCTTCCAGGCTTAAAGACTCAGGTAAGACAAATGTTTTTGCAGATTACATGTTAGAGCATTAGTTGATAAGTATGAAATGTGTTTGGGTAAAAGTTATTATGGGTCAACTTTTTACAGAACTCTCTTTTGGCCTGTGCATTTATCAAGTTAATGTCAAGTCAAGTCAACTTGATTGAAATTGACTTGACTTGACATTAAGGGCTGGTGGGTGAGGATTGATAAATGCACAGGCCAAAACCCTTATTAGATGTATAGATAACTGTAAGTTTAACTTTACTACTCATAGCTTCCAGCTGAAACCCCAAAACAGTTTATTTCCACCCAATTTTCTTTGACAACTTTTTAGCGAGGTGGGTGGCCTTGCAGATACTATAGCCTTTGTAAGTTTCTTTTTCTTCTCCTGGAGGTCGACAGTTCTTTCATATGCTCAGCCCTCCATAGACAGCCTCACAAATCCCTACTTCTTCAATCTGAACCTCCGAGCGGACTAATTCATACCTTTAACCCAAAAAAACAGGTTGACTTTTTATATTTTTACGTTTATCTAGTCTGGGGTTTCAGCTGGTTAGTGTATAAGAGGTTTTCACATGTTTTTACTTTGCGTTGGGCTAATCTGACCCCTGTTAAACAACAGTCTTATAAAGTTATAGTAAAGTTATAGCTATAAAGTCATGGCTTAGTTAAATGAGCCTGTCAACTGATTTGATTGGTAGATAATGTTGTCTTATTTGTCTTCTAAATGAAATTCACAAATGTCAAGGAAATGTCATTTTTTTATAAACCCTTCAAGGAAAACCTTAGCATTTGAGTAAGTCTTGGTTATCTGAGCTAAATGTTGGGTTAAAAAAACAACGACAGAAATGATAGTTGTTCTAACTGTCAGTCCAGGACTATGGAACCTGGGAATGATCCAACAGGGGTATTAGCCCATAGCTGTAAGCACATTGTGAAAAGCCTGTGATGGTAAGACTAAACAATATAGCAAACATTAGTTATTGACATTATTTTATTAATCAAAAATAATAAGTATGTATATAGGAACATCTGAAGTCAAATGATTGTACTTGACAAATTTGTCCCTCATCTATATTCTTGAGCCTTGACTTATTTATTGTTTAAGTCATTTAGTCACCACACATTTTTGTTTTAAAAGAATTCTGTTTTTGCTTTTGAATTATTTTTATTTCATTTCTTTAAATTTATTTAATTATTTCACTTTTTTAAATTGATTTAATTATTTCATTTTTTTAATCTTTTGAAATTTGTATATGAATGAGTGCATTCTTTAGTTCATGTTTTCATTTGTTTTCCAAAGTTCAAAGGGGTTTGAATCATCACATTTACCCTTGTTTTCAATGGAAAGCTAGTTTTAATAGAGGAATATGTAACCCTGACACCTAGAATCACACAGATATCACATTGCATTCCAAATTCAAAACATGGCGAGAGCAGTCTACCCCCGCACCCCTCCTCCTGTACACACGGGTTGCCATGTCTGCTGAGCGGGCTAATTTTAAGCCAGCACTATCAGCCCTCATCAACTACAAGGAACCAACTCCCAACGCGAGGATGCATCACCTCCGTCAGCTTAAAGAAAGTTTACATGCTGGTCGTCACTGTTGGAGAATCTCTCAACAACCAGCAGGGGCCGAGGCTGAAGCAGAAAGGATGCAGCAGAATCAACAGTGGTCCCTCCTCCCTAAAAACAACCCATGTCCAGTGGCAGAGTGTCTTCACAACAGATCACAAGGTAATATTTCTCAATTCTAATGTATTATTTCCTTTTGTTGTTTAATTTTGTGTGCATTTATTTATCCATCAGGTGTATTGTTGTTGCTGTTGACTTAAACAACTCTAAATGTAATTTGTTGTCTTCCTTCAGGTCTTCAACCAAAGTGCTTCAACCAGTATGAAGTGAAGACAAAGAGAATTGCACTGAGATCATGACATGTCAAGGAAGCACATGTCATTCAGTTTCTCTATTTGCAACGGCTACTGGTCACAAATGTGTTTATCTGCACTAAGGTATTTATTTTTTGTGTATCATGCAACTTTTAATCGTGTTTTGTATCATTAGATTTTTACAAAAACCTTCTGCTTCCTTTGTCAGAACTGGCTCCGCGTCACGATCTGTGAATCCATCATGTATCCATCGTAGCTCAGCAGAGTCTAACTGATGGTGAAAATTAAACAAGTGATGTGCAACAGTGACACAAGCTGCAGATCTATCATCACTCTCAGACTGAAGGTTCCTCATCACTGCAGCGTCAGGCTTTGTTCAAAAGGTAAACAATCTATCAGGAGAAAATGATGACAAACTTGAACAAACTAATGAGGAAATTAACTTTCTGACTGTTTTTTCTTCTATTGAAGGCTCTGCTCCTCATCTTCACCTCTGTTAATACTGTGATGTTGTCCCTACACCAGACGCTGACCAAAGAACTGCAAGCAACATTTCTACAGTCAACAGACAAGTCAAAAGGTCAAACATTTCAGTCCACTCATAAACTGACATTTTGGTGATTTTTTTTTTTAAAAATTATGAAAATTTGACAAATTACCATTTACAGAACACTGGTGCAAAGAAATGACTGCTTCTCTTGATAAGACACAAACCAATTTGAACTTTTTTTTGGTATTGTTATTTTTTATGTTTTTTTGTGATTTTATTTCATTTCATTTATTTTATTTTCATGCCTACTCTCCCTCTCATCATTCATCTGTTTTCTATTCAGAAGACTATTAACACAGATGAAGGGAATAACGCGTTTGTTCATTTGCTAAATGCATCTGAAGTAACTGAAGTCTGTGGGTGGAGTCAGTAGAAGTCTTCTTTGAGGCTTGTAAACACAATATTAAATCTGGGCCCCTCCTCTACCTTTAAGCTGAAAGAACAGACTGACCAGTGGGAATACTGTAGTACATTTAAAGAAAATGAAAACCGGATTCAGGGATGACAGTGCATAAATACAAATACTTAGCAGCACTTTTGATAAAAATTTAATTATTTTTCTGTATTAATTTATGGCTTGTTTTAGGTAAGTTATTTATCCCATCATTGTGGTGTCATTTACATTAAGAAAAAACAGGACTCTACCTTAAACCTGAAGGAACAGGCTGATTCTGTTGTTGTTGTTTTTTCTTTTCAGTATTTAGTCTAGGGTTTCAGCTGATAAGTGTAAAGGTTTTCCCATATTTTCACTTTGCCTAATCTGATCTCTGTTAAACAGCGGTCTGATAAAGTCATATTTAAAACAACTTTTAAGTAAAGAACTAAGTATTCCCTTTTTTCACCAAAAATTGACCAACAAACCTTTACAGAACACGGTACTGTTCAAAGAAATTGACTGCTTCTCTTGATGCGACAAAAATGAATTATACCTTTATTTAGTGTTGTGTTTATGTTTTTACATTATTTTTTTGTGAATCTTATTAGTGCTTATTTGATTTTTTATTTATTTTCATTTATTTTATTGTCATGCCTCATCATTCATATGTTCTCAAATCAGAAGACTAATTGATATATTCTTCATCATTTTCTACATTTTTGTATTCATTTATATTTTTTTATATTGTTCTTTGCATTTATTTATTTATAGTCATTCATTTAAGATTATATTGGACATGAAATATTAAGCTATACAGTATCACATATCTGTATCGTTCTATTATTGCTGTATTTATACAACTTGTTTATGATTGTACCTCTTGCTAAATGCCAATATTGAGCTATCCTGTATCATGTCTTCCTATGTTGATTAGTTTTATTGTACTATGTTTTCAATTTACATTTCCATCACCTTTCTATATGAATATATTACAAATTTGGTTTTCATTCCCTCTTTTATTTTACTTTTAGAAAAACGTTTTGTTTAGCTGTTTTACTTACAGAAAAGCCTTATTATTTTTGTGTTTTGTTTTTAATTTCAGAAAAGCATTATTGTTTGTTTGTTTTTCTTTTCTCTTGCTAAATGAAACAAAATGAAGTAATCTAGCAGTTTTCATTTCATATTGACCAAATACAGACCATTTTGTAGACACAGCAACATTATTACTTGTGTTATTATTGTATTACACTATTACAAATATTATACTGCTTCTTCATCTTCTGCCGTTCTGCATGATACGCAAAAACTCCACTTTCTCTGGCAATTTTTACGTTTATACATGTTCAACACAAATAAATTATTTTGTCTTGTACATAACTTTTTCGTGTGCTTATTCTACTTTTTCTTCAACATTCAGCAGTATTTTATTTTTTATTTTCTCACTCTGTCTCTCACACACACACACATGCATGTAAGCACACCTTAAAGTGGTGCTGTCCGTGGTGCTGCAAGTCGGTAAACTTTAAAGCACTTTTCGGCACCTGCCCTATGGTGAAGCAGGTCACTTGTTAGCTGAGTAAATGAAAGCATGGGTACTGAGCTTCAAAGCGGCAGGTGGTCCAAAAAACTATCCATCTGTTATGGACATGTTATATATCTGTCATGTTATATATCTGTTAAGATTCACCGATTCATTTGGAAACTGATCTCTCTTGACCAAGTTTTTACATCGCTGTAGTTCCCACATTTCTTGGATCCCAGACATAAAAATTACATCAACGCGTTCAACTACCTCTCCTCTTGCTCATAAAATCATCATTCAGCCACCAACTCTTCATTTTACCCCTGAAAGTCTGCACTGAATAGGGAGATCTTTTCCCCGTTTTCTCAGTCTAAACTGCCAGCTGAGTGCCGTTACTCTTGGTTGCAGTTACACAGAAACACCCACACCCCCACACACGCACACACATGCATTGAACTTCATACTGTAAATGGTCTACTTTTGCTTCAACTTCCTGTTCTTCTGCTTTTACTTCTTTTTCTGCGTACATGTCTTCTTCTACTACATTTTCTTATTCTGTCACTATTTCTTGTTCTCCTACAGATACTTTTACTTCTTCTGCTTCTTCTTTTAGTTTTGCTAATGTCTTTTTCTGCTTTTTCTGCTGTATTTCTGCTTTTACTACATCTTCTTCTTCCATTACTATTTCTTGTTATTCTGCAGATACTTTTACTTCTTCTGCTTCTTGTTTTAGTTTTTTGTAACTGTCTTTTTCTGCTATTTCCTCTTCTTCTGCTTCTTGTATTTCTGCTTTTGCTACATCTTGTTCTATTACTATTTCTTGTTCTTCTGCAGAGACTTTTACTTCTACTGCTTCTTGTTTTAGTTTTGTAACTGTCTTTTTCTGTTTTTGCTACATCTTCTTCTATTACTATTTCTTGTTCTTCTGCAGATACTTTACTTCTTCTGCTATTTCCTCTTCTTCTGCTTCTTGTATTTCTGATTTTGCTACATCTTCTTCTATTACTATTTCTTGTTCTTCTGCAGATATGTTTACTTCTTCTGCTTCTTGTTTTTTTAGTTTTGCTACTGTTTTTTTCTGCTATTTCCTCCTTCTGCTTCTTGTATTTTTTCTTTTACTACATTTTCTCTTTCTTTATTGTTCTTGTACAGATACTTTTACTTTCTTCGACTTCTCGTTTTTGTTTTGCTAGTGTCTTTTTCTGCTATTTCCTCTTCTTCTGCTTCTTGTATTTCTGCTGTTGCTACATCTTCTTCTATTACTTTTTCTTGTTCTTCTGCAGATACGTTTACTTCTTCTGCTTCTTGTTTTTTAGTTTTGCTACTGTTTTTTTCTGCTATTTCCTCCTTCTGCTTCTTGTATTTTTTCTTTTACTACATTTTCTCTTTCTTTCTTGTTCTTGTACAGATACTTTTACTTTCTTCGACTTCTTGTTCTCCTTTTACGACTGTTTTTCTTCTTCCACTTTTCTCCTGCTATTTCCTCTTCTTCTACTTTACTACTGTTTGTCTTCTACTTTTCTTCTGCTATTTCTTCTTTTTCTACTTCTTCCACTTTATCTTCATCTTCTGCTAATTCTCCTCTACTTCTGCTAGTTCTTCTTCATTCAGCAGTGTTTCCGCAAAATTTCAGCAGGAAGCATTCACACGCATTTTCCGCAGGGAAATGCAAATTTTCTAGTTATTATTATTCTTCTACTTCCGTACGTTTTTCGCTGCTCTACTACTCTTCAAGCGTTTGTGCTACTTTCACCGTTCAACTATCATACTGTTCTGCTTTTTCTGCTCATTATTGCTATATCTTTTCACGTTTTTACTACTTTTACTTTTTAAGTTATTTCACTTTTTCCACAAATTTTCACAAATTTTTTCCCCATTGAAATGAATGGGATTTTTTTCCACTGTTCCACCTTTTTCTCAGCCTTATAACTTTTGCTGTGTTCTACGTAGAGACTTCATTTTTACTTTAAAACGTTCACACGTTTCTCCACTACTTTTACTACATTTACATTGTTTTGCTATCTTTTATACTTTTTAAACTATACCTCCAAATGTTTGCTGATGTTTTTTGCTGTCTTCCACGTTTTTGAATGGGTGTCTATGTGGTGGAATGTTCAGAGCTAGAGTGATGACATCATCGCTTAGAGTGCGGCAGAGATGTGAGATTATTTCAAAATCTCCTGAACAAATTGCTCTAGCGACCACAATTTTCACACCACATGACTAAATTTACCCTCAAAACGTAGGAAAACTTGTCCTCTCGCTCACATTAAAGTTTCAGGACAAACGGAGCTACGGTTTGGACACTGTGAGCTTCAAAGCGGCAGGTGGTCCAAAAAACTCTCCATCTGCGATAATGTTAAAAGAAACGAAAAATGTCAAATGAAAGAAAAATTGACTAAGTTTTTACATCGCTGTAGTTCCAACATTTCTTGGATGCCAGACATAAAAATTACATCAACGCGTTCAGCTATCTCTCCTCTTGCTCATAAAATCATCATTCAGCCGCGAACTCTTCATTTTACCCCTTAAAATGAGCACTGAATAGGGAGATGCTCCCCCATTTTCTCAGTCGAAGCTGCCAGCTGAATGCAGTTGCTCTTGATTGCACTTACACACACAAACACCCTCCCCTCCACACACGCACACACATGCATTGAACTTTCTACTGTAAATGCGTTGTGGCTCAGTTGGTAGAGTCGTCGCCCCTCAATCGGAAGGTTGAGGGTTCGATCCCCATCTCCGGCGAGCAACATGTCCAATGTTCTTCTGCAGATACTTTTGCTTCTTGTTTTAGTTTTGCTACAGTGTTTTTCTGCTATTTCCCCTTCTTCTGCTTTTTGTATTTCTGCTTTTGCAACATCTTCTTCCATTACTATTTCTTGTTCTTCTGTAGATACTTTTACTTCTTCTGCTTCTTGTTTTAGTTTTGCTACTGTCTTTTTCTGCTATTTCCTCTTCTGCTTCTTGTTTTCTGCTTTTGCTACATCTTTTTCTATTACTATTTCTTGTTCTTCTGCAAATAACTTCTTCTGCTTCTTGTTTTAGTTTTGCTACTGTCTTTTTCTGCTATTTCCTCTTCTTCTGCTTCTCGTATTTCTGCTTTTGCTACATCTTCTTCTTCCATTACTATTTCTTGTTCTTCTGCAGATACTTTTACTTCTTCTGCTTCTTGTTTTTGTTTTGCTGTCTTTTCTGCTATTTCCTCTTCTTCTGCTTCTTGTATTTCTGCTTTTACTATATCTTCTTCTTCCATTACTATTTCTTGTTCTTCTGCAGATAATTTAACTTCTTCAGCTTCTTGTTGTACTTTTACTACTGTTTGTCTTCTTCTACATTTCTTCTGCTATTTCCTCTTCTTCCACTTTTTCTTCATCTTCTGCTGGTTCTTCTTCATTCAGCAGTGTTTCTGCAACATTTCAGCAGGAAGCATTCACACGCATTTTCCGCAGGGAAATGCAAATTGTCTAGTTATTAGTGTGAATGCTTCAAAGCATTCACACTATTGTTATCCAGTTCTTTATTATTAGTGTGAATGCTTGAAAGCATTCACACTATTGTTATCCAGTTCTTTATTATTATTATTATTAGTGTGAATGCTTCAAGCATTCACACTATTGTTATCCAGTTCTTTATTATTATTAGTGTGAATGCTCAAGCATTCACACTATTGTTATCCAAATCTTTATTATTAGTGTGAATGCTCAAGCATTCACACTATTGTTATCCAGTTCTTTATTATTAGTGTGAATGCTTGAAAGCATTCACACTATTGTTATCCAGTTCTTTATTATTATTCCGATTCTTCTACTTCCGTACGTTTTTTGCCGCTCTTCTACTTTTGCACCGTTTGTGCTACTTTCACCGTTCAACTATCATACTGTTCAGCTTTTTCTGCTCATTATGGCTATATCTTTTCACGTTTTTACTACTTTTACTTTTTAAGTTATTTCACTTTTTCCACAAATTTTCACAAATTTTTTCCCCATTGAAATGAATGGGATTTTTTTCCACTGTTCCACCTTTTTCTCAGCCTTATAACTTTTGCTCTGTTCCACGTAGAGACTTCATTTTTACTTTAAAACGTTCACACGTTTCTCCACTACTTTTACTACATTTACATTGTTTTGCTATCTTTTATACTTTTTAAACTATACCTCCAAATGTTTGCTGATGTTTTTTGCTGTCTTCCCCGTTTTTGAATGGGTGTCTATGTGGTGGAATGTTCAGAGCTAGAGTGATGACATCATCGCTTAGAGTGCGGCAGAGATGTGAGATTATTTCAAAATCTCCTGAACAAATTGCTCTAGCGACCACAATTTTCACACCACATGACTAAATTTACCCTCAAAACGTAGGAAAACTTGTCCTCTCGCTCACATTAAAGTTTCAGGACAAACGGAGCTACGGTTTGGACACTGTGAGCTTCAAAGCGGCAGGTGGTCCAAAAAACTCTCCATCTGCGATAATGTTAAGATCCACCGATTCATCTGGAAACTGATCTCTCTTGACAAAGTTTTCACATCGCTGTAGTTCCCACATTTCTTGGATCCCAGACATAAAAATTACATCAACGCGTTCAGCTAACTCTCCTCTTGCTCATAAAATCATCATTCAACCACCAACTCTTAATTTAACCCCTTAAAATGAGCACTGAATAGGGAGATGTTCCCCCATTTTCTCAGTCGAAGCTGCCAGCTGAATGCAGTTGCTCTTGATTGCACTTACACACACAAACACCCTCCCCTCCACACACGCACACACATGCATTGAACTTTATACTGTAAATGCTTTTCTTCATGATTGGCGGCTGTGGCTCAGTTGGTAGAGTCAATCGGAAGGTTGAGGGTTCGATCCCCAGCTCCTGCGAGTGACATGTCTGATGTGTCCTGTTCTTGTACAGATACTTTCAATTTCTTCTACTTCCTTTCACTACTGTTTTTCTTCTTCCACTTTTCTTCTGCTATTTACTCTTCTTCTACCTCTTGTTCTTCTGCTTTTACTTCTTTTTCTGCTTCCACTTCTTTTACTACATTTTCTTCTATCACTATTTCTTGTTCTTGTACAGACACTTTCACTTTCTTCTACTTCCTTTTCTCCTTTTACTACGGTTTTTGTTCTTCCACTTTTCTTCTGCTATTTCCTCTTCTTCCACTTTTCTTCTGCTATTTCCTCTTCTTCCACTTTTCTTCTGCTATTTCCTCTTCTTCCACTTTTCTTCTGCCATTTCCTCTTCTTCCACTTTTCTTCTGCTATTTCCTCTTCTTCTACTTGTTCCACTTTTTCTTCATCTTCTGCTAATTTTCCTCTTTTTCTGCTGATTTTTCTTCATTCAGCAGTGTTTCCGCAACATTTCAGCAGGAAGCATTCACACGCATTTTCCGCAGGGAAATGCAAATTTTCTAGTTATTATTATTCTACTTCCGTGCGTTTTTTACTTCGCTTCTACTCTTCAACCGTTTGTGCTACTTTCACCGTTCAACTTTCATACTGTTCTGCTTCTTGTGGACAGGTGTGCTATATCTTTTCACGTTTTTACTACTTTTACTTTTTAAGTTATTTCACTTTTTCCACAAATTTTCACAATTTTTTTCCCCATTGAAATGAATGGGATTTTTTTCCACTGTTCCACCTTTTTCTCAGCCTTATAACTTTTGCTGTGTTCCACGTAGAGACTTCATTTTTACTTTAAAACGTTCACACGTTCTTCTGCTGCTTTTGCTACATTTACATTGTTTTGCTATCTTTTATACTTTTTAAACTATACCTCCAACTGTTTTGTGATGTTTTTTGCTGTCTTCCCCGTTTTTGAATGGGTGTCTATGTGGTGGAATGTTCAGAGCTAGAGTGCGTGACATCATCGCGAGAGTGCGGCAGAGTTGTGAGATTATTTCAAAATCTCCCGAACAAATTGCTCTAGCGACCACAATTTTCACACCACATGACTAAATTTATCCTCAAAACGTAGGAAAACTTGTCCTCTCGCTCACATTAAGATTTCAGGACAAACGGAGCTACGGTTTGGACACTGTGAGCTTCAAAGCGGCAGGTGGTCCAAAAAACTCTCCATCTGCGATAATGTTAAAAGAAACGAAAAATGTCAGATGAAAGAAAAATTGACTACGTTTTTACATCGCTGTAGTTCCAACATTTCTTGGATCCCAGACATACAAATTACATCAACGCGTTCAGCTAACTCTCCTCTTGCTCATAAAATCATCATTCAGCCACCAACTCTTAATTTAACCCCTTAAAATGAGCACTGAATAGGGAGATGTTCCCCCATTTTCCTAGTCGAAGCTGCCAGCTGAATGCAGTTGCTCTTGATTGCACTTACACACACAAACACCCTCCCCTCCACACACGCACACACATGCATTGAACTTTATACTGTAAATGCTTTATTTCATGTTTGGCGGCTGTGGCTCAGTTGGTAGAGTCGTCGCCCTTCAATCAGAAGGTTGAGGGATCGATCCCCAGCTCCTGCGAGCAGCATGTCCGATGTGTCCTGTTCTTGTACAGATACTTTCACTTCCTTTTCTCCTTTTACTACTGTTTTTCTGCTATTTCCTCTTCTTCTACTGCTTGTTCTTCTGCTTTTACTTCTTTTTCTGCTTCCACTTCTTTTACTACATGTTCTTATTCTATCACTATTTCTTGTTCTTGTACAGACACTTTTGCTTTCTTATTTTACTTGTTCTACTTTTACTATTCCTACTTTTACTACATTTTCTTTTATCACTATTTCTTGTTCTTGTACAGATACTTTCACTTCCTTTTCTCCTTTTACTACTGTTTTTCTGCTATTTCCTCTTCTTCTACTGCTTGTTCTTCTGCTTTTACTTCGTTTTCTGCTTCCACTTCTTTTACTACATTTTCTTCTATCACTATTTCTTGTTCTTGTACAGATACTTTCACTTTCTTCTACTTCATTTTCTCCTTTTACTACTGTTTTTCTTCTTCCACTTTTCTTCTGCTATTTCCTCTTCTTCCACTTTTCTTCTGCTATTTCCTCTTCTTCTACTTGTTCCACTTTTTCTTCATCTTCTGCTAATTTTCCTCTTTTTCTGCTGATTTTTCTTCATTCAGCAGTGTTTCCGCAACATTTCAGCAGGAAGCATTCACACGCATTTTCCGCAGGGAAATGCAAATTTTCTAGTTAGTGTGAATGCTTCACAGCATTCACACTATTGATATCCAAATCTTTATTATTATTATTAGTGTGAATGCTCAAGCATTCACACTATTGTTATCCAAATCTTTATTATTATTATTCCACTTCCGTGCGTTTTTTGCTTCGCTTCTGCTCTTCAACCGTTTCTGCTACTTTCACCGTTCAACTATCATACTGTTCAGCTTTTTCTGCTCATTATGGCTATGACTTTTCGCGTTTTTACTACTTTTACTTTTTAAGTTATTTCACTTTTTCCAGAAAATTCTGCCCCATTGAAATGAATGGGAAACGTTTCAGCTTTTCAACCTTCTTCTCAGCCTTATAACTTCTGCTCTGTTCAACGTAGAGACTTCCTTTTTGCTTTAAAACGTTCACACGTTCTTCTGCTACTTTTGCTACATTTACATTGGTTTGCTATCTTTTATACTTTTTAAACTATACCTACAAATGTTTGGTGATGTTTTTTACAGTTTTCTCCCTTTTTGAATGGGTGTCTATGTGGTGGAATGTTCAGAGCTAGAGTGCGTGACATCATCGCTTAGAGTGCGGCAGAGATGTGAGATTATTTCAAAATCTCGCGAACAAATTGCTCTAGCGACCACAATTTTCACACCACATGACTAAATTTACCCTCAAAACGTAGGAAAACTTGTCCTCTCGCTCACATTAAAATTTCAGGACAAACGGAGCTACGGTTTGGACACAGTGAGCTTCAAAGCGGCAGGTGGTCCAAAAAACTCTCCATCTGCGATAATGTTAAAAGAAACGAAAAATGTCAAATGAAAGAAAAATTGACTAAGTTTTTACATCGCTGTAGTTCCAACATTTCTTGGATGCCAGACATAAAAATTACATCAACGCGTTCAGCTATCTCTCCTCTTGCTCATAAAATCATCATTCAGCCGCGAACTCTTCATTTTACCCCTTAAAATGAGCACTGAATAGGGAGATGTTCCCCCATTTTCTCAGTCGAAGCTGCCAGCTGAATGCAGTTGCTCTTGATTGCACTTACACACACAAACACCCTCCCCTCCACACACGCACACACATGCATTGAACTTTATACTGTAAATGCTTTTCTTCATGATTGGCGGCTGTGGCTCAGTTGGTAGAGTCAATCGGAAGGTTGAGGGTTCGATCCCCAGCTCCTGCGAGTGACATGTCTGATGTGTCCTGTTCTTGTACAGATACTTTCAATTTCTTCTACTTCCTTTTACTACTGTTTCTCTTCTTCCACTTTTCTTCTGCTATTTCCTCTTCTTCTACCTCTTGTTCTTCTGCTTTTACTTCTTTTTCTGCTTCCACTTCTTTTACTACATTTTCTTCTATCACTATTTCTTGTTCTTGTACAGATACTTTCACTTTCTTCTACTTCCTTTTCTCCTTTTACTACTGTTTTTCTTCTTCCACTTTTCTTCTGCTATTTCCTCTTCTTCTACCTCTTGTTCTTCTGCTATTTCCTCTTCTTCCACTTTTCTTCTGCTATTTCCTCTTCTTCCACTTTTCTTCTGCTATTTCCTCTTCTTCTACCTCTTGTTCTTCTGCTTTTACTTCTTTTTCTGCTTCCACTTTTCTTCTGCTATTTGATCTTCTTCCACTTTTCTTCTGCTATTTCCTCTTCTTCCACTTTTCTTCTGCTATTTCCTCTTCTTCCACTTTTCTTCTGCTATTTCCTCTTCTTCTACCTCTTGTTCTTCTGCTTTTACTTCTTTTTCTGCTTCCACTTTTCTTCTGCTATTTGATCTTCTTCCACTTTTCTTCTGCTATTTCCTCTTCTTCCACTTTTCTTCTGCTATTTCCTCTTCTTCCACTTTTCTTCTGCTATTTCCTCTTCTTCTACTTGTTCCACTTTTTCTTCATTTTCTGCTAATTCTCCTCTACTTCTGCTAGTTCTTCTTCATTCAGCAGCGTTTCTGCAACATTTCAGCAGGAAGCATTCACACGCATTTTCCGCAGGGAAATGCAAATTTTCTAGTTATTATTATTATTATTATTCCACTTCCGTGCTTCGCTTCTACTCTTCAACCGTTTGTCCTACTTTCACTGTTCAACTATCATACTGTTCAGCTTTTTCTGCTCAAGTGTGCTATGACTTTTCACGTTTGTACCACTTTTACTTTTTAAGTTATTTCACTTTTTCCACAAAATTCTGCCCCATAGAAATGAATGGGAAATGTTTCACTCAGAAGGTTGAGTGTTCGATCCCCAGCTCCTGCGATTAAAACTACTCTTCAAACATTTGTGTTACGTTCACCATTCAACTATCATACTGTTCAGCTTTTTCTGCTCATGTGTGCTATGACTTTTCACGTTTGTACCACTTTTACTTTTTAAGTTATTTCACTTTTTCCACCAAATTCTGCCCCATTCAAATGAATGGGAAACGTTTCAACTATTCAACCTCTTCTTCTGCTTATTGTTTTTTTTCTGCTGTATCTTCAGCTTTGGCTGTGGCTCCGTTTGTGACTCTTCGCCTTTCACTCAGAAGGATGAGAGTTCGATCCCCAGCTCCTGCGAACAACACAAATCTTCAACAGTTTGTGCTACTTTCACCGTTCAACTATCATACTGTTCAGCTTTTTCTGCTCATGTGTGCTATGACTTTTCACGTTTGTACCACTTTTACTTTTTAAGTTATTTCACTTTTTCCACCAAATTCTGCCCCATTCAAATGAATGGGAAACGTTTCAACTTTTCCACCTCTTCTTCTGGTTATGGTATTTTTCCTGCTATTTCATCTGCTTCGGCTGTGGCTCAGTTGGTAGAGTTGTCACCCTTCACTCAGAAGGTTGAGTGTTCAATCCCCGGTTCCTCCGAGCAACACTACCCTTTCAGCCGTTTGTGCTACTTTCACTGTTCAACTATCATTCTGTTCAGCTTTTTCTGCTAATGTGTGCTATGACTTTTCACGTTTGTACCACTTTTACTTTTTAAGTTATTTCACTTTTTCCACCAAATTCTGCCCCATTCAAATGAATGGGAAACGTTTCAGCTTTTCAAGCTCTTCTTCTTCATCTTGTACTTTTTCTGCTGTTTCATCTGCTTCAGCTTTAGCTCAGTTGGTAGAGTTGTCGCCCCTCACTCACAAGGTTGAGTGTTCGATCCCCAGCTCCTGCGAACGACACTAATCTTCAACAGTTTGTGCTACTTTCACCGTTCAACTATCATACTGTTCAGCTTTTTCTTGGCGTGTGAATGCATGTGAAGCATTCACACGCATTTTCCGCAGGGAAATGCAATTTTTCTAGTTATTATTCTTCTTCTACTTCCGTACGTTTTTTACTTCGCTTCTACTCTTCAACCGTTAGTGCTACTTTCACCGTTCAACTATCATACTGTTCTGCTTGTTCTGGACAGGTGTGCTATATCTTTTCACGTTTTTACTACTTTTACTTTTTAAGTTATTTCACTTTTTCCACAAATTTTCAAAAAAAATTTCCCCATTGAAATGAATGGGATTTTTTTCCACTGTTCCACCTTTTTCTCAGCCTTATAACTTTTGCTCTGTTCCACGTAGAGACTTCATTTTTACTTTAAAACGTTCACACGTTTCTCCACTACTTTTACTACATTTACATTGTTTTGCTATCTTTTATACTTTTTAAACTATACCTCCAAATGTTTGGTGATGTTTTTTACAGTTTTCTCCCTTTTTGAATGGGTGTGTATGTGGTGAGATGTTCAGAGCTAGAGTGATGACATCATCGCTTAGAGTGCGGCAGAGATGTGAGATTATTTCAAAATCTCCCGAACAAATTGCTCTAGCGACCACAATTTTCACACCACATGACTAAATTTACCCTCAAAACGTAGGAAAACTTGTCCTCTCGCTCACATTAAGATTTCAGGACAAACGGAGCTACGGTTTGGACACAGTGAGCTTCAAAGCGGCAGGTGGTCCAAAAAACTCTCCATCTGCGATAATGTTAAGATTCACCGATTCATTTGGAAACTGATCTCTCTTGACAAAGTTTTTACATCGCTGTAGTTCCGACATTTCTTGGATCCCAGACATAAAAATTACATCAACGCGTTCAGCTAACTCTCCTCTTGCTCATAAAATCATCATTCAGCCACCAACTCTTAATTTAACCCCTTAAAATGAGCACTGAATTGGGAGATGTTCCCCCATTTTCCTAGTCGAAGCTGCCAGCTGAATGCAGTTGCTCTTGATTGCACTTACACACACAAACACCCTCCCCTCCACACACGCACACACATGCATTGAACTTTATACTGTAAATGCTTTATTTCATGTTTGGCGGCTGTGGCTCAGTTGGTAGAGTCGTCGCCCTTCAATCAGAAGGTTGAGGGATCGATCCCCAGCTCCTGCGAGCAACATGTCCGATGTGTCCTGTTCTTGTACAGATACTTTCACTTCCTTTTCTCCTTTTACTACTGTTTTTCTGCTATTTCCTCTTCTTCTACTGCTTGTTCTTCTGCTTTTACTTCTTTTTCTGCTTCCACTTCTTTTACTACATGTTCTTATTCTATCACTATTTCTTGTTCTTGTACAGACACTTTTGCTTTCTTATTTTACTTGTTCTACTTTTACTATTCCTACTTTTACTACATTTTCTTTTATCACTATTTCTTGTTCTTGTACAGATACTTTCACTTCCTTTTCTCCTTTCACTACTGTTTTTCTGCTATTTCCTCTTCTTCTACTGCTTGTTCTTCTGCTTTTACTTCTTTTTCTGCTTCCACTTCTTTTACTACATGTTCTTATTCTATCACTATTTCTTGTTCTTGTACAGACACTTTTGATTTCTTCTTTTTCTTGTTCTACTTTTACTATTCCTACTTTTACTACATTTTCTTCTATCACTATTTCTTGTTCTTGTACAGATACTTTCACTTCCTTTTCTCCCTTTACTACTGTTTTTCTGCTATTTCCTCTTCTTGTTCTTCTGCTTTTACTTCTTTTTCTGCTTCCACTTCTTCTTTTACTACATTTTCTGATTCTATCACTATTTCGTGTTCTTGTACAGATACTTTCACTTTCTTCTACTGCTTGTTCTACTTTTACTATTCCTACTTTTACTACATTTTCTTCTATCACTATTTCTTGTTCTTGTACAGATACTTTCACTTCCTTTTCTCCCTTTACTACTGTTTTTCTGCTATTTCCTCTTCTTGTTCTTCTGCTTTTACTTCTTTTTCTGCTTCCACTTCTTCTTTTACTACATTTTCTGATTCTATCACTATTTCGTGTTCTTGTACAGATACTTTCACTTTCTTCTACTGCTTGTTCTACTTTTACTATTCCTACTTTTACTACATTTTCTTCTATCACTATTTCTTGTTCTCCTACAGATACTTTTACTTTCTTCTACTTCCACTTCTTTTGCTACATTTTTTCTTTCTATCACTATTTCTTGTTTTCCTACAGATACTTTTACTTTGTTCTACTTCTTGTTCTCCTTTTACTACGGTTTTTCTTCTGCGATTTCCTCTTCTTGTACTTTACTACTGTTTTTCTTCTTCCACTTTTCATCTGCTATTTCCTTTTCTTCTACATCTTGTTATTCTGCTTTTACTTATTTTTTCTGCTTCCACTTCTTCTTTTACTACATTTTCTTTTTCTATCACTATTTCTTGTTCTCCTACAGATAATTTTACTTTCTTCTACTTCTTGTTCTACTTTTACTACTGTTTTTGTCTGCTATTTCCTCTTCTTCTACTTATTGTTTTTTTGCATTTACTTCATTTTCTTCTCTCACTATTTCTTGTTCTTCCACAGCTGCTTTTACTTCTTCTCCTTCTCATTCTACTTTTACTACTGTTTTTCTTCTACTTTTCTTCTGCTATTTACTCTTGTTCTCCATCTTCCACTTTTTCTTCATCTTCTGCTCATGTTTTCCATTACTTTTGCTAATTGTTCTTCATTCAGCAGTGTTTTGCATTAAATAAACAAACCCACACATACACTAAACTTCATACTGTAACTTTTCTACTTTTTCTTCTACTTCCTGCTTTCTCATACTCTTCTTCTACTGTCTTCTTCCACTACTTTTACTTCTTATACTTCTTGTTCTTCTGCTGCTCTTTAACTATTTCTTATAATTGAGGGATCGAGCCAATGCATTAAATATGTAACATGGATGATTGAAACATTTATTCATAGGCTACAGGCTGATTCCATGGGTGCTTCAAGGTCCGAGCACCCATGGAGGAACCATGTGTGCCACATACACTAATTACTAATTCGTATCCCCTAAAATATAAAAATCTGAATATATGGTTAAAAAAAATTTGACTTCGAGCAGCGTTACATTTTCCTCCAGTGCCAATGCTTCCAATGACTCACCTAGCAAGTGACCTGCTTCACCATGGGACAGGTGCCGAAAAGTGCTTTAAAGTTTACCGACTTGCAGCACCACAACAGCACTTTCCGATTAAGAATAGCCTGTATCTCTGGGATTTGATTACCTTGGGATGTGTGAGTAAGTGTGTGTTTGTCCATAGGAGTGTGTAGGCGTCTGTGTGTTTATCTGTAGGTGTATGTGTGTGCGTGTGTAGGTGTGTGTTGAACTGCAAATGTCAGTGTCACACGCACACCTACACACACCTTACTGTGTGATGTTTTTTACCATAATATTACCTCAAAATGTCAATGTCACACGCACACAGAAACACTCTCAGACACACACACACACACACACACACACACACACACACACAACTTACAGAGAGGTAACTATTAGGTTATACTACCCAAGTGTGGTCTTATCTATCTGATCATTTTAAAAATACATGAAAGTCATACTGCAATTACTTGTGATTTTAAAAAAAAATCAGGCTTGCATTTGGAGAGAAAGTGGATTTTTTTGGAAATGAGGGAGAGAGAGGGGGTAGATGTGTGGGAGATAGGCCACAGGCCACAGTTGAACCCTGGTTCTCTGTGTGGCGTCTATGCATTGTGACGCACATGCTGCAACTGCACTACTGGCTTGTGAAGTTTTTAAAGATAATGTTACTTCAAATGTCTCATACACACTTCACACTGTTTATAGCTCTTCTCGTCCATCCAAAAGAGACTTTGAAGTTTCTGTGAAGTTTGGGTTGGGTGTGTGTCTGGTGGAATGTTTTGGTAGAGTGGGTAACATCAATAACTAAAATGTACTTTGATATATAATGGTTTTTGAGATAGTATATTGATTGGCTACTTTCATTGTCTTGACAAACAATTTTCACATAGCAACATAAACTTTGACCAATCATGTACAAACGGTCTGTCCTGCTCTCAACTGCTGAAAGGCATCTGTCAGTCTTTGATCATCCTTCAAGACAGCAACTATGGTGAGAAGATTTTCTAAATATATTATAGCCTTTATGCTAGAAATATTATCCTACACTAAGTGTATATAATATTGTATATTCATTGCGAGGAATATAATACAGCTTAAGACATATAACATTTAGATGTCGAGTAAAGTCCAAGGAAACAAACTTAGAACTAAATTAAAATTGAGCAAGTTACCACTCTTTTGACTTCACTGAAATGTTGGTTCGGTCGAGATTTTATAACAGTTCAATATAGTCTTCGTAATAGCTCAATATATTAACTATTTATATTAATTGCCAAATTTTATATAACAGAGAGGATTGTATCATGAATGAGTAAATGCGGAAATACATGGACAAGCTGGTACATTAACAAAGAGTCGGTCACATACAGGCTGTGTTCCCCAGGGAGGGGCTGTGAGGCTGCCGTGAATTAGCCATGAGGACTTTACAAAATGGTAGATAAAAAAAAAGAGATTGGTTAAAAATAGTATCATATATGTTAAAATAATAACAGTATAGCTGTGCATTAAATTGAAATATTACTAATTATAATTAATTGTGTTAATTATTTTTGGAATTTTATTTTTGGTATCATTTTAATGGTACTGTATATGTTTAATGTACACAGATAATTATAGATAATTAAAATGACATTATAAATGATTGCAACTTTTATTATTATTATTGGTAATACTACAGTATGTATTTGAGGGTACCCTTTTTAACAAAATGTATTTGCTTTTTTTTTTTCTTTTAGATGAAAATAAGCCAAGTTTGTGAGCAGCGTCACCCGTGTTATTTCAACCCCCCCCCCTCTTCACATTTCTTTTCTGGAAGAAAAAATGGAGGAGAGGGCCTTAAAATGGAGCTTTGAGGGAGAGGAGGTGCAACCCTCATTAAAAAAAACGAATAGGGTTGTTGTGTTCACGGATGGACACACAGTTAAAAAGACTACAATATTTGAATCTGTTACTTTAAAGTTTCAGTTGGGGCAAGGGTATATCCTTCGTGGATATAGACTCCATGGGTCAGCTCCTCCATATGGTGTTTCAATCACCAGTGACACACGGCTTTTCAGAAGTGCTCCTCTGCATGTTGCAGAGGAACTGCGTGTACAGGGTCAGCGCCTGCTGACCCCTCTGAGTACAGAGAGGGCAATTGGGGAAGTGAGGGGGCTGCAAGGCCTCTTCACTTTGAACGGGAAGGTGGTAGAGGTCAGTACAACATGCACACAAATGTGTTGATACATAGATCTGTGCATTGTCAATGTTCAATTACAAAAAATAAATTCTTATCTTCAGATGTCCAACATCAGACCTGTTAACGTGGGGAGGGACAAGGTCCCAGTGAGGGAAATTGTGCTTGAGGCAGTAAGTAGAGTAATAGAGATTTAGTAAGCATTCTCAATCTGTCTGTCTCTCTTTTTTCTCTACCTTTTCTCTCTCAGCCTGTGTCTTTGTCTTATTGTTTAGAGTGTGTTAGCAGCATAGATGGCTTCAGCATTGGAGTGAAATAGAGAGAATAAAAGCACCTGTAATAATGAAAGTTATAATCCTCCTTTCAGAGATAGAGAGTAAATGTCCAAAGATTTCTTTAAGTAAAACAGAAATTATTGATGAGAATGCACTGGACAGATTCTTAGCAGTGCTCTTTCATTTATTTATTAACTAATTGTAGTTATTTTGCAATTTGAATGTTTGGCCTGTTTTAGGTAACTCATTTATTCTATCGTTGTGGATTGATTTACATTATGTTACATTGTTGTTGTTTTCTGAAATATATGCAAACTAGATCAACCCCATTTAAAACGTAATTCTGTTTTATCTTATCATTTAAGGACAGCTCCAGGATCAAAGTAACTCTGTGGAGAGAGGCAGCAATCTTGCCCGTGGCTGTGGGGGTCATGGTGACCGTCACACACTTAAGGGGCAATGACGGTGTTTTTGGGTTTAATGCCCAATCCACACAGTACACTACATTGCTGGTACGTTTTTATGAAGTCTCTCAGCTTGTTATAGATTTTAATAGGAGAAAATGTAGCTAACACTACACTGCTCTGCTCTTTGCTCATGTCCCGTTTCACCCGCTTGTTTGCTGACTTTAGTTAGAAAACAGACGAGGTCTGCAGCACAGTAAAGTGGTATTCCTGGTTGTTCTTTTCTTACCTAATCTGGTACCTTAAACTAGTCACAGTTTCAGGTAAGGAATGTTTCTAAAGTGCAAATATAAATGCAGAGATTCAAAGAAAAAACTGTACATTTTAAGATTTGTGTACAATTGAAATTCAAGGAGGGATATGTAAACGACATTTATCGTTTAAAATTGGTAAGGCAGTCTAAATTCAGTCTGAAAAAATAACTGTGAATGGTTGGGGTTTTTTTTTGTTTGTTTTTGTTTTAATAGCTAGCCATAAGAATGATGGTTTCAATATTGCACCAATCACTGTATTCAGCAGTTTGACTCATGTTAGTTTCTTGCCACCAGGACACCTGCACCGACGGCATTGTTAACTGCCTGGGGGCTGGAGAAGTGGAGGGCAAACCTGGCTGGCTCCATCTCCTGCTGGAGAGTGACGAGATGCCTCTGATAAAAACAGAGATGTGGGATGAACTATCAGTTCATCTCAAAACGCTACCCTTCCCAATCCACATTCAGGTCAAGGGGGGTATTGTTAAAATGGTTAAACCCGTAGGTGTTGAGGAGGGACAGGGAAAAAAGGGGGGGGGAGGAGGAGAAGAAGAATGAAGAGTGGGAAAAGGAGGAAGATTAAAGGAGTCATCATATTGGGGTTTGTTTTATGGTTTTAGTAATGTGTTTTCAAGAAGATGTAGGGGAGAGGGTAGGACAGAAGATAAAATGGGGAGTAGAAAAATTGTTGTTTTTTTTATGTTTATGTTGTCTTGTTTGGTTAGTTGTTTGTTAAAATGTGCATATATGTTTTTTGTTAAAAAATAAATATGTTTCACTTGGACAATGAAAATCAAATTATTAACTACAACCATGTAATAGAAAATAGAGCTCTCTCTCTCTCTCTCTCTCTCTCTCTCACTCTCACTCTCACTCTCACTCTCTCACTCACTCACTCACTCACTCACTCGACACAATGATCAATCAATAACATGCAGTCAATGCATTAAATAAAATGTAACATGGATGATTTGAACACATGGAGGAAGCTGAGCAACCACCAGGTGCTGAAAAGTGCTTTATACGATTTACCAACTTTCATCACCACGGACAGCAACATGGTAAAGTGTGCTTATAGGCGTCTGTGTGTCGAAATGCGTACTTTTAATTACTTTGGTGGTGGACAACATACTTGGTCAATAACGCTGATTCTGATGTTTGCCCACTGACAACAAAACTTTAGCATGTGACGTGTGTAAGTATAACTGACGTGCGTGTTCGATGGCTTCAGCCGCTTCAGTATCTGTTTTCTATATCACAACGGTGACATATGACCTATCAACGGAGTTGGCTGAGAGGTAGTATTACGCGTTGTTGCCCAACGGGTCCGGGTTCGCGACCCACTTGTACTTTATATATTGTCAAAATTCACTTCCCGCGGGATGGGTCGGCTTGGGGGGACATTTTTAAAAAACACATTTTCATGACATTTTAACTCATTTATGGTTTCCGTTGAGTAAGTAATATACCTCCTATGCATTATTCCTTTTATACTTTCAATCTGCTGTTCCTCGTTCTTACTTTGTTGTTTTTGTTCAGTCACACTGTTGAATAATCTCAGATCATATAACATGTATAGGTCTAACAGATTGTACATATTTTGAACCTATTTTAGAAAGATAGTCAGATAAAATTAGATGGAAGAAACTATTGAGGGCAAATTGCAGTAAAGAAGTCGACAGCTAAAATGTTAACAAATGTAAAAACAATGTGATAACTTTAATTTGTAAATTTCAAACTTTTAAATAAGCACTTTCAAACATCTCTAAAATCATCTCTGCCAAAAAATAAAATAAAAAAACGAAAAACTGTGTGCATGGCCTGAACGTGAGTGAAGCCCTTTATTACGAGTGCCAGTGAACGCCTCATTCAGGGCCTACGACATCTGCGCAAGCGCGTTAGAGTCTCACTCCTCTGTGGATATTCGTGCGGTGAGTAATGAAAGTCCGTCTCTCCTCACTAATTAAGACTTTCACGGTACACAAACACATTATGGGTTTTAGAAATGAGGCATCATATTCTCTATTACCCACTCTTACTATGCGGGAAAGGGATAGCTGAAATATTTTAAATTACAACCGCAGAGTTCTACTTTTGAGCTAGTTAGCTTGTGGCTAGCTGCCAATGACTCAACAGAAAGTTAACGTTTCGTAATATCCGGTTACAGCGGGAAATGTTTCTCAAGACATGATGCCATTTATTAACTATGTTTTAGTACACTGCTAAATACACACAACTACCCTGTGTATTCTGTAAGAAAGACAATTAAAGAGTTTCAAACAAGACCTATAGACTGGTGTAGTTTTGAGTCCTAAAACCAGAAGTGAGTTAGCATTTTAGCACCGTGGGTTCCTAACTCTAAAAGTCAATGGGGATTTTGAATGGGTTTGTGTTTAGACGCCTGAAAAAAGGTCTGTTTAACACAAGCTGAAGAGATGTTGACGTTTTGTTAGACGAAAAAAACTACGTTAGCTAAGACCCCACTTGTGAATTTTAAAGTTTTTACGTGAACTTTAAACGGCGATTGCTAACGAGTAGCTAACTGAAACTACAGTGGTTGTCACAGACGTCATGCGTCATCACGCCGGGAACTCGCTCCCTAATCCTCCTCACAGCCTCTAGTCTCGTTTTTCAGTGCTCTTGTAAATATTAGGTTAATAAACAACTTGTTAAACTATCGTTTAGCTATCTTGTCAAATCCGCTGATTAGGTCGATGAAGCATAACGGTCGTGACGTCATTATAAATCGACCGCGGTGTAGTTCGCTGGCGCATAACGTTCGCTTTTTACTTCTCTCGGCTGCATTAACTCTTCAAACGTCATATAAATGATGTTCATCTGTATAGATTATCCCGCTGAACAAAACAGCGTCAGGAACGTGTGTTTGACACAGAGATTATTTTCTGCAATGATCCAAAATTGAACTGCAGAGAGGTACGCTGATCATGTGTCACCTGATTAACAGAGTTGTGCCATATTAATGGACAGGCTGAAGAGCCAATGAAGATGCAGAAACAAGGAGGATTTAGTTGGCCCAATTTAATGTTTATATATTCAACATACTCAGATAAAGAATCCACCCTGAAACTACTCGGATCGAGCTGTGACATGTTTCTGTCATTTTAACCTGTGTTAACGGAGCACTTTTTCTGTTCTTTGTCTTTTCAGATCATCTTTGACACCCGGCTCAAATCTAAACGGTAATAACACTAACAAACAGTGTTTAGCTGCCAAACTAATGTCATTACTTGGCTTTGCTGAACCTCACCATATTAACTAGTGATATATCTTTTTTTTGCATGCATGCATGGCTTCCTACTTACTGTAAATATAGGAAATGCATTTTAATAATGCAAAGTGAATCATATTTTTAAGCACAAATTCATCATCAAAAACCGTCCTGTAGTCTGGTGGACGTTAGGCTAACAAGCTTCACTTCCTCAGTGTCCTCTTCATTGACTTTGATAGGTGTGTTTTTGTTTGTGCTGTCATTCATGTGATGCTTTCATACACAGCTGAAGTCCCTAACAAGTCAATGAAGTTATTTGAAGTTTAACCACAGCTGAATCATTATTAATGCTACCTTACAGTAAAGACACTTTAGAGCGACACTTGTTTCCTTTCTCTGTGATCTATTGTAACATGTTTGATACCAACATGATTGTTATAATCTACGGATTTATATTTCACTCGTGTCTTCAAAACTCAATCAGTGCCTAAAAACAAATTCCTCAAGAAGATGGAAATATGAGCCACTAAATGTCAGTGTTTAAAGTTAATTGAAGTTGGTGTTGGCTCGGCGTTACAGTTCACCTCAAGTATTTAGTTTACATTAATGAACAACGTGAAATAAAGACAAGAATTCTGGTCCTGAAGATGTTTGAATGAGCTGTGAGGTGTTTCTACAGTGAAATAAAATATCTCTGTCTCCTTCTCTTAACTGCAGACTGTCGTTGACACCTTCCCTTCCTAGACCCTGAAATGTGAGTTGACTTGCATGAATTATTATTTTGACGTCATGACACATTTTAAAAGTCATCTTATTGCCATTTGGCCTCAGCCAGAAATCACTTATTATTGAGAATGTAAACAGTTGAAAAGTTGCCGTTAAACAATAGAAAACACATTTTGACACTTTCCAAATGAAACTTAACAGTCGAGTTAGTAACTGGAAATAAAGCTTAGAGCTGGCACAAATTCTACTTTGATTATGAATAGAAGTTGGAAAGAGATGTTAGTTTACATGATATTAACTTGAAAATATCACTTTGTCTCCATTCCTCCCCAAACCTTTTGTCCGTCATCTGACAGCAGACCATCATCGGGAGGCAGCCAGTCTGCAGTAAGTTCTCGTTACGGTACGTTTTTATGAAGTCTCTCAGCTTGTTATAGATTTTAATAGGAGAAAATGTAGCTAACACTACACTGCTCTGCTCTTTGCTCATGTCCCGTTTCACCCGCTTGTTTGCTGACTTTAGTTAGAAAACAGACGAGGTCTGCAGCACAGTAAAGTGGTATTCCTGGTTGTTCTTTTCTTACCTAATCTGGTACCTTAAACTAGTCACAGTTTCAGGTAAGGAATGTTTCTAAAGTGCAAATATAAATGCAGAGATTCAAAGAAAAAACTGTACATTTTAAGATTTGTGTACAATTGAAATTCAAGGAGGGATATGTAAACGACATTTATCGTTTAAAATTGGTAAGGCAGTCTAAATTCAGTCTGAAAAAATAACTGTGAATGGTTGGGGGGTTTTTTTGTTTGTTTTTGTTTTAATAGCTAGCCATAAGAATGATGGTTTCAATATTGCACCAATCACTGTATTCAGCAGTTTGACTCATGTTAGTTTCTTGCCACCAGGACACCTGCACCGACGGCATTGTTAACTGCCTGGGGGCTGGAGAAGTGGAGGGCAAACCTGGCTGGCTCCATCTCCTGCTGGAGAGTGACGAGATGCCTCTGATAAAAACAGAGATGTGGGATGAACTATCAGTTCATCTCAAAACGCTACCCTTCCCAATCCACATTCAGGTCAAGGGGGGTATTGTTAAAATGGTTAAACCCGTAGGTGTTGAGGAGGGACAGGGAAAAAAGGGGGGGGAGGAGGAGAAGAAGAATGAAGAGTGGGAAAAGGAGGAAGATTAAAGGAGTCATCATATTGGGGTTTGTTTTATGGTTTTAGTAATGTGTTTTCAAGAAGATGTAGGGGAGAGGGTAGGACAGAAGATAAAATGGGGAGTAGAAAAATTGTTGTTTTTTTTATGTTTATGTTGTCTTGTTTGGTTAGTTGTTTGTTAAAATGTGCATATATGTTTTTTGTTGTCAATAACGCTGATTCTGATGTTTGCCCACTGACAACAAAACTTTAGCATGTGACGTGTGTAAGTATAACTGACGTGCGTGTTCGATGGCTTCAGCCGCTTCAGTATCTGTTTTCTATATCACAACGGTGACATATTACTTATCAACGGAGTTGGCTGAGAGGTAGTATTACGCGTTGTTGCCCAACGGGTCCGGGTTCGCGACCCACTTGTACTTTATATATTGTCAAAATTCACTTCCCGCGGGATGGGTCGGCTTGGGGGGACATTTTTAAAAAACACATTTTCATGACATTTTAACTCATTTATGGTTTCCGTTGAGTAAGTAATATACCTCCTATGCATTATTCCTTTTATACTTTCAATCTGCTGTTCCTCGTTCTTACTTTGTTGTTTTTGTTCAGTCACACTGTTGAATAATCTCAGATCATATAACATGTATAGGTCTAACAGATTGTACATATTTTGAACCTATTTTAGAAAGATAGTCAGATAAAATTAGATGGAAGAAACTATTGAGGGCAAATTGCAGTAAAGAAGTCGACAGCTAAAATGTTAACAAATGTAAAAACAATGTGATAACTTTAATTTGTAAATTTCAAACTTTTAAATAAGCACTTTCAAACATCTCTAAAATCATCTCTGCCAAAAAATAAAATAAAAAAACGAAAAACTGTGTGCATGGCCTGAACATGAGTGAAGCCCTTTATTACGAGTGCCAGTGAACGCCTCATTCAGGGCCTACGACATCTGCGCAAGCGCGTTAGAGTCTCACTCCTCTGTGGATATTCGTGCGGTGAGTAATGAAAGTCCGTCTCTCCTCACTAATTAAGACTTTCACGGTACACAAACACATTATGGGTTTTAGAAATGAGGCATCATATTCTCTATTACCCACTCTTACTATGCGGGAAAGGGATAGCTGAAATATTTTAAATTACAACCGCAGAGTTCTACTTTTGAGCTAGTTAGCTTGTGGCTAGCTGCCAATGACTCAACAGAAAGTTAACGTTTCGTAATATCCGGTTACAGCGGGAAATGTTTCTCAAGACATGATGCCATTTATTAACTATGTTTTAGTACACTGCTAAATACACACAACTACCCTGTGTATTCTGTAAGAAAGACAATTAAAGAGTTTCAAACAAGACCTATAGACTGGTGTAGTTTTGAGTCCTAAAACCAGAAGTGAGTTAGCATTTTAGCACCGTGGGTTCCTAACTCTAAAAGTCAATGGGGATTTTGAATGGGTTTGTGTTTAGACGCCTGAAAAAAGGTCTGTTTAACACAAGCTGAAGAGATGTTGACGTTTTGTTAGACGAAAAAAACTACGTTAGCTAAGACCCCACTTGTGAATTTTAAAGTTTTTACGTGAACTTTAAACGGCGATTGCTAACGAGTAGCTAACTGAAACTACAGTGGTTGTCACAGACGTCACGCGTCATCACGCCGGGAACTCGCTCCCTAATCCTCCTCACAGCCTCTAGTCTCGTTTTTCAGTGCTCTTGTAAATATTAGGTTAATAAACAACTTGTTAAACTATCGTTTAGCTATCTTGTCAAATCCGCTGATTAGGTCGATGAAGCATAACGGTCGTGACGTCATTATAAATCGACCGCGGTGTAGTTCGCTGGCGCATAACGTTCGCTTTTTACTTCTCTCGGCTGCATTAACTCTTCAAACGTCATATAAATGATGTTCATCTGTATAGATTATCCCGCTGAACAAAACAGCGTCAGGAACGTGTGTTTGACACAGAGATTATTTTCTGCAATGATCCAAAATTGAACTGCAGAGAGGTACGCTGATCATGTGTCACCTGATTAACAGAGTTGTGCCATATTAATGGACAGGCTGAAGAGCCAATGAAGATGCAGAAACAAGGAGGATTTAGTTGGCCCAATTTAATGTTTATATATTCAACATATTCAGATAAAGAATCCACCCTGAAACTACTCGGATCGAGCTGTGACATGTTTCTGTCATTTTAACCTGTGTTAACGGAGCACTTTTTCTGTTCTTTGTCTTTTCAGATCATCTTTGACACCCGGCTCAAATCTAAACGGTAATAACACTAACAAACAGTGTTTAGCTGCCAAACTAATGTCATTACTTGGCTTTGCTGAACCTCACCATATTAACTAGTGATATATCTTTTTTTTGCATGCATGCATGGCTTCCTACTTACTGTAAATATAGGAAATGCATTTTAATAATGCAAAGTGAATCATATTTTTAAGCACAAATTCATCATCAAAAACCGTCCTGTAGTCTGGTGGACGTTAGGCTAACAAGCTTCACTTCCTCAGTGTCCTCTTCATTGACTTTGATAGGTGTGTTTTTGTTTGTGCTGTCATTCATGTGATGCTTTCATACACAGCTGAAGTCCCTAACAAGTCAATGAAGTTATTTGAAGTTTAACCACAGCTGAATCATTATTAATGCTACCTTACAGTAAAGACACTTTAGAGCGACACTTGTTTCCTTTCTCTGTGATCTATTGTAACATGTTTGATACCAACATGATTGTTATAATCTACGGATTTATATTTCACTCGTGTCTTCAAAACTCAATCAGTGCCTAAAAACAAATTCCTCAAGAAGATGGAAATATGAGCCACTAAATGTCAGTGTTTAAAGTTAATTGAAGTTGGTGTTGGCTCGGCGTTACAGTTCACCTCAAGTATTTAGTTTACATTAATGAACAACGTGAAATAAAGACAAGAATTCTGGTCCTGAAGATGTTTGAATGAGCTGTGAGGTGTTTCTACAGTGAAATAAAATATCTCTGTCTCCTTCTCTTAACTGCAGACTGTCGTTGACACCTTCCCTTCCTAGACCCTGAAATGTGAGTTGACTTGCATGAATTATTATTTTGACGTCATGACACATTTTAAAAGTCATCTTATTGCCATTTGGCCTCAGCCAGAAATCACTTATTATTGAGAATGTAAACAGTTGAAAAGTTGCCGTTAAACAATAGAAAACACATTTTGACACTTTCCAAATGAAACTTAACAGTCGAGTTAGTAACTGGAAATAAAGCTTAGAGCTGGCACAAATTCTACTTTGATTATGAATAGAAGTTGGAATGAGATGTTAGTTTACATGATATTAACTTGAAAATATCACTTTGTCCCCATTCCTCCCCAAACCTTTTGTCCGTCATCTGACAGCAGACCATCATCGGGAGGCAGCCAGTCTGCAGTAAGTTCTCGTTACGGTACGTTTTTATGAAGTCTCTCAGCTTGTTATAGATTTTAATAGGAGAAAATGTAGCTAACACTACACTGCTCTGCTCTTTGCTCATGTCCCGTTTCACCCGCTTGTTTGCTGACTTTAGTTAGAAAACAGACGAGGTCTGCAGCACAGTAAAGTGGTATTCCTGGTTGTTCTTTTCTTACCTAATCTGGTACCTTAAACTAGTCACAGTTTCAGGTAAGGAATGTTTCTAAAGTGCAAATATAAATGCAGAGATTCAAAGAAAAAACTGTACATTTTAAGATTTGTGTACAATTGAAATTCAAGGAGGGATATGTAAACGACATTTATCGTTTAAAATTGGTAAGGCAGTCTAAATTCAGTCTGAAAAAATAACTGTGAATGGTTGGGGGTTTTTTTTGTTTGTTTTTGTTTTAATAGCTAGCCATAAGAATGATGGTTTCAATATTGCACCAATCACTGTATTCAGCAGTTTGACTCATGTTAGTTTCTTGCCACCAGGACACCTGCACCGACGGCATTGTTAACTGCCTGGGGGCTGGAGAAGTGGAGGGCAAACCTGGCTGGCTCCATCTCCTGCTGGAGAGTGACGAGATGCCTCTGATAAAAACAGAGATGTGGGATGAACTATCAGTTCATCTCAAAACGCTACCCTTCCCAATCCACATTCAGGTCAAGGGGGGTATTGTTAAAATGGTTAAACCCGTAGGTGTTGAGGAGGGACAGGGAAAAAAGGGGGGGGGAGGAGGAGAAGAAGAATGAAGAGTGGGAAAAGGAGGAAGATTAAAGGAGTCATCATATTGGGGTTTGTTTTATGGTTTTAGTAATGTGTTTTCAAGAAGATGTAGGGGAGAGGGTAGGACAGAAGATAAAATGGGGAGTAGAAAAATTGTTGTTTTTTTTATGTTTATGTTGTCTTGTTTGGTTAGTTGTTTGTTAAAATGTGCATATATGTTTTTTGTTAAAAAATAAATATGTTTCACTTGGACAATGAAAATCAAATTATTAACTACAACCATGTAATAGAAAATAGAGCTCTCTCTCTCTCTCTCTCTCTCACTCTCACTCTCACTCTCACTCTCTCACTCACTCACTCACTCACTCACTCGACACAATGATCAATCAATAACATGCAGTCAATGCATTAAATAAAATGTAACATGGATGATTTGAACACATGGAGGAAGCTGAGCAACCACCAGGTGCTGAAAAGTGCTTTATACGATTTACCAACTTTCATCACCACGGACAGCAACATGGTAAAGTGTGCTTATAGGCGTCTGTGTGTCGAAATGCGTACTTTTAATTACTTTGGTGGTGGACAACATACTTGGTCAATAACGCTGATTCTGATGTTTGCCCACTGACAACAAAACTTTAGCATGTGACGTGTGTAAGTATAACTGACGTGCGTGTTCGATGGCTTCAGCCGCTTCAGTATCTGTTTTCTATATCACAACGGTGACATATAACCTATCAACGGAGTTGGCTGAGAGGTAGTATTACGCGTTGTTGCCCAACGGGTCCGGGTTCGCGACCCACTTGTACTTTATATATTGTCAAAATTCACTTCCCGCGGGATGGGTCGGCTTGGGGGGACATTTTTAAAAAACACATTTTCATGACATTTTAACTCATTTATGGTTTCCGTTGAGTAAGTAATATACCTCCTATGCATTATTCCTTTTATACTTTCAATCTGCTGTTCCTCGTTCTTACTTTGTTGTTTTTGTTCAGTCACACTGTTGAATAATCTCAGATCATATAACATGTATAGGTCTAACAGATTGTACATATTTTGAACCTATTTTAGAAAGATAGTCAGATAAAATTAGATGGAAGAAACTATTGAGGGCAAATTGCAGTAAAGAAGTCGACAGCTAAAATGTTAACAAATGTAAAAACAATGTGATAACTTTAATTTGTAAATTTCAAACTTTTAAATAAGCACTTTCAAACATCTCTAAAATCATCTCTGCCAAAAAATAAAATAAAAAAACGAAAAACTGTGTGCATGGCCTGAACGTGAGTGAAGCCCTTTATTACGAGTGCCAGTGAACGCCTCATTCAGGGCCTACGACATCTGCGCAAGCGCGTTAGAGTCTCACTCCTCTGTGGATATTCGTACGGTGAGTAATGAAAGTCCGTCTCTCCTCACTAATTAAGACTTTCACGGTACACAAACACATTATGGGTTTTAGAAATGAGGCATCATATTCTCTATTACCCACTCTTACTATGCGGGAAAGGGATAGCTGAAATATTTTAAATTACAACCGCAGAGTTCTACTTTTGAGCTAGTTAGCTTGTGGCTAGCTGCCAATGACTCAACAGAAAGTTAACGTTTCGTAATATCCGGTTACAGCGGGAAATGTTTCTCAAGACATGATGCCATTTATTAATTATGTTTTAGTACACTGCTAAATACACACAACTACCCTGTGTATTCTGTAAGAAAGACAATTAAAGAGTTTCAAACAAGACCTATAGACTGGTGTAGTTTTGAGTCCTAAAACCAGAAGTGAGTTAGCATTTTAGCACCGTGGGTTCCTAACTCTAAAAGTCAATGGGGATTTTGAATGGGTTTGTGTTTAGACGCCTGAAAAAAGGTCTGTTTAACACAAGCTGAAGAGATGTTGACGTTTTGTTAGACGAAAAAAACTACGTTAGCTAAGACCCCACTTGTGAATTTTAAAGTTTTTACGTGAA
Organism: Symphodus melops; assembly: GCF_947650265.1. Taxonomy (NCBI): domain Eukaryota; kingdom Metazoa; phylum Chordata; class Actinopteri; order Labriformes; family Labridae; genus Symphodus; species Symphodus melops. The sequence continues at coordinate 9,567,128 of NC_136703.1, forward strand.
CTTTAAACGGCGATTGCTAACGAGTAGCTAACTGAAACTACAGTGGTTGTCACAGACGTCACGCGTCATCACGCCGGGAACTCGCTCCCTAATCCTCCTCACAGCCTCTAGTCTCGTTTTTCAGTGCTCTTGTAAATATTAGGTTAATAAACAACTTGTTAAACTATCGTTTAGCTATCTTGTCAAATCCGCTGATTAGGTCGATGAAGCATAACGGTCGTGACGTCATTATAAATCGACCGTGGTGTAGTTCGCTGGCGCATAACGTTCGCTTTTTACTTCTCTCGGCTGCATTAACTCTTCAAACGTCATATAAATGATGTTCATCTGTATAGATTATCCCGCTGAACAAAACAGCGTCAGGAACGTGTGTTTGACACAGAGATTATTTTCTGCAATGATCCAAAATTGAACTGCAGAGAGGTACGCTGATCATGTGTCACCTGATTAACAGAGTTGTGCCATATTAATGGACAGGCTGAAGAGCCAATGAAGATGCAGAAACAAGGAGGATTTAGTTGGCCCAATTTAATGTTTATATATTCAACATACTCAGATAAAGAATCCACCCTGAAACTACTCGGATCGAGCTGTGACATGTTTCTGTCATTTTAACCTGTGTTAACGGAGCACTTTTTCTGTTCTTTGTCTTTTCAGATCATCTTTGACACCCGGCTCAAATCTAAACGGTAATAACACTAACAAACAGTGTTTAGCTGCCAAACTAATGTCATTACTTGGCTTTGCTGAACCTCACCATATTAACTAGTGATATATCTTTTTTTTGCATGCATGCATGGCTTCCTACTTACTGTAAATATAGGAAATGCATTTTAATAATGCAAAGTGAATCATATTTTTAAGCACAAATTCATCATCAAAAACCGTCCTGTAGTCTGGTGGACGTTAGGCTAACAAGCTTCACTTCCTCAGTGTCCTCTTCATTGACTTTGATAGGTGTGTTTTTGTTTGTGCTGTCATTCATGTGATGCTTTCATACACAGCTGAAGTCCCTAACAAGTCAATGAAGTTATTTGAAGTTTAACCACAGCTGAATCATTATTAATGCTACCTTACAGTAAAGACACTTTAGAGCGACACTTGTTTCCTTTCTCTGTGATCTATTGTAACATGTTTGATACCAACATGATTGTTATAATCTACGGATTTATATTTCACTCGTGTCTTCAAAACTCAATCAGTGCCTAAAAACAAATTCCTCAAGAAGATGGAAATATGAGCCACTAAATGTCAGTGTTTAAAGTTAATTGAAGTTGGTGTTGGCTCGGCGTTACAGTTCACCTCAAGTATTTAGTTTACATTAATGAACAACGTGAAATAAAGACAAGAATTCTGGTCCTGAAGATGTTTGAATGAGCTGTGAGGTGTTTCTACAGTGAAATAAAATATCTCTGTCTCCTTCTCTTAACTGCAGACTGTCGTTGACACCTTCCCTTCCTAGACCCTGAAATGTGAGTTGACTTGCATGAATTATTATTTTGACGTCATGACACATTTTAAAAGTCATCTTATTGCCATTTGGCCTCAGCCAGAAATCACTTATTATTGAGAATGTAAACAGTTGAAAAGTTGCCGTTAAACAATAGAAAACACATTTTGACACTTTCCAAATGAAACTTAACAGTCGAGTTAGTAACTGGAAATAAAGCTTAGAGCTGGCACAAATTCTACTTTGATTATGAATAGAAGTTGGAATGAGATGTTAGTTTACATGATATTAACTTGAAAATATCACTTTGTCCCCATTCCTCCCCAAACCTTTTGTCCGTCATCTGACAGCAGACCATCATCGGGAGGCAGCCAGTCTGCAGTAAGTTCTCGTTACGGTACGTTTTTATGAAGTCTCTCAGCTTGTTATAGATTTTAATAGGAGAAAATGTAGCTAACACTACACTGCTCTGCTCTTTGCTCATGTCCCGTTTCACCCGCTTGTTTGCTGACTTTAGTTAGAAAACAGACGAGGTCTGCAGCACAGTAAAGTGGTATTCCTGGTTGTTCTTTTCTTACCTAATCTGGTACCTTAAACTAGTCACAGTTTCAGGTAAGGAATGTTTCTAAAGTGCAAATATAAATGCAGAGATTCAAAGAAAAAACTGTACATTTTAAGATTTGTGTACAATTGAAATTCAAGGAGGGATATGTAAACGACATTTATCGTTTAAAATTGGTAAGGCAGTCTAAATTCAGTCTGAAAAAATAACTGTGAATGGTTGGGGGTTTTTTTTGTTTGTTTTTGTTTTAATAGCTAGCCATAAGAATGATGGTTTCAATATTGCACCAATCACTGTATTCAGCAGTTTGACTCATGTTAGTTTCTTGCCACCAGGACACCTGCACCGACGGCATTGTTAACTGCCTGGGGGCTGGAGAAGTGGAGGGCAAACCTGGCTGGCTCCATCTCCTGCTGGAGAGTGACGAGATGCCTCTGATAAAAACAGAGATGTGGGATGAACTATCAGTTCATCTCAAAACGCTACCCTTCCCAATCCACATTCAGGTCAAGGGGGGTATTGTTAAAATGGTTAAACCCGTAGGTGTTGAGGAGGGACAGGGAAAAAAGGGGGGGGGAGGAGGAGAAGAAGAATGAAGAGTGGGAAAAGGAGGAAGATTAAAGGAGTCATCATATTGGGGTTTGTTTTATGGTTTTAGTAATGTGTTTTCAAGAAGATGTAGGGGAGAGGGTAGGACAGAAGATAAAATGGGGAGTAGAAAAATTGTTGTTTTTTTTATGTTTATGTTGTCTTGTTTGGTTAGTTGTTTGTTAAAATGTGCATATATGTTTTTTGTTAAAAAATAAATATGTTTCACTTGGACAATGAAAATCAAATTATTAACTACAACCATGTAATAGAAAATAGAGCTCTCTCTCTCTCTCTCTCTCTCTCTCTCTCTCACTCTCACTCTCACTCTCTCACTCACTCACTCACTCACTCACTCGACACAATGATCAATCAATAACATGCAGTCAATGCATTAAATAAAATGTAACATGGATGATTTGAACACATGGAGGAAGCTGAGCAACCACCAGGTGCTGAAAAGTGCTTTATACGATTTACCAACTTTCATCACCACGGACAGCAACATGGTAAAGTGTGCTTATAGGCGTCTGTGTGTCGAAATGCGTACTTTTAATTACTTTGGTGGTGGACAACATACTTGGTCAATAACGCTGATTCTGATGTTTGCCCACTGACAACAAAACTTTAGCATGTGACGTGTGTAAGTATAACTGACGTGCGTGTTCGATGGCTTCAGCCGCTTCAGTATCTGTTTTCTATATCACAACGGTGACATATGACCTATCAACGGAGTTGGCTGAGGTAGTATTACGCGTTGTTGCCCAACGGGTCCGGGTTCGCGACCCACTTGTACTTTATATATTGTCAAAATTCACTTCCCGTGGGATGGGTCGGCTTGGGGGGACATTTTTAAAAAACACATTTTCATGACATTTTAACTCATTTATGGTTTCCGTTGAGTAAGTAATATACCTCCTATGCATTATTCCTTTTATACTTTCAATCTGCTGTTCCTCGTTCTTACTTTGTTGTTTTTGTTCAGTCACACTGTTGAATAATCTCAGATCATATAACATGTATAGGTCTAACAGATTGTACATATTTTGAACCTATTTTAGAAAGATAGTCAGATAAAATTAGATGGAAGAAACTATTGAGGGCAAATTGCAGTAAAGAAGTCGACAGCTAAAATGTTAACAAATGTAAAAACAATGTGATAACTTTAATTTGTAAATTTCAAACTTTTAAATAAGCACTTTCAAACATCTCTAAAATCATCTCTGCCAAAAAATAAAATAAAAAAACGAAAAACTGTGTGCATGGCCTGATCGTGAGTGAAGCCCTTTATTACGAGTGCCAGTGAACGCCTCATTCAGGGCCTACGACATCTGCGCAAGCGCGTTAGAGTCTCACTCCTCTGTGGATATTCGTGCGGTGAGTAATGAAAGTCCGTCTCTCCTCACTAATTAAGACTTTCACGGTACACAAACACATTATGGGTTTTAGAAATGAGGCATCATATTCTCTATTACCCACTCTTACTATGCGGGAAAGGGATAGCTGAAATATTTTAAATTACAACCGCAGAGTTCTACTTTTGAGCTAGTTAGCTTGTGGCTAGCTGCCAATGACTCAACAGAAAGTTAACGTTTCGTAATATCCGGTTACAGCGGGAAATGTTTCTCAAGACATGATGCCATTTATTAACTATGTTTTAGTACACTGCTAAATACACACAACTACCCTGTGTATTCTGTAAGAAAGACAATTAAAGAGTTTCAAACAAGACCTATAGACTGGTGTAGTTTTGAGTCCTAAAACCAGAAGTGAGTTAGCATTTTAGCACCGTGGGTTCCTAACTCTAAAAGTCAATGGGGATTTTGAATGGGTTTGTGTTTAGACGCCTGAAAAAAGGTCTGTTTAACACAAGCTGAAGAGATGTTGACGTTTTGTTAGACGAAAAAAACTACGTTAGCTAAGACCCCACTTGTGAATTTTAAAGTTTTTACGTGAACTTTAAACGGCGATTGCTAACGAGTAGCTAACTGAAACTACAGTGGTTGTCACAGACGTCACGCGTCATCACGCCGGGAACTCGCTCCCTAATCCTCCTCACAGCCTCTAGTCTCGTTTTTCAGTGCTCTTGTAAATATTAGGTTAATAAACAACTTGTTAAACTATCGTTTAGCTATCTTGTCAAATCCGCTGATTAGGTCGATGAAGCATAACGGTCGTGACGTCATTATAAATCGACCGCGGTGTAGTTCGCTGGCGCATAACGTTCGCTTTTTACTTCTCTCGGCTGCATTAACTCTTCAAACGTCATATAAATGATGTTCATCTGTATAGATTATCCCGCTGAACAAAACAGCGTCAGGAACGTGTGTTTGACACAGAGATTATTTTCTGCAATGATCCAAAATTGAACTGCAGAGAGGTACGCTGATCATGTGTCACCTGATTAACAGAGTTGTGCCATATTAATGGACAGGCTGAAGAGCCAATGAAGATGCAGAAACAAGGAGGATTTAGTTGGCCCAATTTAATGTTTATATATTCAACATATTCAGATAAAGAATCCACCCTGAAACTACTCGGATCGAGCTGTGACATGTTTCTGTCATTTTAACCTGTGTTAACGGAGCACTTTTTCTGTTCTTTGTCTTTTCAGATCATCTTTGACACCCGGCTCAAATCTAAACGGTAATAACACTAACAAACAGTGTTTAGCTGCCAAACTAATGTCATTACTTGGCTTTGCTGAACCTCACCATATTAACTAGTGATATATCTTTTTTTTGCATGCATGCATGGCTTCCTACTTACTGTGAATATAGGAAATGCATTTTAATAATGCAAAGTGAATCATATTTTTAAGCACAAATTCATCATCAAAAACCGTCCTGTAGTCTGGTGGACGTTAGGCTAACAAGCTTCACTTCCTCAGTGTCCTCTTCATTGACTTTGATAGGTGTGTTTTTGTTTGTGCTGTCATTCATGTGATGCTTTCATACACAGCTGAAGTCCCTAACAAGTCAATGAAGTTATTTGAAGTTTAACCACAGCTGAATCATTATTAATGCTACCTTACAGTAAAGACACTTTAGAGCGACACTTGTTTCCTTTCTCTGTGATCTATTGTAACATGTTTGATACCAACATGATTGTTATAATCTACGGATTTATATTTCACTCGTGTCTTCAAAACTCAATCAGTGCCTAAAAACAAATTCCTCAAGAAGATGGAAATATGAGCCACTAAATGTCAGTGTTTAAAGTTAATTGAAGTTGGTGTTGGCTCGGCGTTACAGTTCACCTCAAGTATTTAGTTTACATTAATGAACAACGTGAAATAAAGACAAGAATTCTGGTCCTGAAGATGTTTGAATGAGCTGTGAGGTGTTTCTACAGTGAAATAAAATATCTCTGTCTCCTTCTCTTAACTGCAGACTGTCGTTGACACCTTCCCTTCCTAGACCCTGAAATGTGAGTTGACTTGCATGAATTATTATTTTGACGTCATGACACATTTTAAAAGTCATCTTATTGCCATTTGGCCTCAGCCAGAAATCACTTATTATTGAGAATGTAAACAGTTGAAAAGTTGCCGTTAAACAATAGAAAACACATTTTGACACTTTCCAAATGAAACTTAACAGTCGAGTTAGTAACTGGAAATAAAGCTTAGAGCTGGCACAAATTCTACTTTGATTATGAATAGAAGTTGGAATGAGATGTTAGTTTACATGATATTAACTTGAAAATATCACTTTGTCCCCATTCCTCCCCAAACCTTTTGTCCGTCATCTGACAGCAGACCATCATCGGGAGGCAGCCAGTCTGCAGTAAGTTCTCGTTACGGTACGTTTTTATGAAGTCTCTCAGCTTGTTATAGATTTTAATAGGAGAAAATGTAGCTAACACTACACTGCTCTGCTCTTTGCTCATGTCCCGTTTCACCCGCTTGTTTGCTGACTTTAGTTAGAAAACAGACGAGGTCTGCAGCACAGTAAAGTGGTATTCCTGGTTGTTCTTTTCTTACCTAATCTGGTACCTTAAACTAGTCACAGTTTCAGGTAAGGAATGTTTCTAAAGTGCAAATATAAATGCAGAGATTCAAAGAAAAAACTGTACATTTTAAGATTTGTGTACAATTGAAATTCAAGGAGGGATATGTAAACGACATTTATCGTTTAAAATTGGTAAGGCAGTCTAAATTCAGTCTGAAAAAATAACTGTGAATGGTTGGGGGGTTTTTTTGTTTGTTTTTGTTTTAATAGCTAGCCATAAGAATGATGGTTTCAATATTGCACCAATCACTGTATTCAGCAGTTTGACTCATGTTAGTTTCTTGCCACCAGGACACCTGCACCGACGGCATTGTTAACTGCCTGGGGGCTGGAGAAGTGGAGGGCAAACCTGGCTGGCTCCATCTCCTGCTGGAGAGTGACGAGATGCCTCTGATAAAAACAGAGATGTGGGATGAACTATCAGTTCATCTCAAAACGCTACCCTTCCCAATCCACATTCAGGTCAAGGGGGGTATTGTTAAAATGGTTAAACCCGTAGGTGTTGAGGAGGGACAGGGAAAAAAGGGGGGGGAGGAGGAGAAGAAGAATGAAGAGTGGGAAAAGGAGGAAGATTAAAGGAGTCATCATATTGGGGTTTGTTTTATGGTTTTAGTAATGTGTTTTCAAGAAGATGTAGGGGAGAGGGTAGGACAGAAGATAAAATGGGGAGTAGAAAAATTGTTGTTTTTTTTATGTTTATGTTGTCTTGTTTGGTTAGTTGTTTGTTAAAATGTGCATATATGTTTTTTGTTAAAAAATAAATATGTTTCACTTGGACAATGAAAATCAAATTATTAACTACAACCATGTAATAGAAAATAGAGCTCTCTCTCTCTCTCTCTCTCTCTCTCTCTCACTCTCACTCTCACTCTCACTCTCTCACTCACTCACTCACTCACTCACTCGACACAATGATCAATCAATAACATGCAGTCAATGCATTAAATAAAATGTAACATGGATGATTTGAACACATGGAGGAAGCTGAGCAACCACCAGGTGCTGAAAAGTGCTTTATACGATTTACCAACTTTCATCACCACGGACAGCAACATGGTAAAGTGTGCTTATAGGCGTCTGTGTGTCGAAATGCGTACTTTTAATTACTTTGGTGGTGGACAACATACTTGGTCAATAACGCTGATTCTGATGTTTGCCCACTGACAACAAAACTTTAGCATGTGACGTGTGTAAGTATAACTGACGTGCGTGTTCGATGGCTTCAGCCGCTTCAGTATCTGTTTTCTATATCACAACGGTGACATATGACCTATCAACGGAGTTGGCTGAGAGGTAGTATTACGCGATGTTGCCCAACGGGTCCGGGTTCGCGACCCACTTGTACTTTATATATTGTCAAAATTCACTTCCCGCGGGATGGGTCGGCTTGGGGGGACATTTTTAAAAAACACATTTTCATGACATTTTAACTCATTTATGGTTTCCGTTGAGTAAGTAATATACCTCCTATGCATTATTCCTTTTATACTTTCAATCTGCTGTTCCTCGTTCTTACTTTGTTGTTTTTGTTCAGTCACACTGTTGAATAATCTCAGATCATATAACATGTATAGGTCTAACAGATTGTACATATTTTGAACCTATTTTAGAAAGATAGTCAGATAAAATTAGATGGAAGAAACTATTGAGGGCAAATTGCAGTAAAGAAGTCGACAGCTAAAATGTTAACAAATGTAAAAACAATGTGATAACTTTAATTTGTAAATTTCAAACTTTTAAATAAGCACTTTCAAACATCTCTAAAATCATCTCTGCCAAAAAATAAAATAAAAAAACGAAAAACTGTGTGCATGGCCTGAACGTGAGTGAAGCCCTTTATTACGAGTGCCAGTGAACGCCTCATTCAGGGCCTACGACATCTGCGCAAGCGCGTTAGAGTCTCACTCCTCTGTGGATATTCGTACGGTGAGTAATGAAAGTCCGTCTCTCCTCACTAATTAAGACTTTCACGGTACACAAACACATTATGGGTTTTAGAAATGAGGCATCATATTCTCTATTACCCACTCTTACTATGCGGGAAAGGGATAGCTGAAATATTTTAAATTACAACCGCAGAGTTCTACTTTTGAGCTAGTTAGCTTGTGGCTAGCTGCCAATGACTCAACAGAAAGTTAACGTTTCGTAATATCCGGTTACAGCGGGAAATGTTTCTCAAGACATGATGCCATTTATTAATTATGTTTTAGTACACTGCTAAATACACACAACTACCCTGTGTATTCTGTAAGAAAGACAATTAAAGAGTTTCAAACAAGACCTATAGACTGGTGTAGTTTTGAGTCCTAAAACCAGAAGTGAGTTAGCATTTTAGCACCGTGGGTTCCTAACTCTAAAAGTCAATGGGGATTTTGAATGGGTTTGTGTTTAGACGCCTGAAAAAAGGTCTGTTTAACACAAGCTGAAGAGATGTTGACGTTTTGTTAGACGAAAAAAACTACGTTAGCTAAGACCCCACTTGTGAATTTTAAAGTTTTTACGTGAACTTTAAACGGCGATTGCTAACGAGTAGCTAACTGAAACTACAGTGGTTGTCACAGACGTCACGCGTCATCACGCCGGGAACTCGCTCCCTAATCCTCCTCACAGCCTCTAGTCTCGTTTTTCAGTGCTCTTGTAAATATTAGGTTAATAAACAACTTGTTAAACTATCGTTTAGCTATCTTGTCAAATCCGCTGATTAGGTCGATGAAGCATAACGGTCGTGACGTCATTATAAATCGACCGCGGTGTAGTTCGCTGGCGCATAACGTTCGCTTTTTACTTCTCTCGGCTGCATTAACTCTTCAAACGTCATATAAATGATGTTCATCTGTATAGATTATCCCGCTGAACAAAACAGCGTCAGGAACGTGTGTTTGACACAGAGATTATTTTCTACAATGATCCAAAATTGAACTGCAGAGAGGTACGCTGATCATGTGTCACCTGATTAACAGAGTTGTGCCATATTAATGGACAGGCTGAAGAGCCAATGAAGATGCAGAAACAAGGAGGATTTAGTTGGCCCAATTTAATGTTTATATATTCAACATATTCAGATAAAGAATCCACCCTGAAACTACTCGGATCGAGCTGTGACATGTTTCTGTCATTTTAACCTGTGTTAATGGAGCACTTTTTCTGTTCTTTGTCTTTTCAGATCATCTTTGACACCCGGCTCAAATCTAAACGGTAATAACACTAACAAACAGTGTTTAGCTGCCAAACTAATGTCATTACTTGGCTTTGCTGAACCTCACCATATTAACTAGTGATATATCTTTTTTTTGCATGCATGCATGGCTTCCTACTTACTGTAAATATAGGAAATGCATTTTAATAATGCAAAGTGAATCATATTTTTAAGCACAAATTCATCATCAAAAACCGTCCTGTAGTCTGGTGGACGTTAGGCTAACAAGCTTCACTTCCTCAGTGTCCTCTTCATTGACTTTGATAGGTGTGTTTTTGTTTGTGCTGTCATTCATGTGATGCTTTCATACACAGCTGAAGTCCCTAACAAGTCAATGAAGTTATTTGAAGTTTAACCACAGCTGAATCATTATTAATGCTACCTTACAGTAAAGACACTTTAGAGCGACACTTGTTTCCTTTCTCTGTGATCTATTGTAACATGTTTGATACCAACATGATTGTTATAATCTACGGATTTATATTTCACTCGTGTCTTCAAAACTCAATCAGTGCCTAAAAACAAATTCCTCAAGAAGATGGAAATATGAGCCACTAAATGTCAGTGTTTAAAGTTAATTGAAGTTGGTGTTGGCTCGGCGTTACAGTTCACCTCAAGTATTTAGTTTACATTAATGAACAACGTGAAATAAAGACAAGAATTCTGGTCCTGAAGATGTTTGAATGAGCTGTGAGGTGTTTCTACAGTGAAATAAAATATCTCTGTCTCCTTCTCTTAACTGCAGACTGTCGTTGACACCTTCCCTTCCTAGACCCTGAAATGTGAGTTGACTTGCATGAATTATTATTTTGACGTCATGACACATTTTAAAAGTCATCTTATTGCCATTTGGCCTCAGCCAGAAATCACTTATTATTGAGAATGTAAACAGTTGAAAAGTTGCCGTTAAACAATAGAAAACACATTTTGACACTTTCCAAATGAAACTTAACAGTCGAGTTAGTAACTGGAAATAAAGCTTAGAGCTGGCACAAATTCTACTTTGATTATGAATAGAAGTTGGAATGAGATGTTAGTTTACATGATATTAACTTGAAAATATCACTTTGTCCCCATTCCTCCCCAAACCTTTTGTCCGTCATCTGACAGCAGACCATCATCGGGAGGCAGCCAGTCTGCAGTAAGTTCTCGTTACGGTACGTTTTTATGAAGTCTCTCAGCTTGTTATAGATTTTAATAGGAGAAAATGTAGCTAACACTACACTGCTCTGCTCTTTGCTCATGTCCCGTTTCACCCGCTTGTTTGCTGACTTTAGTTAGAAAACAGACGAGGTCTGCAGCACAGTAAAGTGGTATTCCTGGTTGTTCTTTTCTTACCTAATCTGGTACCTTAAACTAGTCACAGTTTCAGGTAAGGAATGTTTCTAAAGTGCAAATATAAATGCAGAGATTCAAAGAAAAAACTGTACATTTTAAGATTTGTGTACAATTGAAATTCAAGGAGGGATATGTAAACAACATTTATCGTTTAAAATTGGTAAGGCAGTCTAAATTCAGTCTGAAAAAATAACTGTGAATGGTTGGGGGGTTTTTTTGTTTGTTTTTGTTTTAATAGCTAGCCATAAGAATGATGGTTTCAATATTGCACCAATCACTGTATTCAGCAGTTTGACTCATGTTAGTTTCTTGCCACCAGGACACCTGCACCGACGGCATTGTTAACTGCCTGGGGGCTGGAGAAGTGGAGGGCAAACCTGGCTGGCTCCATCTCCTGCTGGAGAGTGACGAGATGCCTCTGATAAAAACAGAGATGTGGGATGAACTATCAGTTCATCTCAAAACGCTACCCTTCCCAATCCACATTCAGGTCAAGGGGGGTATTGTTAAAATGGTTAAACCCGTAGGTGTTGAGGAGGGACAGGGAAAAAAGGGGGGGGAGGAGGAGAAGAAGAATGAAGAGTGGGAAAAGGAGGAAGATTAAAGGAGTCATCATATTGGGGTTTGTTTTATGGTTTTAGTAATGTGTTTTCAAGAAGATGTAGGGGAGAGGGTAGGACAGAAGATAAAATGGGGAGTAGAAAAATTGTTGTTTTTTTTATGTTTATGTTGTCTTGTTTGGTTAGTTGTTTGTTAAAATGTGCATATATGTTTTTTGTTGTCAATAACGCTGATTCTGATGTTTGCCCACTGACAACAAAACTTTAGCATGTGACGTGTGTAAGTATAACTGACGTGCGTGTTCGATGGCTTCAGCCGCTTCAGTATCTGTTTTCTATATCACAACGGTGACATATTACTTATCAACGGAGTTGGCTGAGAGGTAGTATTACGTGTTGTTGCCCAACGGGTCCGGGTTCGCGACCCACTTGTACTTTATATATTGTCAAAATTCACTTCCCGCGGGATGGGTCGGCTTGGGGGGACATTTTTAAAAAACACATTTTCATGACATTTTAACTCATTTATGGTTTCCGTTGAGTAAGTAATATACCTCCTATGCATTATTCCTTTTATACTTTCAATCTGCTGTTCCTCGTTCTTACTTTGTTGTTTTTGTTCAGTCACACTGTTGAATAATCTCAGATCATATAACATGTATAGGTCTAACAGATTGTACATATTTTGAACCTATTTTAGAAAGATAGTCAGATAAAATTAGATGGAAGAAACTATTGAGGGCAAATTGCAGTAAAGAAGTCGACAGCTAAAATGTTAACAAATGTAAAAACAATGTGATAACTTTAATTTGTAAATTTCAAACTTTTAAATAAGCACTTTCAAACATCTCTAAAATCATCTCTGCCAAAAAATAAAATAAAAAAACGAAAAACTGTGTGCATGGCCTGAACGTGAGTGAAGCCCTTTATTACGAGTGCCAGTGAACGCCTCATTCAGGGCCTACGACATCTGCGCAAGCGCGTTAGAGTCTCACTCCTCTGTGGATATTCGTGCGGTGAGTAATGAAAGTCCGTCTCTCCTCACTAATTAAGACTTTCACGGTACACAAACACATTATGGGTTTTAGAAATGAGGCATCATATTCTCTATTACCCACTCTTACTATGCGGGAAAGGGATAGCTGAAATATTTTAAATTACAACCGCAGAGTTCTACTTTTGAGCTAGTTAGCTTGTGGCTAGCTGCCAATGACTCAACAGAAAGTTAACGTTTCGTAATATCCGGTTACAGCGGGAAATGTTTCTCAAGACATGATGCCATTTATTAACTATGTTTTAGTACACTGCTAAATACACACAACTACCCTGTGTATTCTGTAAGAAAGACAATTAAAGAGTTTCAAACAAGACCTATAGACTGGTGTAGTTTTGAGTCCTAAAACCAGAAGTGAGTTAGCATTTTAGCACCGTGGGTTCCTAACTCTAAAAGTCAATGGGGATTTTGAATGGGTTTGTGTTTAGACGCCTGAAAAAAGGTCTGTTTAACACAAGCTGAAGAGATGTTGACGTTTTGTTAGACGAAAAAAACTACGTTAGCTAAGACCCCACTTGTGAATTTTAAAGTTTTTACGTGAACTTTAAACGGCGATTGCTAACGAGTAGCTAACTGAAACTACAGTGGTTGTCACAGACGTCACGCGTCATCACGCCGGGAACTCGCTCCCTAATCCTCCTCACAGCCTCTAGTCTCGTTTTTCAGTGCTCTTGTAAATATTAGGTTAATAAACAACTTGTTAAACTATCGTTTAGCTATCTTGTCAAATCCGCTGATTAGGTCGATGAAGCATAACGGTCGTGACGTCATTATAAATCGACCGCGGTGTAGTTCGCTGGCGCATAACGTTCGCTTTTTACTTCTCTCGGCTGCATTAACTCTTCAAACGTCATATAAATGATGTTCATCTGTATAGATTATCCCGCTGAACAAAACAGCGTCAGGAACGTGTGTTTGACACAGAGATTATTTTCTGCAATGATCCAAAATTGAACTGCAGAGAGGTACGCTGATCATGTGTCACCTGATTAACAGAGTTGTGCCATATTAATGGACAGGCTGAAGAGCCAATGAAGATGCAGAAACAAGGAGGATTTAGTTGGCCCAATTTAATGTTTATATATTCAACATATTCAGATAAAGAATCCACCCTGAAACTACTCGGATCGAGCTGTGACATGTTTCTGTCATTTTAACCTGTGTTAACGGAGCACTTTTTCTGTTCTTTGTCTTTTCAGATCATCTTTGACACCCGGCTCAAATCTAAACGGTAATAACACTAACAAACAGTGTTTAGCTGCCAAACTAATGTCATTACTTGGCTTTGCTGAACCTCACCATATTAACTAGTGATATATCTTTTTTTTGCATGCATGCATGGCTTCCTACTTACTGTAAATATAGGAAATGCATTTTAATAATGCAAAGTGAATCATATTTTTAAGCACAAATTCATCATCAAAAACCGTCCTGTAGTCTGGTGGACGTTAGGCTAACAAGCTTCACTTCCTCAGTGTCCTCTTCATTGACTTTGATAGGTGTGTTTTTGTTTGTGCTGTCATTCATGTGATGCTTTCATACACAGCTGAAGTCCCTAACAAGTCAATGAAGTTATTTGAAGTTTAACCACAGCTGAATCATTATTAATGCTACCTTACAGTAAAGACACTTTAGAGCGACACTTGTTTCCTTTCTCTGTGATCTATTGTAACATGTTTGATACCAACATGATTGTTATAATCTACGGATTTATATTTCACTCGTGTCTTCAAAACTCAATCAGTGCCTAAAAACAAATTCCTCAAGAAGATGGAAATATGAGCCACTAAATGTCAGTGTTTAAAGTTAATTGAAGTTGGTGTTGGCTCGGCGTTACAGTTCACCTCAAGTATTTAGTTTACATTAATGAACAACGTGAAATAAAGACAAGAATTCTGGTCCTGAAGATGTTTGAATGAGCTGTGAGGTGTTTCTACAGTGAAATAAAATATCTCTGTCTCCTTCTCTTAACTGCAGACTGTCGTTGACACCTTCCCTTCCTAGACCCTGAAATGTGAGTTGACTTGCATGAATTATTATTTTGACGTCATGACACATTTTAAAAGTCATCTTATTGCCATTTGGCCTCAGCCAGAAATCACTTATTATTGAGAATGTAAACAGTTGAAAAGTTGCCGTTAAACAATAGAAAACACATTTTGACACTTTCCAAATGAAACTTAACAGTCGAGTTAGTAACTGGAAATAAAGCTTAGAGCTGGCACAAATTCTACTTTGATTATGAATAGAAGTTGGAATGAGATGTTAGTTTACATGATATTAACTTGAAAATATCACTTTGTCCCCATTCCTCCCCAAACCTTTTGTCCGTCATCTGACAGCAGACCATCATCGGGAGGCAGCCAGTCTGCAGTAAGTTCTCGTTACGGTACGTTTTTATGAAGTCTCTCAGCTTGTTATAGATTTTAATAGGAGAAAATGTAGCTAACACTACACTGCTCTGCTCTTTGCTCATGTCCCGTTTCACCCGCTTGTTTGCTGACTTTAGTTAGAAAACAGACGAGGTCTGCAGCACAGTAAAGTGGTATTCCTGGTTGTTCTTTTCTTACCTAATCTGGTACCTTAAACTAGTCACAGTTTCAGGTAAGGAATGTTTCTAAAGTGCAAATATAAATGCAGAGATTCAAAGAAAAAACTGTACATTTTAAGATTTGTGTACAATTGAAATTCAAGGAGGGATATGTAAACGACATTTATCGTTTAAAATTGGTAAGGCAGTCTAAATTCAGTCTGAAAAAATAACTGTGAATGGTTGGGGGTTTTTTTTGTTTGTTTTTGTTTTAATAGCTAGCCATAAGAATGATGGTTTCAATATTGCACCAATCACTGTATTCAGCAGTTTGACTCATGTTAGTTTCTTGCCACCAGGACACCTGCACCGACGGCATTGTTAACTGCCTGGGGGCTGGAGAAGTGGAGGGCAAACCTGGCTGGCTCCATCTCCTGCTGGAGAGTGACGAGATGCCTCTGATAAAAACAGAGATGTGGGATGAACTATCAGTTCATCTCAAAACGCTACCCTTCCCAATCCACATTCAGGTCAAGGGGGGTATTGTTAAAATGGTTAAACCCGTAGGTGTTGAGGAGGGACAGGGAAAAAAGGGGGGGGAGGAGGAGAAGAAGAATGAAGAGTGGGAAAAGGAGGAAGATTAAAGGAGTCATCATATTGGGGTTTGTTTTATGGTTTTAGTAATGTGTTTTCAAGAAGATGTAGGGGAGAGGGTAGGACAGAAGATAAAATGGGGAGTAGAAAAATTGTTGTTTTTTTTATGTTTATGTTGTCTTGTTTGGTTAGTTGTTTGTTAAAATGTGCATATATGTTTTTTGTTAAAAAATAAATATGTTTCACTTGGACAATGAAAATCAAATTATTAACTACAACCATGTAATAGAAAATAGAGCTCTCTCTCTCTCTCTCTCTCTCTCTCTCTCACTCTCACTCTCACTCTCTCACTCACTCACTCACTCGACACAATGATCAATCAATAACATGCAGTCAATGCATTAAATAAAATGTAACATGGATGATTTGAACACATGGAGGAAGCTGAGCAACCACCAGGTGCTGAAAAGTGCTTTATACGATTTACCAACTTTCATCACCACGGACAGCAACATGGTAAAGTGTGCTTATAGGCGTCTGTGTGTCGAAATGCGTACTTTTAATTACTTTGGTGGTGGACAACATACTTGGTCAATAACGCTGATTCTGATGTTTGCCCACTGACAACAAAACTTTAGCATGTGACGTGTGTAAGTATAACTGACGTGCGTGTTCGATGGCTTCAGCCGCTTCAGTATCTGTTTTCTATATCACAACGGTGACATATGACCTATCAACGGAGTTGGCTGAGAGGTAGTATTACGCGTTGTTGCCCAACAGGTCCGGGTTCGCGACCCACTTGTACTTTATATATTGTCAAAATTCACTTCCCGCGGGATGGGTCGGCTTGGGGGGACATTTTTAAAAAACACATTTTCATGACATTTTAACTCATTTATGGTTTCCGTTGAGTAAGTAATATACCTCCTATGCATTATTCCTTTTATACTTTCAATCTGCTGTTCCTCGTTCTTACTTTGTTGTTTTTGTTCAGTCACACTGTTGAATAATCTCAGATCATATAACATGTATAGGTCTAACAGATTGTACATATTTTGAACCTATTTTAGAAAGATAGTCAGATAAAATTAGATGGAAGAAACTATTGAGGGCAAATTGCAGTAAAGAAGTCGACAGCTAAAATGTTAACAAATGTAAAAACAATGTGATAACTTTAATTTGTAAATTTCAAACTTTTAAATAAGCACTTTCAAACATCTCTAAAATCATCTCTGCCAAAAAATAAAATAAAAAAACGAAAAACTGTGTGCATGGCCTGAACGTGAGTGAAGCCCTTTATTACGAGTGCCATTGAACGCCTCATTCAGGGCCTACGACATCTGCGCAAGCGCGTTAGAGTCTCACTCCTCTGTGGATATTCGTGCGGTGAGTAATGAAAGTCCGTCTCTCCTCACTAATTAAGACTTTCACGGTACACAAACACATTATGGGTTTTAGAAATGAGGCATCATATTCTCTATTACCCACTCTTACTATGCGGGAAAGGGATAGCTGAAATATTTTAAATTACAACCGCAGAGTTCTACTTTTGAGCTAGTTAGCTTGTGGCTAGCTGCCAATGACTCAACAGAAAGTTAACGTTTCGTAATATCCGGTTACAGCGGGAAATGTTTCTCAAGACATGATGCCATTTATTAACTATGTTTTAGTACACTGCTAAATACACACAACTACCCTGTGTATTCTGTAAGAAAGACAATTAAAGAGTTTCAAACAAGACCTATAGACTGGTGTAGTTTTGAGTCCTAAAACCAGAAGTGAGTTAGCATTTTAGCACCGTGGGTTCCTAACTCTAAAAGTCAATGGGGATTTTGAATGGGTTTGTGTTTAGACGCCTGAAAAAAGGTCTGTTTAACACAAGCTGAAGAGATGTTGACGTTTTGTTAGACGAAAAAAACTACGTTAGCTAAGACCCCACTTGTGAATTTTAAAGTTTTTACGTGAACTTTAAACGGCGATTGCTAACGAGTAGCTAACTGAAACTACAGTGGTTGTCACAGACGTCACGCGTCATCACGCCGGGAACTCGCTCCCTAATCCTCCTCACAGCCTCTAGTCTCGTTTTTCAGTGCTCTTGTAAATATTAGGTTAATAAACAACTTGTTAAACTATCGTTTAGCTATCTTGTCAAATCCGCTGATTAGGTCGATGAAGCATAACGGTCGTGACGTCATTATAAATCGACCGCGGTGTAGTTCGCTGGCGCATAACGTTCGCTTTTTACTTCTCTCGGCTGCATTAACTCTTCAAACGTCATATAAATGATGTTCATCTGTATAGATTATCCCGCTGAACAAAACAGCGTCAGGAACGTGTGTTTGACACAGAGATTATTTTCTGCAATGATCCAAAATTGAACTGCAGAGAGGTACGCTGATCATGTGTCACCTGATTAACAGAGTTGTGCCATATTAATGGACAGGCTGAAGAGCCAATGAAGATGCAGAAACAAGGAGGATTTAGTTGGCCCAATTTAATGTTTATATATTCAACATATTCAGATAAAGAATCCACCCTGAAACTACTCGGATCGAGCTGTGACATGTTTCTGTCATTTTAACCTGTGTTAACGGAGCACTTTTTCTGTTCTTTGTCTTTTCAGATCATCTTTGACACCCGGCTCAAATCTAAACGGTAATAACACTAACAAACAGTGTTTAGCTGCCAAACTAATGTCATTACTTGGCTTTGCTGAACCTCACCATATTAACTAGTGATATATCTTTTTTTTGCATGCATGCATGGCTTCCTACTTACTGTAAATATAGGAAATGCATTTTAATAATGCAAAGTGAATCATATTTTTAAGCACAAATTCATCATCAAAAACCGTCCTGTAGTCTGGTGGACGTTAGGCTAACAAGCTTCACTTCCTCAGTGTCCTCTTCATTGACTTTGATAGGTGTGTTTTTGTTTGTGCTGTCATTCATGTGATGCTTTCATACACAGCTGAAGTCCCTAACAAGTCAATGAAGTTATTTGAAGTTTAACCACAGCTGAATCATTATTAATGCTACCTTACAGTAAAGACACTTTAGAGCGACACTTGTTTCCTTTCTCTGTGATCTATTGTAACATGTTTGATACCAACATGATTGTTATAATCTACGGATTTATATTTCACTCGTGTCTTCAAAACTCAATCAGTGCCTAAAAACAAATTCCTCAAGAAGATGGAAATATGAGCCACTAAATGTCAGTGTTTAAAGTTAATTGAAGTTGGTGTTGGCTCGGCGTTACAGTTCACCTCAAGTATTTAGTTTACATTAATGAACAACGTGAAATAAAGACAAGAATTCTGGTCCTGAAGATGTTTGAATGAGCTGTGAGGTGTTTCTACAGTGAAATAAAATATCTCTGTCTCCTTCTCTTAACTGCAGACTGTCGTTGACACCTTCCCTTCCTAGACCCTGAAATGTGAGTTGACTTGCTTGAATTATTATTTTGACGTCATGACACATTTTAAAAGTCATCTTATTGCCATTTGGCCTCAGCCAGAAATCACTTATTATTGAGAATGTAAACAGTTGAAAAGTTGCCGTTAAACAATAGAAAACACATTTTGACACTTTCCAAATGAAACTTAACAGTCGAGTTAGTAACTGGAAATAAAGCTTAGAGCTGGCACAAATTCTACTTTGATTATGAATAGAAGTTGGAATGAGATGTTAGTTTACATGATATTAACTTGAAAATATCACTTTGTCCCCATTCCTCCCCAAACCTTTTGTCCGTCATCTGACAGCAGACCATCATCGGGAGGCAGCCAGTCTGCAGTAAGTTCTCGTTACGGTACGTTTTTATGAAGTCTCTCAGCTTGTTATAGATTTTAATAGGAGAAAATGTAGCTAACACTACACTGCTCTGCTCTTTGCTCATGTCCCGTTTCACCCGCTTGTTTGCTGACTTTAGTTAGAAAACAGACGAGGTCTGCAGCACAGTAAAGTGGTATTCCTGGTTGTTCTTTTCTTACCTAATCTGGTACCTTAAACTAGTCACAGTTTCAGGTAAGGAATGTTTCTAAAGTGCAAATATAAATGCAGAGATTCAAAGAAAAAACTGTACATTTTAAGATTTGTGTACAATTGAAATTCAAGGAGGGATATGTAAACGACATTTATCGTTTAAAATTGGTAAGGCAGTCTAAATTCAGTCTGAAAAAATAACTGTGAATGGTTGGGGGGTTTTTTTGTTTGTTTTTGTTTTAATAGCTAGCCATAAGAATGATGGTTTCAATATTGCACCAATCACTGTATTCAGCAGTTTGACTCATGTTAGTTTCTTGCCACCAGGACACCTGCACCGACGGCATTGTTAACTGCCTGGGGGCTGGAGAAGTGGAGGGCAAACCTGGCTGGCTCCATCTCCTGCTGGAGAGTGACGAGATGCCTCTGATAAAAACAGAGATGTGGGATGAACTATCAGTTCATCTCAAAACGCTACCCTTCCCAATCCACATTCAGGTCAAGGGGGGTATTGTTAAAATGGTTAAACCCGTAGGTGTTGAGGAGGGACAGGGAAAAAAGGGGGGGGAGGAGGAGAAGAAGAATGAAGAGTGGGAAAAGGAGGAAGATTAAAGGAGTCATCATATTGGGGTTTGTTTTATGGTTTTAGTAATGTGTTTTCAAGAAGATGTAGGGGAGAGGGTAGGACAGAAGATAAAATGGGGAGTAGAAAAATTGTTGTTTTTTTTATGTTTATGTTGTCTTGTTTGGTTAGTTGTTTGTTAAAATGTGCATATATGTTTTTTGTTAAAAAATAAATATGTTTCACTTGGACAATGAAAATCAAATTATTAACTACAACCATGTAATAGAAAATAGAGCTCTCTCTCTCTCTCTCTCTCTCTCACTCTCACTCTCACTCTCACTCTCTCACTCACTCACTCACTCACTCACTCGACACAATGATCAATCAATAACATGCAGTCAATGCATTAAATAAAATGTAACATGGATGATTTGAACACATGGAGGAAGCTGAGCAACCACCAGGTGCTGAAAAGTGCTTTATACGATTTACCAACTTTCATCACCACGGACAGCAACATGGTAAAGTGTGCTTATAGGCGTCTGTGTGTCGAAATGCGTACTTTTAATTACTTTGGTGGTGGACAACATACTTGGTCAATAACGCTGATTCTGATGTTTGCCCACTGACAACAAAACTTTAGCATGTGACGTGTGTAAGTATAACTGACGTGCGTGTTCGATGGCTTCAGCCGCTTCAGTATCTGTTTTCTATATCACAACGGTGACATATGACCTATCAACGGAGTTGGCTGAGAGGTAGTATTACGCGATGTTGCCCAACGGGTCCGGGTTCGCGACCCACTTGTACTTTATATATTGTCAAAATTCACTTCCCGCGGGATGGGTCGGCTTGGGGGGACATTTTTAAAAAACACATTTTCATGACATTTTAACTCATTTATGGTTTCCGTTGAGTAAGTAATATACCTCCTATGCATTATTCCTTTTATACTTTCAATCTGCTGTTCCTCGTTCTTACTTTGTTGTTTTTGTTCAGTCACACTGTTGAATAATCTCAGATCATATAACATGTATAGGTCTAACAGATTGTACATATTTTGAACCTATTTTAGAAAGATAGTCAGATAAAATTAGATGGAAGAAACTATTGAGGGCAAATTGCAGTAAAGAAGTCGACAGCTAAAATGTTAACAAATGTAAAAACAATGTGATAACTTTAATTTGTAAATTTCAAACTTTTAAATAAGCACTTTCAAACATCTCTAAAATCATCTCTGCCAAAAAATAAAATAAAAAAACGAAAAACTGTGTGCATGGCCTGAACGTGAGTGAAGCCCTTTATTACGAGTGCCAGTGAACGCCTCATTCAGGGCCTACGACATCTGCGCAAGCGCGTTAGAGTCTCACTCCTCTGTGGATATTCGTGCGGTGAGTAATGAAAGTCCGTCTCTCCTCACTAATTAAGACTTTCACGGTACACAAACACATTATGGGTTTTAGAAATGAGGCATCATATTCTCTATTACCCACTCTTACTATGCGGGAAAGGGATAGCTGA
This sequence comes from Symphodus melops, assembly GCF_947650265.1. Lineage (NCBI taxonomy): Eukaryota > Metazoa > Chordata > Actinopteri > Labriformes > Labridae > Symphodus > Symphodus melops. The sequence goes on from NC_136703.1 coordinate 9,589,085, forward strand.
AATATTTTAAATTACAACCGCAGAGTTCTACTTTTGAGCTAGTTAGCTTGTGGCTAGCTGCCAATGACTCAACAGAAAGTTAACGTTTCGTAATATCCGGTTACAGCGGGAAATGTTTCTCAAGACATGATGCCATTTATTAACTATGTTTTAGTACACTGCTAAATACACACAACTACCCTGTGTATTCTGTAAGAAAGACAATTAAAGAGTTTCAAACAAGACCTATAGACTGGTGTAGTTTTGAGTCCTAAAACCAGAAGTGAGTTAGCATTTTAGCACCGTGGGTTCCTAACTCTAAAAGTCAATGGGGATTTTGAATGGGTTTGTGTTTAGACGCCTGAAAAAAGGTCTGTTTAACACAAGCTGAAGAGATGTTGACGTTTTGTTAGACGAAAAAAACTACGTTAGCTAAGACCCCACTTGTGAATTTTAAAGTTTTTACGTGAACTTTAAACGGCGATTGCTAACGAGTAGCTAACTGAAACTACAGTGGTTGTCACAGACGTCACGCGTCATCACGCCGGGAACTCGCTCCCTAATCCTCCTCACAGCCTCTAGTCTCGTTTTTCAGTGCTCTTGTAAATATTAGGTTAATAAACAACTTGTTAAACTATCGTTTAGCTATCTTGTCAAATCCGCTGATTAGGTCGATGAAGCATAACGGTCGTGACGTCATTATAAATCGACCGCGGTGTAGTTCGCTGGCGCATAACGTTCGCTTTTTACTTCTCTCGGCTGCATTAACTCTTCAAACGTCATATAAATGATGTTCATCTGTATAGATTATCCCGCTGAACAAAACAGCGTCAGGAACGTGTGTTTGACACAGAGATTATTTTCTGCAATGATCCAAAATTGAACTGCAGAGAGGTACGCTGATCATGTGTCACCTGATTAACAGAGTTGTGCCATATTAATGGACAGGCTGAAGAGCCAATGAAGATGCAGAAACAAGGAGGATTTAGTTGGCCCAATTTAATGTTTATATATTCAACATATTCAGATAAAGAATCCACCCTGAAACTACTCGGATCGAGCTGTGACATGTTTCTGTCATTTTAACCTGTGTTAACGGAGCACTTTTTCTGTTCTTTGTCTTTTCAGATCATCTTTGACACCCGGCTCAAATCTAAACGGTAATAACACTAACAAACAGTGTTTAGCTGCCAAACTAATGTCATTACTTGGCTTTGCTGAACCTCACCATATTAACTAGTGATATATCTTTTTTTTGCATGCATGCATGGCTTCCTACTTACTGTAAATATAGGAAATGCATTTTAATAATGCAAAGTGAATCATATTTTTAAGCACAAATTCATCATCAAAAACCGTCCTGTAGTCTGGTGGACGTTAGGCTAACAAGCTTCACTTCCTCAGTGTCCTCTTCATTGACTTTGATAGGTGTGTTTTTGTTTGTGCTGTCATTCATGTGATGCTTTCATACACAGCTGAAGTCCCTAACAAGTCAATGAAGTTATTTGAAGTTTAACCACAGCTGAATCATTATTAATGCTACCTTACAGTAAAGACACTTTAGAGCGACACTTGTTTCCTTTCTCTGTGATCTATTGTAACATGTTTGATACCAACATGATTGTTATAATCTACGGATTTATATTTCACTCGTGTCTTCAAAACTCAATCAGTGCCTAAAAACAAATTCCTCAAGAAGATGGAAATATGAGCCACTAAATGTCAGTGTTTAAAGTTAATTGAAGTTGGTGTTGGCTCGGCGTTACAGTTCACCTCAAGTATTTAGTTTACATTAATGAACAACGTGAAATAAAGACAAGAATTCTGGTCCTGAAGATGTTTGAATGAGCTGTGAGGTGTTTCTACAGTGAAATAAAATATCTCTGTCTCCTTCTCTTAACTGCAGACTGTCGTTGACACCTTCCCTTCCTAGACCCTGAAATGTGAGTTGACTTGCATGAATTATTATTTTGACGTCATGACACATTTTAAAAGTCATCTTATTGCCATTTGGCCTCAGCCAGAAATCACTTATTATTGAGAATGTAAACAGTTGAAAAGTTGCCGTTAAACAATAGAAAACACATTTTGACACTTTCCAAATGAAACTTAACAGTCGAGTTAGTAACTGGAAATAAAGCTTAGAGCTGGCACAAATTCTACTTTGATTATGAATAGAAGTTGGAAAGAGATGTTAGTTTACATGATATTAACTTGAAAATATCACTTTGTCTCCATTCCTCCCCAAACCTTTTGTCCGTCATCTGACAGCAGACCATCATCGGGAGGCAGCCAGTCTGCAGTAAGTTCTCGTTACGGTACGTTTTTATGAAGTCTCTCAGCTTGTTATAGATTTTAATAGGAGAAAATGTAGCTAACACTACACTGCTCTGCTCTTTGCTCATGTCCCGTTTCACCCGCTTGTTTGCTGACTTTAGTTAGAAAACAGACGAGGTCTGCAGCACAGTAAAGTGGTATTCCTGGTTGTTCTTTTCTTACCTAATCTGGTACCTTAAACTAGTCACAGTTTCAGGTAAGGAATGTTTCTAAAGTGCAAATATAAATGCAGAGATTCAAAGAAAAAACTGTACATTTTAAGATTTGTGTACAATTGAAATTCAAGGAGGGATATGTAAACGACATTTATCGTTTAAAATTGGTAAGGCAGTCTAAATTCAGTCTGAAAAAATAACTGTGAATGGTTGGGGGGTTTTTTTGTTTGTTTTTGTTTTAATAGCTAGCCATAAGAATGATGGTTTCAATATTGCACCAATCACTGTATTCAGCAGTTTGACTCATGTTAGTTTCTTGCCACCAGGACACCTGCACCGACGGCATTGTTAACTGCCTGGGGGCTGGAGAAGTGGAGGGCAAACCTGGCTGGCTCCATCTCCTGCTGGAGAGTGACGAGATGCCTCTGATAAAAACAGAGATGTGGGATGAACTATCAGTTCATCTCAAAACGCTACCCTTCCCAATCCACATTCAGGTCAAGGGGGGTATTGTTAAAATGGTTAAACCCGTAGGTGTTGAGGAGGGACAGGGAAAAAAGGGGGGGGAGGAGGAGAAGAAGAATGAAGAGTGGGAAAAGGAGGAAGATTAAAGGAGTCATCATATTGGGGTTTGTTTTATGGTTTTAGTAATGTGTTTTCAAGAAGATGTAGGGGAGAGGGTAGGACAGAAGATAAAATGGGGAGTAGAAAAATTGTTGTTTTTTTTATGTTTATGTTGTCTTGTTTGGTTAGTTGTTTGTTAAAATGTGCATATATGTTTTTTGTTAAAAAATAAATATGTTTCACTTGGACAATGAAAATCAAATTATTAACTACAACCATGTAATAGAAAATAGAGCTCTCTCTCTCTCTCTCTCTCACTCTCACTCTCACTCTCTCACTCACTCACTCACTCACTCACTCGACACAATGATCAATCAATAACATGCAGTCAATGCATTAAATAAAATGTAACATGGATGATTTGAACACATGGAGGAAGCTGAGCAACCACCAGGTGCTGAAAAGTGCTTTATACGATTTACCAACTTTCATCACCACGGACAGCAACATGGTAAAGTGTGCTTATAGGCGTCTGTGTGTCGAAATGCGTACTTTTAATTACTTTGGTGGTGGACAACATACTTGGTCAATAACGCTGATTCTGATGTTTGCCCACTGACAACAAAACTTTAGCATGTGACGTGTGTAAGTATAACTGACGTGCGTATTCGATGGCTTCAGCCGCTTCAGTATCTGTTTTCTATATCACAACGGTGACATATTACCTATCAACGGAGTTGGCTGAGAGGTAGTATTACGTGTTGTTGCCCAACGGGTCCGGGTTCGCGACCCACTTGCACTTTATATATTGTCAAAATTCACTTCCCGCGGGATGGGTCGGCTTGGGGGGACATTTTTAAAAAACACATTTTCATGACATTTTAACTCATTTATGGTTTCCGTTGAGTAAGTAATATACCTCCTATGCATTATTCCTTTTATACTTTCAATCTGCTGTTCCTCGTTCTTACTTTGTTGTTTTTGTTCAGTCACACTGTTGAATAATCTCAGATCATATAACATGTATAGGTCTAACAGATTGTACATATTTTGAACCTATTTTAGAAAGATAGTCAGATAAAATTAGATGGAAGAAACTATTGAGGGCAAATTGCAGTAAAGAAGTCGACAGCTAAAATGTTAACAAATGTAAAAACAATGTGATAACTTTAATTTGTAAATTTCAAACTTTTAAATAAGCACTTTCAAACATCTCTAAAATCATCTCTGCCAAAAAATAAAATAAAAAAACGAAAAACTGTGTGCATGGCCTGAACGTGAGTGAAGCCCTTTATTACGAGTGCCAGTGAACGCCTCATTCAGGGCCTACGACATCTGCGCAAGCGCGTTAGAGTCTCACTCCTCTGTGGATATTCGTGCGGTGAGTAATGAAAGTCCGTCTCTCCTCACTAATTAAGACTTTCACGGTACACAAACACATTATGGGTTTTAGAAATGAGGCATCATATTCTCTATTACCCACTCTTACTATGCGGGAAAGGGATAGCTGAAATATTTTAAATTACAACCGCAGAGTTCTACTTTTGAGCTAGTTAGCTTGTGGCTAGCTGCCAATGACTCAACAGAAAGTTAACGTTTCGTAATATCCGGTTACAGCGGGAAATGTTTCTCAAGACATGATGCCATTTATTAACTATGTTTTAGTACACTGCTAAATACACACAACTACCCTGTGTATTCTGTAAGAAAGACAATTAAAGAGTTTCAAACAAGACCTATAGACTGGTGTAGTTTTGAGTCCTAAAACCAGAAGTGAGTTAGCATTTTAGCACCGTGGGTTCCTAACTCTAAAAGTCAATGGGGATTTTGAATGGGTTTGTGTTTAGACGCCTGAAAAAAGGTCTGTTTAACACAAGCTGAAGAGATGTTGACGTTTTGTTAGACGAAAAAAACTACGTTAGCTAAGACCCCACTTGTGAATTTTAAAGTTTTTACGTGAACTTTAAACGGCGATTGCTAACGAGTAGCTAACTGAAACTACAGTGGTTGTCACAGACGTCACGCGTCATCACGCCGGGAACTCGCTCCCTAATCCTCCTCACAGCCTCTAGTCTCGTTTTTCAGTGCTCTTGTAAATATTAGGTTAATAAACAACTTGTTAAACTATCGTTTAGCTATCTTGTCAAATCCGCTGATTAGGTCGATGAAGCATAACGGTCGTGACGTCATTATAAATCGACCGCGGTGTAGTTCGCTGGCGCATAACGTTCGCTTTTTACTTCTCTCGGCTGCATTAACTCTTCAAACGTCATATAAATGATGTTCATCTGTATAGATTATCCCGCTGAACAAAACAGCGTCAGGAACGTGTGTTTGACACAGAGATTATTTTCTGCAATGATCCAAAATTGAACTGCAGAGAGGTACGCTGATCATGTGTCACCTGATTAACAGAGTTGTGCCATATTAATGGACAGGCTGAAGAGCCAATGAAGATGCAGAAACAAGGAGGATTTAGTTGGCCCAATTTAATGTTTATATATTCAACATATTCAGATAAAGAATCCACCCTGAAACTACTCGGATCGAGCTGTGACATGTTTCTGTCATTTTAACCTGTGTTAACGGAGCACTTTTTCTGTTCTTTGTCTTTTCAGATCATCTTTGACACCCGGCTCAAATCTAAACGGTAATAACACTAACAAACAGTGTTTAGCTGCCAAACTAATGTCATTACTTGGCTTTGCTGAACCTCACCATATTAACTAGTGATATATCTTTTTTTTGCATGCATGCATGGCTTCCTACTTACTGTAAATATAGGAAATGCATTTTAATAATGCAAAGTGAATCATATTTTTAATCACAAATTCATCATCAAAAACCGTCCTGTAGTCTGGTGGACGTTAGGCTAACAAGCTTCACTTCCTCAGTGTCCTCTTCATTGACTTTGATAGGTGTGTTTTTGTTTGTGCTGTCATTCATGTGATGCTTTCATACACAGCTGAAGTCCCTAACAAGTCAATGAAGTTATTTGAAGTTTAACCACAGCTGAATCATTATTAATGCTACCTTACAGTAAAGACACTTTAGAGCGACACTTGTTTCCTTTCTCTGTGATCTATTGTAACATGTTTGATACCAACATGATTGTTATAATCTACGGATTTATATTTCACTCGTGTCTTCAAAACTCAATCAGTGCCTAAAAACAAATTCCTCAAGAAGATGGAAATATGAGCCACTAAATGTCAGTGTTTAAAGTTAATTGAAGTTGGTGTTGGCTCGGCGTTACAGTTCACCTCAAGTATTTAGTTTACATTAATGAACAACGTGAAATAAAGACAAGAATTCTGGTCCTGAAGATGTTTGAATGAGCTGTGAGGTGTTTCTACAGTGAAATAAAATATCTCTGTCTCCTTCTCTTAACTGCAGACTGTCGTTGACACCTTCCCTTCCTAGACCCTGAAATGTGAGTTGACTTGCATGAATTATTATTTTGACGTCATGACACATTTTAAAAGTCATCTTATTGCCATTTGGCCTCAGCCAGAAATCACTTATTATTGAGAATGTAAACAGTTGAAAAGTTGCCGTTAAACAATAGAAAACACATTTTGACACTTTCCAAATGAAACTTAACAGTCGAGTTAGTAACTGGAAATAAAGCTTAGAGCTGGCACAAATTCTACTTTGATTATGAATAGAAGTTGGAATGAGATGTTAGTTTACATGATATTAACTTGAAAATATCACTTTGTCCCCATTCCTCCCCAAACCTTTTGTCCGTCATCTGACAGCAGACCATCATCGGGAGGCAGCCAGTCTGCAGTAAGTTCTCGTTACGGTACGTTTTTATGAAGTCTCTCAGCTTGTTATAGATTTTAATAGGAGAAAATGTAGCTAACACTACACTGCTCTGCTCTTTGCTCATGTCCCGTTTCACCCGCTTGTTTGCTGACTTTAGTTAGAAAACAGACGAGGTCTGCAGCACAGTAAAGTGGTATTCCTGGTTGTTCTTTTCTTACCTAATCTGGTACCTTAAACTAGTCACAGTTTCAGGTAAGGAATGTTTCTAAAGTGCAAATATAAATGCAGAGATTCAAAGAAAAAACTGTACATTTTAAGATTTGTGTACAATTGAAATTCAAGGAGGGATATGTAAACGACATTTATCGTTTAAAATTGGTAAGGCAGTCTAAATTCAGTCTGAAAAAATAACTGTGAATGGTTGGGGGGTTTTTTTGTTTGTTTTTGTTTTAATAGCTAGCCATAAGAATGATGGTTTCAATATTGCACCAATCACTGTATTCAGCAGTTTGACTCATGTTAGTTTCTTGCCACCAGGACACCTGCACCGACGGCATTGTTAACTGCCTGGGGGCTGGAGAAGTGGAGGGCAAACCTGGCTGGCTCCATCTCCTGCTGGAGAGTGACGAGATGCCTCTGATAAAAACAGAGATGTGGGATGAACTATCAGTTCATCTCAAAACGCTACCCTTCCCAATCCACATTCAGGTCAAGGGGGGTATTGTTAAAATGGTTAAACCCGTAGGTGTTGAGGAGGGACAGGGAAAAAAGGGGGGGGAGGAGGAGAAGAAGAATGAAGAGTGGGAAAAGGAGGAAGATTAAAGGAGTCATCATATTGGGGTTTGTTTTATGGTTTTAGTAATGTGTTTTCAAGAAGATGTAGGGGAGAGGGTAGGACAGAAGATAAAATGGGGAGTAGAAAAATTGTTGTTTTTTTTATGTTTATGTTGTCTTGTTTGGTTAGTTGTTTGTTAAAATGTGCATATATGTTTTTTGTTAAAAAATAAATATGTTTCACTTGGACAATGAAAATCAAATTATTAACTACAACCATGTAATAGAAAATAGAGCTCTCTCTCTCTCTCACTCTCACTCTCACTCTCTCACTCACTCACTCACTCACTCACTCGACACAATGATCAATCAATAACATGCAGTCAATGCATTAAATAAAATGTAACATGGATGATTTGAACACATGGAGGAAGCTGAGCAACCACCAGGTGCTGAAAAGTGCTTTATACGATTTACCAACTTTCATCACCACGGACAGCAACATGGTAAAGTGTGCTTATAGGCGTCTGTGTGTCGAAATGCGTACTTTTAATTACTTTGGTGGTGGACAACATACTTGGTCAATAACGCTGATTCTGATGTTTGCCCACTGACAACAAAACTTTAGCATGTGACGTGTGTAAGTATAACTGACGTGCGTATTCGATGGCTTCAGCCGCTTCAGTATCTGTTTTCTATATCACAACGGTGACATATTACCTATCAACGGAGTTGGCTGAGAGGTAGTATTACGTGTTGTTGCCCAACGGGTCCGGGTTCGCGACCCACTTGCACTTTATATATTGTCAAAATTCACTTCCCGCGGGATGGGTCGGCTTGGGGGGACATTTTTAAAAAACACATTTTCATGACATTTTAACTCATTTATGGTTTCCGTTGAGTAAGTAATATACCTCCTATGCATTATTCCTTTTATACTTTCAATCTGCTGTTCCTCGTTCTTACTTTGTTGTTTTTGTTCAGTCACACTGTTGAATAATCTCAGATCATATAACATGTATAGGTCTAACAGATTGTACATATTTTGAACCTATTTTAGAAAGATAGTCAGATAAAATTAGATGGAAGAAACTATTGAGGGCAAATTGCAGTAAAGAAGTCGACAGCTAAAATGTTAACAAATGTAAAAACAATGTGATAACTTTAATTTGTAAATTTCAAACTTTTAAATAAGCACTTTCAAACATCTCTAAAATCATCTCTGCCAAAAAATAAAATAAAAAAACGAAAAACTGTGTGCATGGCCTGAACGTGAGTGAAGCCCTTTATTACGAGTGCCAGTGAACGCCTCATTCAGGGCCTACGACATCTGCGCAAGCGCGTTAGAGTCTCACTCCTCTGTGGATATTCATGCGGTGAGTAATGAAAGTCCGTCTCTCCTCACTAATTAAGACTTTCACGGTACACAAACACATTATGGGTTTTAGAAATGAGGCATCATATTCTCTATTACCCACTCTTACTATGCGGGAAAGGGATAGCTGAAATATTTTAAATTACAACCGCAGAGTTCTACTTTTGAGCTAGTTAGCTTGTGGCTAGCTGCCAATGACTCAACAGAAAGTTAACGTTTCGTAATATCCGGTTACAGCGGGAAATGTTTCTCAAGACATGATGCCATTTATTAACTATGTTTTAGTACACTGCTAAATACACACAACTACCCTGTGTATTCTGTAAGAAAGACAATTAAAGAGTTTCAAACAAGACCTATAGACTGGTGTAGTTTTGAGTCCTAAAACCAGAAGTGAGTTAGCATTTTAGCACCGTGGGTTCCTAACTCTAAAAGTCAATGGGGATTTTGAATGGGTTTGTGTTTAGACGCCTGAAAAAAGGTCTGTTTGACACAAGCTGAAGAGATGTTGACGTTTTGTTAGACGAAAAAAACTACGTTAGCTAAGACCCCACTTGTGAATTTTAAAGTTTTTACGTGAACTTTAAACGGCGATTGCTAACGAGTAGCTAACTGAAACTACAGTGGTTGTCACAGACGTCACGCGTCATCACGCCGGGAACTCGCTCCCTAATCCTCCTCACAGCCTCTAGTCTCGTTTTTCAGTGCTCTTGTAAATATTAGGTTAATAAACAACTTGTTAAACTATCGTTTAGCTATCTTGTCAAATCCGCTGATTAGGTCGATGAAGCATAACGGTCGTGACGTCATTATAAATCGACCGCGGTGTAGTTCGCTGGCGCATAACGTTCGCTTTTTACTTCTCTCGGCTGCATTAACTCTTCAAACGTCATATAAATGATGTTCATCTGTATAGATTATCCCGCTGAACAAAACAGCGTCAGGAACGTGTGTTTGACACAGAGATTATTTTCTGCAATGATCCAAAATTGAACTGCAGAGAGGTACGCTGATCATGTGTCACCTGATTAACAGAGTTGTGCCATATTAATGGACAGGCTGAAGAGCCAATGAAGATGCAGAAACAAGGAGGATTTAGTTGGCCCAATTTAATGTTTATATATTCAACATATTCAGATAAAGAATCCACCCTGAAACTACTCGGATCGAGCTGTGACATGTTTCTGTCATTTTAACCTGTGTTAACGGAGCACTTTTTCTGTTCTTTGTCTTTTCAGATCATCTTTGACACCCGGCTCAAATCTAAACGGTAATAACACTAACAAACAGTGTTTAGCTGCCAAACTAATGTCATTACTTGGCTTTGCTGAACCTCACCATATTAACTAGTGATATATCTTTTTTTTGCATGCATGCATGGCTTCCTACTTACTGTAAATATAGGAAATGCATTTTAATAATGCAAAGTGAATCATATTTTTAATCACAAATTCATCATCAAAAACCGTCCTGTAGTCTGGTGGACGTTAGGCTAACAAGCTTCACTTCCTCAGTGTCCTCTTCATTGACTTTGATAGGTGTGTTTTTGTTTGTGCTGTCATTCATGTGATGCTTTCATACACAGCTGAAGTCCCTAACAAGTCAATGAAGTTATTTGAAGTTTAACCACAGCTGAATCATTATTAATGCTACCTTACAGTAAAGACACTTTAGAGCGACACTTGTTTCCTTTCTCTGTGATCTATTGTAACATGTTTGATACCAACATGATTGTTATAATCTACGGATTTATATTTCACTCGTGTCTTCAAAACTCAATCAGTGCCTAAAAACAAATTCCTCAAGAAGATGGAAATATGAGCCACTAAATGTCAGTGTTTAAAGTTAATTGAAGTTGGTGTTGGCTCGGCGTTACAGTTCACCTCAAGTATTTAGTTTACATTAATGAACAACGTGAAATAAAGACAAGAATTCTGGTCCTGAAGATGTTTGAATGAGCTGTGAGGTGTTTCTACAGTGAAATAAAATATCTCTGTCTCCTTCTCTTAACTGCAGACTGTCGTTGACACCTTCCCTTCCTAGACCCTGAAATGTGAGTTGACTTGCATGAATTATTATTTTGACGTCATGACACATTTTAAAAGTCATCTTATTGCCATTTGGCCTCAGCCAGAAATCACTTATTATTGAGAATGTAAACAGTTGAAAAGTTGCCGTTAAACAATAGAAAACACATTTTGACACTTTCCAAATGAAACTTAACAGTCGAGTTAGTAACTGGAAATAAAGCTTAGAGCTGGCACAAATTCTACTTTGATTATGAATAGAAGTTGGAATGAGATGTTAGTTTACATGATATTAACTTGAAAATATCACTTTGTCCCCATTCCTCCCCAAACCTTTTGTCCGTCATCTGACAGCAGACCATCATCGGGAGGCAGCCAGTCTGCAGTAAGTTCTCGTTACGGTACGTTTTTATGAAGTCTCTCAGCTTGTTATAGATTTTAATAGGAGAAAATGTAGCTAACACTACACTGCTCTGCTCTTTGCTCATGTCCCGTTTCACCCGCTTGTTTGCTGACTTTAGTTAGAAAACAGACGAGGTCTGCAGCACAGTAAAGTGGTATTCCTGGTTGTTCTTTTCTTACCTAATCTGGTACCTTAAACTAGTCACAGTTTCAGGTAAGGAATGTTTCTAAAGTGCAAATATAAATGCAGAGATTCAAAGAAAAAACTGTACATTTTAAGATTTGTGTACAATTGAAATTCAAGGAGGGATATGTAAACGACATTTATCGTTTAAAATTGGTAAGGCAGTCTAAATTCAGTCTGAAAAAATAACTGTGAATGGTTGGGGGGTTTTTTTGTTTGTTTTTGTTTTAATAGCTAGCCATAAGAATGATGGTTTCAATATTGCACCAATCACTGTATTCAGCAGTTTGACTCATGTTAGTTTCTTGCCACCAGGACACCTGCACCGACGGCATTGTTAACTGCCTGGGGGCTGGAGAAGTGGAGGGCAAACCTGGCTGGCTCCATCTCCTGCTGGAGAGTGACGAGATGCCTCTGATAAAAACAGAGATGTGGGATGAACTATCAGTTCATCTCAAAACGCTACCCTTCCCAATCCACATTCAGGTCAAGGGGGGTATTGTTAAAATGGTTAAACCCGTAGGTGTTGAGGAGGGACAGGGAAAAAAGGGGGGGGAGGAGGAGAAGAAGAATGAAGAGTGGGAAAAGGAGGAAGATTAAAGGAGTCATCATATTGGGGTTTGTTTTATGGTTTTAGTAATGTGTTTTCAAGAAGATGTAGGGGAGAGGGTAGGACAGAAGATAAAATGGGGAGTAGAAAAATTGTTGTTTTTTTTATGTTTATGTTGTCTTGTTTGGTTAGTTGTTTGTTAAAATGTGCATATATGTTTTTTGTTAAAAAATAAATATGTTTCACTTGGACAATGAAAATCAAATTATTAACTACAACCATGTAATAGAAAATAGAGCTCTCTCTCTCTCTCTCACTCTCACTCTCTCACTCACTCACTCACTCGACACAATGATCAATCAATAACATGCAGTCAATGCATTAAATAAAATGTAACATGGATGATTTGAACACATGGAGGAAGCTGAGCAACCACCAGGTGCTGAAAAGTGCTTTATACGATTTACCAACTTTCATCACCACGGACAGCAACATGGTAAAGTGTGCTTATAGGCGTCTGTGTGTCGAAATGCGTACTTTTAATTACTTTGGTGGTGGACAACATACTTGGTCAATAACGCTGATTCTGATGTTTGCCCACTGACAACAAAACTTTAGCATGTGACGTGTGCAAGTATAACTGACGTGCGTATTCGATGGCTTCAGCCGCTTCAGTATCTGTTTTCTATATCACAACGGTGACATATGACCTATCAACGGAGTTGGCTGAGAGGTAGTATTACGTGTTGTTGCCCAACGGGTCCGGGTTCGCGACCCACTTGTACTTTATATATTGTCAAAATTCACTTCCCGCGGGATGGGTCGGCTTGGGGGGACATTTTTAAAAAACACATTTTCATGACATTTTAACTCATTTATGGTTTCCGTTGAGTAAGTAATATACCTCCTATGCATTATTCCTTTTATACTTTCAATCTGCTGTTCCTCGTTCTTACTTTGTTGTTTTTGTTCAGTCACACTGTTGAATAATCTCAGATCATATAACATGTATAGGTCTAACAGATTGTACATATTTTGAACCTATTTTAGAAAGATAGTCAGATAAAATTAGATGGAAGAAACTATTGAGGGCAAATTGCAGTAAAGAAGTCGACAGCTAAAATGTTAACAAATGTAAAAACAATGTGATAACTTTAATTTGTAAATTTCAAACTTTTAAATAAGCACTTTCAAACATCTCTAAAATCATCTCTGCCAAAAAATAAAATAAAAAAACGAAAAACTGTGTGCATGGCCTGAACGTGAGTGAAGCCCTTTATTACGAGTGCCATTGAACGCCTCATTCAGGGCCTACGACATCTGCGCAAGCGCGTTAGAGTCTCACTCCTCTGTGGATATTCGTGCGGTGAGTAATGAAAGTCCGTCTCTCCTCACTAATTAAGACTTTCACGGTACACAAACACATTATGGGTTTTAGAAATGAGGCATCATATTCTCTATTACCCACTCTTACTATGCGGGAAAGGGATAGCTGAAATATTTTAAATTACAACCGCAGAGTTCTACTTTTGAGCTAGTTAGCTTGTGGCTAGCTGCCAATGACTCAACAGAAAGTTAACGTTTCGTAATATCCGGTTACAGCGGGAAATGTTTCTCAAGACATGATGCCATTTATTAACTATGTTTTAGTACACTGCTAAATACACACAACTACCCTGTGTATTCTGTAAGAAAGACAATTAAAGAGTTTCAAACAAGACCTATAGACTGGTGTAGTTTTGAGTCCTAAAACCAGAAGTGAGTTAGCATTTTAGCACCGTGGGTTCCTAACTCTAAAAGTCAATGGGGATTTTGAATGGGTTTGTGTTTAGACGCCTGAAAAAAGGTCTGTTTGACACAAGCTGAAGAGATGTTGACGTTTTGTTAGACGAAAAAAACTACGTTAGCTAAGACCCCACTTGTGAATTTTAAAGTTTTTACGTGAACTTTAAACGGCGATTGCTAACGAGTAGCTAACTGAAACTACAGTGGTTGTCACAGACGTCACGCGTCATCACGCCGGGAACTCGCTCCCTAATCCTCCTCACAGCCTCTAGTCTCGTTTTTCAGTGCTCTTGTAAATATTAGGTTAATAAACAACTTGTTAAACTATCGTTTAGCTATCTTGTCAAATCCGCTGATTAGGTCGATGAAGCATAACGGTCGTGACGTCATTATAAATCGACCGCGGTGTAGTTCGCTGGCGCATAACGTTCGCTTTTTACTTCTCTCGGCTGCATTAACTCTTCAAACGTCATATAAATGATGTTCATCTGTATAGATTATCCCGCTGAACAAAACAGCGTCAGGAACGTGTGTTTGACACAGAGATTATTTTCTGCAATGATCCAAAATTGAACTGCAGAGAGGTACGCTGATCATGTGTCACCTGATTAACAGAGTTGTGCCATATTAATGGACAGGCTGAAGAGCCAATGAAGATGCAGAAACAAGGAGGATTTAGTTGGCCCAATTTAATGTTTATATATTCAACATATTCAGATAAAGAATCCACCCTGAAACTACTCGGATCGAGCTGTGACATGTTTCTGTCATTTTAACCTGTGTTAACGGAGCACTTTTTCTGTTCTTTGTCTTTTCAGATCATCTTTGACACCCGGCTCAAATCTAAACGGTAATAACACTAACAAACAGTGTTTAGCTGCCAAACTAATGTCATTACTTGGCTTTGCTGAACCTCACCATATTAACTAGTGATATATCTTTTTTTTGCATGCATGCATGGCTTCCTACTTACTGTAAATATAGGAAATGCATTTTAATAATGCAAAGTGAATCATATTTTTAAGCACAAATTCATCATCAAAAACCGTCCTGTAGTCTGGTGGACGTTAGGCTAACAAGCTTCACTTCCTCAGTGTCCTCTTCATTGACTTTGATAGGTGTGTTTTTGTTTGTGCTGTCATTCATGTGATGCTTTCATACACAGCTGAAGTCCCTAACAAGTCAATGAAGTTATTTGAAGTTTAACCACAGCTGAATCATTATTAATGCTACCTTACAGTAAAGACACTTTAGAGCGACACTTGTTTCCTTTCTCTGTGATCTATTGTAACATGTTTGATACCAACATGATTGTTATAATCTACGGATTTATATTTCACTCGTGTCTTCAAAACTCAATCAGTGCCTAAAAACAAATTCCTCAAGAAGATGGAAATATGAGCCACTAAATGTCAGTGTTTAAAGTTAATTGAAGTTGGTGTTGGCTCGGCGTTACAGTTCACCTCAAGTATTTAGTTTACATTAATGAACAACGTGAAATAAAGACAAGAATTCTGGTCCTGAAGATGTTTGAATGAGCTGTGAGGTGTTTCTACAGTGAAATAAAATATCTCTGTCTCCTTCTCTTAACTGCAGACTGTCGTTGACACCTTCCCTTCCTAGACCCTGAAATGTGAGTTGACTTGCATGAATTATTATTTTGACGTCATGACACATTTTAAAAGTCATCTTATTGCCATTTGGCCTCAGCCAGAAATCACTTATTATTGAGAATGTAAACAGTTGAAAAGTTGCCGTTAAACAATAGAAAACACATTTTGACACTTTCCAAATGAAACTTAACAGTCGAGTTAGTAACTGGAAATAAAGCTTAGAGCTGGCACAAATTCTACTTTGATTATGAATAGAAGTTGGAATGAGATGTTAGTTTACATGATATTAACTTGAAAATATCACTTTGTCCCCATTCCTCCCCAAACCTTTTGTCCGTCATCTGACAGCAGACCATCATCGGGAGGCAGCCAGTCTGCAGTAAGTTCACTCACACACACACACACACACACACACACACACACACACACACACACACACACACACACACAGTCAATCTGAATGTTATAAATTGGTTGTGGATCTTCGGGATGTCTGAAGTCCCATTTACAGTTCTGGTCATCTGGATTCAGTCATCTTAAAGAACCAGTTTGTGAATAAGATTGATCCTGTCCAGTTTTTAAATGGGACCAAGGTAAGAAGGATTGTGAGATCCTGATGAGACAAAAATCAGGATCAAAAAGATTTCACTTAAGATTTCAGGATATTCTGGAGAACTAAGTTCTTGGAGTTATAAAGACACATTTCATGGCACCAGTGTTTTGAACAAATTCAACAACTACTGAATGTGTGAGGTGTTGGTGATTTTATAATAAACTCAAAGTCTCTCCCTCTTTGTCCCCTTCTTTCTTCTCTTCCCCCTCATCTGTTTTGGTCACAGACTCACTGGTAAGTTCACACAATAAACTACATGATACACTGAATTTTACATTTTCCTTTTACAAACTTTTATATTTATAGTATATATATAAAATGTATTTAACATCAACCTATTGTCTGTTTCCTTTTTGTCTTTCAGGTGTGCTGATCTACTTCTATTTTGAGACATTCTATCTTGCTCTCTGCTGTCCCATCTCCATCTCTCTATTTTTGAGGCATTCTATCTTGCTGTCTGCTGTCCAATCTCCATCTATCTATTTTTGAGGCATTCTATCTTGCTGTCTGCTGTCCAATCTCCATCTCTCTATTTTGAGACATTCTATCTTGCTCTCTGCTGTCCCATCTCCATCTCTCTATTTTGAGACATTCTATCTCGCTCTCTGCTGTCCCATCTCCATCTCTCTATTTTGAGACATTCTATCTTGCTTTCTGCTGTCAGACTAATTTGTTCTATCTGTATTCAGAAACGAATTTTCAGAACGAAATATCTACAGAACGAAATGTCTTTGGACTGCTTTTCTTGAGCAAACTGGTTACTGGTACCAGCTTTTTTTGGGTTCTTTGTGAATTTCTCTGTTCACATTTCTCTCTCCCTCTTTCCTGTCGTTAATCTGAATAGCTATTGGCATTAACTTACATTTTGTAAGTCTTCAAATTTATTTGAATACATTTGATCAATATTCTATTGGATATAAAATACATAAAAAAAATAAACTATTAAACTACAACGATTTGTTTTTACATCATTTAATAAGTTACTGCTATTTCAAATTCGATAAATTAAAGTTCCAAATTTGTCTTTTCTGACAGACATCAGTTCTTTGATTGATTTGATATATCCTTGTTGATATATTCAATAATTTGACTGAAATTTGATAATATTAATAAAAAAAGAAAAGATAAAAAGAACTGTAGTTGTTCCTGAACGTTGTTGCTGAAGAGACCTGTTTGGTTTGTATCAAAGGTTTGATTGCAAATTGATTCACTCATCAGTTTTTGTTTATCAGTATAAATAATCATAAAAGTAAAACTACCTGATACAGCAGCTGTTTTCACACACATTGTTTAGTAATTCATTTGTCAAAGGTTTTCTGTTGTGATATAACTTGATCTGTCAAATAAAAGATATCTTGCAGGGAGACATTTGGAGTGGCTGTTCCCTTTCTGCAGACTGAGAGTTCTACCACAGGATCACTCATCCATCACCACCACAACTGTGTTCTTGATTTAAAATAAAAACTTTGAAAAGTTACTTTATTAGAGTATCATATTACCAGCTAACACATAAACAGTTAAAGCAGCACAATGCCAAGGAAGAATAAGAGAGCTCAAGCCCAAAGCCTCCGCAGACAGAAGTCAGGTGATGTTAAGTGTGTAACAGTTTCTCAGAGCAGTGAGGAGGTAAAGAGAGCCACAGCACCTGATCCTGAGAGTAAGAAACAACATGGTCAAATGTCATCATGTGTACCACAGGTATCTTATGCAGACATGGTGAAGAGAGTACGTGATCCAGGTCAGTCTTTGCAGAACAAAGTAGGTCCAAGTGATGAGCAACATGTAGCACAGGTATCTCAAGCAGGCTTTGTGAAGAGAGACAGTCACTCTGATCCACATACTGCAGGCCCTTCTCCGTCTCAGCAGATCAGCAGCACAGGTCAAACTGTTCAGCCTGACTCCACCCAGGTATCTTATGCAGATCATTTAAAGAGACAGGACACGTTTGTAGCAGGCCCAACTCATGCAGACAGTGTAAACTCTGGAGGTGATGAACAAAGTGTCAGTGCATCCAGAAGCCAGGCTTCTCTTAAATACAGCTCTAGAACCAGAAATAAGCAATGTACCTGTAACTCGCTCACATTTCTTGCTTTTCTGAACGAGAATGAAAACTTCACCAGAGCAGACCTGGACCTTGTTTTGGACAAAGGTGATGTCATGTACGCACAGGTTAGAAAAAGGGTTCCTAACCACATTCATTTGACCACGGATGAACTTCCTGACTGTGTTCCTGCACGCCATGGCACACTCATTGTGGACATGTTACAACTTTCCAGGTATGGCTCATTTGGAGATCCTCCTGCTGGAGCAGTTGATTACTTCCTTGATCTCGAGGCTGGATTGTCCTGCTTGTTATCAGATGTGCAGTATGCGTTGCTGTTGATGACTTCCTTATGCATTGCAGTATTCAGAACAAGGTCAGGCAGATACGGTTTCTTTGATCCACATGCTAGGACAGCCAAAGGTTTGCCTCTAAACCAGCGTACACCAACTCCTGGTACAGCAGTGATGGTAACATTCACATGTCTGAGTGATATGATTGACAGGCTCATCAAGTATCACAAGATGTTGGACACAGCAGCATCCTCCAACTACGAGTTAAAGCCTGTTGGATTTCACGATGTGAACATCGACCTGAGTAACGCCATCCCAGCTACAGATATTCAGCCCACAGCTCACACAGAATCAACCACTCTGCTCGATGATGCCCCTCATGACAAATCAACTGCAAGTGTTACAAACGCTGATCTTCCTGAACACACTGTACATGAAGTGTTTGCTGACATGGACACGGAACCAGAACCACTGATCCAAAGCAGCCATGATTCCATCACAGTAAATGATGTTTCCAATAACTCATTAACGGGAATCTCAACTGAAAAAACTTCTGTGTCATCTGAGAGACAACCACAGGTCTGTATCATGGTCCCTGATACTCCAACTGAACAAGAACCAGTTACTGAACTCAACTCACAAGTTTGTCCTCAGAGTGAACCAAACTTAACTGTTCCTTTGGTAAAGTCTTTTGCCGCTGATAATGTCTTACATGACATCAAACTGTCAAAAATGAACAAGCAGCGAAGAGAAAGATACAGGAGGAGACTATTGCGATCGAAAAATGTATCACAAAGAAAGGAAAATCAAAAGAGAAGAGAGAGAGAAAAATATGCTTCAGATGAATCATATAGGGCGAAGAAAAAATCTTATTCAGCTGAGAAACGTTCTGATGAAGAATTCACTAAAAGAAAACGAGAATATGTTACCAACCAATACAGAAACAAACCTGAAATACAACAGAAGAAAAGACAAACATTTACAACAAGATACAGGGAGAATATTGAATTCAGGCAAATGAAAAAAAAGTTTATTAAGAGTAGGTATGCTGTTGATCCTGAATTTCGACTGAAGAAAAAACAAAATATCACTGTGAGATATGCTGTCGATCCTGAATTTCGACTGAAGAAAAAACAAAATATCACTGTGAGATATGCTGTCGATCCTGAATTTAGACTGAAGAAAAAACAAAATATCACTGTGAGATATAGAGACAATAGTGATTTCAGGCTGAGGCAACGATCTTATATGACTCAACGTTATGCCCATAATGAAGCCTTCCGTCTCAAACACAGACATATCATGAGGAAAATTATGAAAGACAGGCATAAGAACAATCTTGCATTTAGGACCATGCATAACATGAGATGTGCCCTGAAAATAAAAAGAAAATACAGACAGATGACTAGACAAAACCATGACAGAGAGAGTGACAATGCTTTGATCAAGGAGGCCATGGCTATTTTCAAGTCTCACATAAAAGCTGGTCCAACGTTCGTGTGCACTGTGTGTCACAAAGCCTCATTTCCAAACCAAGTAAAACCATGCAAGAGGTCAAACTTTGTAAAGAATCTAAATGTTGTTGCAGCCTGCCTCACAGGAAAATATGTTCACATATGTGACGATGACTGCAGGAATAATCAATGCAAAGTGCCTGTTGAAAGAAAGACGGAGTGGATTTGTCACACCTGCCATGATTACCTGAAAAGTGGAGCCATGCCAAAACTTGCTGTCGCAAATAACTTGTGGTTGGATGACATACCGACAGAGCTGTGTGACCTCAACATTCTGGAGAGACATCTCATAGCAAAGTGCATAGCTTTTGCAAAAATCATTCCTCTTCCTAAAGGTCAGCAGAGAGCTATACATGGTAATGTAGTGTGTGTCCCGTCTGAGGTTCAAGAAACAGTGAATGCTTTGCCCAGATTGAGAAGCGAGTCTCAGGTGTTGAGAGTGAAACTGAAAAGACGTTTGTGTTACAAAGGTCATCAGCTGTTCCAGACTGTAACCTGGTCTAAGTTAGTGCAAGCTCTGAATAAACTAAAACAGATTCACCCAGAGTATGATGATGTCACCATCAGAGATGAGGAGGAGTTATGTGACCCAACACTTGCAGATGATGATGATGATGAATCAATGGATGATGATGATTATGATGAAGAGGATCTGATGGAAATTGACAGACTTGAGAGCGATGCAATGTGTGAGGCCGATAATGATCCTGAAAATGAGCAACAGAACAACACAATGCTTTGTGATGACAATCAAACACAGGAGAATGATGATGGTGACGATGATGACGAGGCACAACAAGAAAATGAGAATAGTGGTGGAATCATTCTTGAATCATGCCTTCAGCCACGTGATGTTTCAGAGGAGATATTATGTTACAGTGAAGGGATTTATTCTGTAGCACCTGCAGAGGGAAACAATCCAGTCAGTTTTTTTAAAGAAAAGAACTTGGAGGGAAAAGCTTTTCCTGTTCAGTTTCCAACTGGTCAAAATACCCTGGATGAAAACCGACCTATTAAACTGACACCCAGTGGTTATTTCAAAGCAAGGCTGTTTGGTGTTGATGATCGCTTTGCCAAAGACACAAATTATTTGTTCTTTGCCCAGTTTGTGACAGAGATATACTTGGCCACTTCAAGCATGTCAATACAGCTGCGTAAAGGAAAACCTTTCACCAGAGACGGACGTAAAATAACCTCAAGAATGCTGAGAGACAAATATGAGGTGGAGAAACTTGTGAGGAACAGAGATGCAATTCGATTCATGCAGCCACTGAGAGGAACACCAGCATACTGGGACAAAACAACCAAAGACCTGTTTGCTATGATCAGACAGCTGGGAATCCCTACCTTCTTTTGCACGTTTTCAGCAGCAGAAATGCGTTGGCCTGAGGTGATTATAGCCATAAAAGCACAGCAGGGTGAGGAAGTGAATTTGGATGAGCTGGACTGGTCCACCAAGTGTGACATTCTGAGGAGCAATCCTGTGACAACAATGCGCATGTTTGATAAACGTGTGGAGGCACTGTTCAGAGATTTGATCTTGTCCCCTGCACAACCCCTGGGCAATGTTTTTGACTTTTTCTACCGCCTTGAGTTCCAACACAGAGGAAGTCCTCACATACATGGCCTACTATGGGTAGAAGGTGCTCCTGTGTTTGAGAAAGACAGTGATCAGACTGTGTGCGAGTTTGTGTCCAAATACATCACTGCTCAGTTACCTGATCCAAATACACAACCTGAACTGTACAAGATAGTCACAGAAGTGCAAATTCACAGCAAAAGCCACTCAAAGACTTGTTTCAAAGGTGCAAGATCTGGGTGCAGGTTTGGTTTCCCTAAGCAACCGTGCAGAAAGACTATGATCACAAGACCTGGAGATGACGAGGGGTCAGTAAGACTTGAAACAGCAAAGAGAAAGCTAGCTCCACTGATTCAGCTGCTTAATGAGCCTGCAACTGCCTCCCTGAGTTTAGCAGAGGTCCTCGCTCGATGTGACTTAACCATGAATGAATACGAGCAACACCTGCACATGATGAGCCATACCAGCAATATCATACTCCAACGTGATCCAAAGGACTGCTGGGTAAATCCTTACAACCCTCACCTGCTTGAAGTGTGGTCGGCCAACATGGACCTACAGTTCATACTTTCTTATTACGGTCTGATACACTACATCTGCACATACATGTGTAAAAGTGAGAACTCTGTGAGTCGATATCTGCAAGCACTCATCGAAAACTCAAAGGGAGACTGTGTCAATGAATGTGATGAAATGAGGGAAATCATGCAGGCATATTCCAAAAAGAGAGAGGTTTCTGCACAGGAAGCTGTTGCCCGTTGCACTGGACTTAACATGAAAAAGTCTTCCCGTGGTGTGGTGTTCATTCCTACAGATGACAACCCAGTTAAAATGAGTCTCCCACGCTCCAGCCTTGACAACACAACTCCAGAGAGTTTAAATGTGTGGATGACATCTTTCGCAGACAAATACAAAGCCAGACCTGAAACACCAGAGTTTGAGCAGATGTGCATGGCAGACTTTGGCTCTTGCTGCAGATTTGTGTATGGACAACAGATTAAAGGTAAAAATGTTGTTCCTCTGCTGAATGAGATGGGCCACGTACAGAGGAGAGAAGCCGATAAACCAGCAGTCATCAGATATCGTCGCATATCCAAAGAGAAATATCCTGAGCAGTATTATGGCACGTTGCTTAAACTGTATCTTCCTCACAGATCAGAGCTAGAGCTGAAAAGAGTGTCTCTACCCACGTACGAGTCCTTTCACAACAGTGGTATAGTTCAGCTGCCATATTCTCCCCGTCCTGAGTGTGTAAGAAACATTGTGGACAGAAACAAAAAGAGATATGAAAAGAACAGTGACGAGATTGAGAGTGCTATCCAGGACTATGAAGAAAACAGAGACGTGATAGATGAGTGGTCTAACTTAGCACCAGAATCTGAAGTGGTGAGGATGGAGTGTATTGATGAACTGGAAGCCAGAGAAGCCGATGGTGAAAATGTCCAAGAGAATGTACCCGACTACAGTAGACAGGCTAATGCTGTTACAGAAGTCAGAGCCGTAAGAGAGCCCCCTGTGATCAATCCCACACTGTTACGCCAGATGTATCAGAGTCTGAACCGGAAACAAGCGAGTGTGTTCTATGCTGTCAGGGACTGGTGCATAAAACGTGTCTGTGGACTAAACCCAGAGCAGTTCTTCTATTATGTAAACGGTGGAGCTGGAACCGGTAAATCACACCTGATTAAATGCATCTACTCGGAGGCATCCAAGATACTGTGCAAACTGCCCACACGTGCTGAGGAAGATGACATATCAAACCCCACTGTGCTGTTGACTGCTTTCACTGGAACTGCAGCCTTTAACATCTCTGGTACAACACTGCACTCTCTCCTCAAGCTGCCCAGAAGCCTTAAACCACCCTTTCAAGGTCTTGGCAACCAACTAGATGCAGTCCGATGTGAGCTTTTGAATGCGGAAATTCTTGTCATTGACGAGGTGTCCATGGTGTCAAAGCCCCTGTTTGCCTACGTGGATGTGAGACTGAAACAGATCAAAGGTAATCACAGACCCTTCGGAGGCATGTCAGTTATAACTGTGGGAGACTTTTATCAGCTACCGCCAGTACGACAGCCCAAACCACTTTGCGTGTATGACCCATCTGAGATTGACCTGTGGCAGGAAAACTTTGAGAAGATCACTCTGACAGAGATCATTCGACAGAAGGACGACGTTGTCTTTGCAGAGATGTTGAACAGGATCCGTGTGAAGGGAAAAACAGAACAGCTTTCTGTAGCAGACAGAGCTTTGCTGTCACGGACTGTGACTCGATCAGAACTTTGTCCAACTGATGTCCTGCACATTTTTGCCACCAATAAACAAGTAGACGCACACAACTCTACAACTTTGTCCCTGCTCCATTCTCATGTTACCACCATTGATGCAGATGACTTTAAAAAGGACCCACACACTGGACAGATGACACGACAAGGTGTACCATCGAAAGGAGGCCGAAATGATTTGCCAGACACACTGACTGTTGCTGAAGGTGCTCGAGTCATGCTCACAAGAAACATAGAAGTGTGTGAAGGTTTGGTGAACGGATCATTTGCTACACTAGG
Organism: Symphodus melops; assembly: GCF_947650265.1. Classification (NCBI taxonomy): domain Eukaryota; kingdom Metazoa; phylum Chordata; class Actinopteri; order Labriformes; family Labridae; genus Symphodus; species Symphodus melops. The sequence goes on from NC_136703.1 coordinate 9,613,202, forward strand.
CAGAGTTGTATTCACTGAACAACATGGCTGTACTCATGTCACTAGGCTTGGCCTCAAGATGGATGATGAAACAGCTGGCAGGAGTTATCGTAACAGAGCAGGAGATGATGGTCTGGTGTACATAGAGAGATCGGAGGAGAGTCTGAAACAAAAAGGAGTGGTGCGTAGACAGTTTCCTTTGAAACTTGCTTTTGCATGTACAATACACAAGGTGCAAGGAATGACCAGGGAATCGGCTGTCGTTTCGCTGAAACACATTTTTGAACCAGGCATGGCGTATGTCGCTATCAGTAGAGTGACCTCTCTCACAGGACTGTACATGCTCGACTTGGATGAGAATAAAATCTATGCAAACCAACAAGTCAATGCAGCCTTAGAAGCCATGAGACAAGTCAACTTGGACCATGTGATGCCACTTTATCAGATTCAACAGACACTGAGCAGACATGACACTGTCACCATTGTTCACCACAACACAGAAGGATTGCCATGTCATGTCAATGATATCAAGAGCCATCATGAACTGTGTCTTGCTGATGTTTTGTGTCTTACAGAAACCCACCTACAAGGTTCCTCAGTTGCAGACAGTCTCCTTTTAGAGGGCTACAGGATGTTCACACGCAACAGACACGTGTCATATGCAAATGTGCCAGAAATTGCCAGCAGAGCGTGTGGTGGAGTTGCCGTTTATGTAAAGAACCACTTGCAGGCCCATGAAAAACGGTACATAAATAATGTAACTGACCTTGAGTTTGTGGCTTTGAAGGTTGAAGCTCCGGTGAGGGCACTGATTGCTGCCGTGTACAGACCTCCCAACTACAGCGTTGCATCATTTCTGACAAACCTGGGGTGTCTTTTGGACTCACTGGAGATCATGGACTGCCATCCCATCATTGTCTGTGGCGATTTCAACGAGAACCTGCTATCGAACACCAAGAAGCCGATTCTGGAGCTCTTTCAGTCCAAGGGATATGCTCAACTGATCACCGCTGCCACAACAGATAAAGGTACCCTCCTGGACCCCATTTTTATCTCACGACCACAGCAATGTCTCCACTCGGGTGTCATGCAGAGCTATTACAGTTACCACAACCCTGTTTACTGTGCAGTTTCCTCAAACAGCTCATGAAAGAATTCAGATTGATGATTTTTTAAGGACAATTTAACCGTTTTGATTAAACTTGTAACTCTTAAGAGTAAAAGATCATTTTTTCTAAAAACAGTTTGATTTTAAAGAATACGTTTTTAAAATGTGTAAATATGTAAATATCACATAGACTATGTAAACAGAAAACAATGTGAATAATTGGACTGACTAGTATTTTGCAGAAAGAGGAAGCTCTGCGGTCTGGCTAAACACCTCGCCAGGCTGCCTCAGTCTCAGTAAGACTGGGGGGGAGGGTGAGTGGACCAGAGTATTCCTCCTCAACTGGAAATCATTGTCGTTGATGGATTGGAAATCATTGTCATCATCATAATCTCCTGAGAACAATCATGCTGCTGGACGTGTCTCTATGGTAATAACAAATCTGTATATTCTTCCAGGCTTAAAGACTCAGGTAAGACAAATGTTTTTGCAGATTACATGTTAGAGCATTAGTTGATAAGTATGAAATGTGTTTGGGTAAAAGTTATAGTATAAGTTATTATTATGTCAACTTTTTACAGAACTCTCTTTTGGCCTGTGCATTTATCAAGTTAATGTCAAGTCAAGTCAACTTGATTCAAATTGACTTGACATTAAGGGCTGGTGGGTGAGGATTGATAAATGCACAGGCCAAAACTCTTATTAGATGTATAGATAGCTGTAAGTTTAACTTTACTACTCATAGCTTCCAGCTGAAACCCCCAAAAAGTTTATTTCCACCCAATTTTCTTTGACAACTTTTTAGCGAGGTGGGTGGCCTTGCAGATACTATAGCCTTTGTAAGTTTCTTTTTCTTCTCCTGGAGGTCGACAGTTCTTTCATATGCTCAGCCCTCCATAGACAGCCCCACAAATCCCTACTTCTTCAATCTGAACCTCCGAGCGGACTAATTCAAACCTTTAACCCAAAAAAACAGGTTGACTTTTTATATTTTTAGGTTTATCTAGTCTGGGGTTTCAGCTGGTTAGTGTATAAGAGGTTTTCACATGTTTTTACTTTGCGTTGGGCTAATCTGACCCCTGTTAAACAACAATCTTATAAAGTTATAATAAAGTTATAGCTATAAAGTCATGGCTTAGTTAAATGAGCCTGTCAACTGATTTGATTGGTAGATAATGTTGTCTTGTTTGTCTTCTAAATGAAATTCACAAATGTCAAGGAAATGTCCTTTTTTTATTAACCCTTCAAGGAAAACCTTAGCATTTGAGTAAGTCTTGGTTATCTGAGCTAAATGTTGGGTTAAAAAAACAACGACAGAAATGATTGTTGTTCTAACTGTCAGTCCAGGACTATGGAGCCTAGGAATGATCTAACAGGGGTATTAGCCCATAGCTGTAAGCACATTGTGAAAAGCCTGTGATGGTAAAACTAAACAATATAGCAAACATTAGTTATTGACATTATTTTATTAATCAAAAATAAGAAGTATGTATATAGGAACATCTTAAGTCAAATGATTGTAGTTGACAAATTTGTCCCTCATCTATATTCTTGAGCCTTGACCTATTTATTTATTTATTTTATTTTATAAGTCATTTAGTCACCACACATTTTTGTTTTAAAAGAATTCTGTTTTTGCTTTTTATTTCATTTTTTTAACCTTTTGAAGTTTGTATATGTATGAGTGTATTCTTTAGCTCATGTTTTCATTTGTTTTCCTACGTTCAAAGTGGTTTGAATCATCACATTTACCCTGGTTTTCAATTGAAAGCTAGTTTTAATAGAGGAATATGTAACCCTGACACCTAAAATCACACAGATATCACATTGCATACCAAATTCAAAACATTGGCGAGAGCAGTCTACCCCCGCACCCCTCCTCCTGTACACACGGGTTGCCATGTCTGCTGAGCGGGCTGATTTTAAGCCAGCACTATCAGCCCTCATCAACTACAAGGAAGCAACTCGCAACGCGAGGATGCATCAGCTCCGTCAGCTTAAAGAAAGTTTACACGCTGGTCGTCACTGTTGGAGAATCTCTCAACAACCAGCAGGGGCCGAGGCTGAAGCAGAAAGGATGCAGCAGAATCAACAGTGGTCCCTCCTCCCTAAAAACAACGCATGTCCAGTGGCCGAGTGTCTCCACAACAGATCACAAGGTAATATTTCTCAATTCTAATGTATTATTTCCTTTTGTTGTTTAATTGTGTGCATTTATTTATCTGTCAGGTGTATTGTTGTTGCTGTTGACTTAAACAACTCTAAATATCATTTGTTGTCTTCCTTCAGGTCTTCATCCAAAGTGCTTCAACCAGTATGAAGTGAAGACAAAGAGAATTGCACTGAGATCATGACATGTCAAGGAAGCACATTTCATTCAGTTTCTCTATGTGCAACGGCTACTGGTCACAAATGCGTTTATCTGCACTAAGGTATTTATTTTTTGTGTATCATGCAACTTTTAATCGTGTTTTGTATCATTAGATTTTTACAACAACCTTCTGCTTCCTTTGTCAGAACTGGCTCCGCGTCACGATCTGTGAATCCATCATGTATCCATTGTAGCTCAGCAGAGTCTAATTGTGCAACAGTGACACAAGCTGCGGATCTATCATCACTCTCAGACTGAAGGTTCCTCATCACTGCAGCGTCAGGCTTTGTTCAAAAGGTAAACAATCTATCAGGAGAAAATGATGACAAACTTGAACAAACTAATTAGGAAATTAACTTTCTGACTGTTTTTTCTTCTATTTAAGGCTCTGCTCCTCGTCTTCACCTCTGTCAATACTGTGATGTTGTCCTTACACCAGACACTGACCAAAGAACTGCAAGCAACATTTCTACAGTCAACAGACAAGTTAAAAGGTCAAACATTTCAGAACTTTACACCTCCACTCATAAACTGACATTTTGATTTATTTATTTTTTCTTTAAATGAAAGATTGACAAATTACCATTTACAGAACACTGGTGTGAAGAAATGACTGCTTCTCTTGATAAGACAAACCAATTTGAACTTTTTTTTAGTATTGCTATTTTTTATTTTTTTTATTTTCATGCCTACTCTCCCTCTCATCATTCATCTGTTTTCTATTCAGAAGACTATTAACACAGATGAAGGGAATAACACGTTTGTTCATTTGCTAAATGCATCTGAAGTAAATGAAGTCTGTGGGTGGAGTCAGTAGAAGACTTCTTTGAGGCTTGTAAACACAATATTAAATCTGGGCCCCTCCTCTACCTTTAAGCTGAAAGAACAGACTGACCAGTGGGAATACTGTAGTACATTTAAAGAAAATGAAAACCGGATTTAGGGATGACAGTGCATAAATACAAATACTTAGCAGCACTAAAAATTGTATTATTTTGCAGTATGAATGTATGGCTTGTTTTAGGTAACTTATTTATCCCATCATTGTGGTGTGATGTACATTAAGAAAAAACAGGACTCTACCTTTAACCTGAAGGAACAGGCTGATTCAGGGTTTTTTTAATGTTTTTATTATTATTTAGTCTAGGGTTTCAGCTGGTTAGTGTAAAGGTTTTCCCATGTTTTTACTTAGCCTAACCTGATCCCTGTTAAACCGTGGTCTGATAAAGTCATATTTAAAACAACTTTTAATTTTAAAGACTGCATGTCTGCAACACATGGTTTAGTTCAATGAACTAAGTATTCCCTTGTTTCATTAAACACTGACCAACAAACAGTGCCTTAGTTTTATTTAGTGTTGTGTTTATGTTTTTACATCATTATTTTTTGTGAATCTTAGTGCTTATTTGATTTTTATTTGATTTCATTTATTTTATTGTCATGTCTCATCATTCATATGTTCTCAAATCAGAAGACTAATTGATATATTCTTCATCATTTTCTACATTTTTGTATTAATTTATATTTTTATTTATATTGTTCTTTTCATTTATTTGTTAATAATCATTCATTTAAGATTACATTGGACGTGAAATATTAATCTATACAATATCACATATCTGTATCGTTCTATTATTGCTGTATTTATACAACTTGTTTATGATTGCACCTCTTGCTAAATGCCAATATTGAGCTATCCTGTATCATGTCTTCCTATGTTTATTAGTTTTATTGTACTATGTTTTTAGATTACATTTCCATCACCTTTCTATATGAATATATTACAAATTATTTGGTTTTCATTCCCTCTTTTTTTCATTTTAGAAAAATGTTTTGTTTAGCTGTTTTACTTACAGAAAAGCTTTATTATTTTTGTTTTGTTTTTAATTTCAGAAAAGCATTATTGTTTGTTTGTTTTTCTTTTCTCTTGTTAAATGAAACAAAATGAAGTAATCTAGCAGTTTTCATTTCATATTGACCAAATACAGACCATTTTGTGGACACAGCAACATTATTACTTGTGTTATTATCGTATTACACTATTACAAATATTATACTGCTTCATATACATACTTCATCTTCTGCCGTTCTGCATGATACGCAAAAACTCCACTTTCTCTGGCAATTTTTACGTTTATACATGTTCAACACAAATAAATTACTTTGTCTTGTACCTAAATTTTTCCTGTGCGTATTCTACTTTTTCTTCAACATTCAGCAGTATTTTACTTCTCACTCTGTCTCTCTCACACACACATGCATGTAAGCACATCTTAACGTGGTGCTGTCCGTGGTGCTGCAAGTCGGTAAACTTTAAAGCACTTTTCAGCACCTGCCCTATGGTGAAGCAGGTCACTTGTTAGCTGAGTAAATGAAAGCATGGGTACTGAGCTTCAAAGCGGCAGGTAGTCCAAAAAACTATCCATCTGTTATGGATATGTTATATATCTGTCATGTTATATATCTGTTAAGATTCACCGATTCATTTGGAAACTGATCTCTCTTGACCAAGTTTTTACATCTCTGTGGTTCCCACATTTCTTGGATTCCAGACATAAAAATCAGCCACCAACTCTTCATTTAACCCCTTACAATTGGCACTCAATAGGGAGACATTTTCCACCTTTTTCTCACTGTCTTAGCTGCCAGCTGACTGCAGTTACTCTTGATTGCAGTTACACACAAACACCCACACTCCCACAAACGCAAACACATGCATTGAACTTTATACTGTAAATGCTTTGCTTTCTCATTTACTTCTTGATTCTTCTGCTTTATCTACATTTTCTGCTTCCACTTCTTTTACGACATGTTCTCCTTCTATCACTATTTCTTGTTCTCCTACAGATACTTTTACTTTCTTCTTTCTTGTTCTACTTTTACTACTGTTTTTTCTGCTATTTCCTCTTCTTCTACTGCTTGTTCTTCTGCTTTTACTTCTTTTTCTGCTTCCACTTATTCTTTTACTACATGTTCTTATTCTATCACTATTTCTTGTTCTTGTACAGACACTTTTGCTTTCTTATTTTACTTGTTCTACTTTTACTATTCCTACTTTTACTACATTTTCTTTTATCACTATTTCTTGTTCTTGTACAGATACTTTCACTTCCTTTTCTCCTTTTACTACTGTTTTTCTGCTATTTCCTCTTCTTCTACTGCTTGTTCTTCTGCTTTTACTTCTTTTTCTGCTTCCACTTCTTTTACTACATTTTCTTCTATCACTATTTCTTGTTCTTGTACAGATACTTTCACTTTCTTCTACTTCATTTTCTCCTTTTACTACTGTTTTTCTTCTTCCACTTTTCTTCTGCTATTTCCTCTTCTTCCACTTTTCTTCTGCTATTTCCTCTTCTTCCACTTTTCTTCTGCTATTTCCTCTTCTTCTACTTGTTCCACTTTTTCTTCATCTTCTGCTAATTTTCCTCTTTTTCTGCTGATTTTTCTTCATTCAGCAGTGTTTCCGCAACATTTCAGCAGGAAGCATTCACACGCATTTTCCGCAGGGAAATGCAAATTTTCTAGTTATTAGTGTGAATGCTCAAGCATTCACACTATTGTTATCCAAATCTTTATTATTATTATTATTCTACTTCCGTACGTTTTTTGCTTCGCTTCTACTCTTCAACCGTTTGTGCTACTTTCACCGTTCAACTTTCATACTGTTCTGCTTGTTCTGGACAGGTGTGCTATATCTTTTCACGTTTTTACTACTTTTACTTTTTAAGTTATTTCACTTTTTCCACAAATTTTCACAATTTTTTTCCCCATTGAAATGAATGGGATTTTTTTCCACTGTTTCACCTTCTTCTCAGCCTTATAACTTTTGCTGTGTTCCACGTAGAGACTTAATTTTTACGTTAAAACGTTCACACGTTTTTCCACTACTTTTACTACATTTACATTGTTTTGCTATCTTTTATACTTTTTAAACTATACCTCCAACTGTTTTGTGATGTTTTTTGCTGTCTTCCCCGTTTTTGAATGGGTGTCTATGTGGTGGAATGTTCAGAGCTAGAGTGCGTGACATCATCGTTAGAGTGTGGCAGAGTTGGGAGATGGGTTCAAAATCTCCCGAACAAATTGCTCTAGCGACCACAATTTTCACACCACATGACTAAATTTACCCTCAAAACGTAGGAAAACTTGTCCTCTCGCTCACATTAGGATTTCAGGACAAACGGAGCAACGGTTTGGACACTGTGAGCTTCAAAGCGGCAGGTGGTCCAAAAAACTCTCCATCTGCGATAATGTTAAGATTCTCCGATTCATTTGGAAACAGATCTCTCTTGACCAAGTTTTTACATCGCTGTGGTTCCCACATTTCTTGGATCCCAGACATAAAAATTACATCAACGCGTTCAGCTACCTCTCCTCTTGCTCATAAAATCATCATTCAGCCACCAACTCTTCATTTTACCCCTGAAAGTCTGCACTGAATAGGGAGATGTTTTCCCCGTTTTCTCAGTCTAAGCTGCCAGCTGAGTGCTGTTACTCTTGGTTGCAGTTACACACAAACACCCACACCCCCACACACGCACACACATGCATTGAACTTCATACTGTAAATGGTCTACTTTTGCTTCAACTTCCTGTTCTTCTGCTTTTACTTCTTTTTCTGCGTACATGTCTTCTTTTACTACATTTTCTTATTCTATCACTATTTCTTGTTCTCCTACAGATACTTTTACTTCTTCTGCGTCTTGTTTTAGTTTTGCTACAGTCTTTTTCTGCTATTTCCTCTTCTTCTGCTTCTTGTATTTCTGCTTTTACTTCATCTTTTTCCATTACTATTTCTTCTGCAGATACTTTTACTTCTTTTGCTTCTTGTTTTAGTTTTGCTACTGTCGTTTTCTGCTATTTCCTCTTCTTCTGCTTCTTGTATTTCTGCTTTTACTACATCTTCTTCTATTACTATTTCTTGTTCTTCTGCAGATACTTTTACTTCTTCTGCTTCTTGTTCTAGTTTTGCTAATGTCTTTTTCTGCTATTTCCTCTTCTACTGGTTTTTGTATTTCTGCTTTTACTTCATCTTCTTCTTCCATTACTATTTCCTGTTCTTCTGCAGATACTTTTACGTCTTCTGCTTCTTGTTTTAGTTTTGCTACTGTCTTTTTCTGCTTTTTCTTCCTCTTCTGCTTCTTGTATTTCTGCTTTTTCTACATCTTCTATTACTATTTCTTGTTCTTCTGAAGATACTTTTACTTCTTCTGCTTCTTGTTGTACTTTTACTAATGTTTGTCTTCTTCTACTTTTCTTCTGCTATTTCCTCTTCTTCCACTTTTTCTTCATCTTCTGCTAGTTCTTCTTCATTCAGCAGTGTTTCTGCAACATTTCAGCAGGAAGCATTCACACGCATTTTCCGCAGGGAAATGCAAATTTTCTAGTTATTATTATTCTACTTCCGTGCGTTTTTTACTTCGCTTCTACTCTTCAACCGTTTGTGCTACTTTCACCGTTCAACTTTCATACTGTTCTGCTTCTTCTGGACAGGTGTGCTATATCTTTTCACGTTTTTACTACTTTTACTTTTTAAGTTATTTCACTTTTTCCACAAATTTTCACAATTTTTTTCCCCATTGAAATGAATGGGATTTTTTTCCACTGTTCCACCTTTTTCTCAGCCTTATAACTTTTGCTGTGTTCCACGTAGAGACTTCATTTTTACTTTAAAACGTTCACACGTTCTTCTGCTGCTTTTGCTACATTTACATTGTTTTGCTATCTTTTATACTTTTTAAACTATACCTCCAACTGTTTTGTGATGTTTTTTGCTGTCTTCCCCGTTTTTGAATGGGTGTCTATGTGGTGGAATGTTCAGAGCTAGAGTGCGTGACATCATCGCGAGAGTGCGGCAGAGTTGTGAGATTATTTCAAAATCTCCCGAACAAATTGCTCTAGCGACCACAATTTTCACACCACATGAATAAATGTACCCTCAAAACGTAGGAAAACTTGTCCTCTCGCTCACATTAGGATTTCAGGAGAAACGGAGCTACGGTTTGGACACTGTGACCTTCAAAGCGGCAGGTGGTCCAAAAAACTCTCCATCTGCGATAATGTTAAGATTCATCGATTCATCTGGAAACTGATCTCTCTTGACAAAGTTTTTACATCGCTGTGGTTCCCACATTTCTTGGATCCCAGACATAAAAATTACATCAACGCGTTCAGCTAACTCTCCTCTTGCTCATAAAATCATCATTAAGCCACCAACTCTTCATTTAACCCCTTAAAATTGGCAATCAATGGGGAGACATTTTCCCCTTTTGCTCACTGTCTTAGCTGCCAGCTGACTGCAGTTACTCTTGATTGTAGTTACACACACAAACACCCACACCCCCACACCCCCACACACATGCATTGAACTTCATACTGGAAATGGTCTACTTTTGCTTCAACTTCCTGTTCCTCTGCTTTTACTTCTTTTTCTGCTTCCGCTTCTTCTTTTACTACATTTTCTTATTCTATCACTATTTCTTGTTCTTGTACAGATACTTTCAATTTCTTCTACTTCCTTTTACTACTGTTTTTCTTCTTCCACTTTTCTTCTGCTATTTCCTCTTCTTCTACCTCTTGTTCTTCTGCTTTTACTTCTTTTTCTGCTTCCACTTCTTTTACTACATTTTCTTCTATCACTATTTCTTGTTCTTGTACAGATACTTTCACTTTCTTCTACTTCCTTTTCTCCTTTTACTACGGTTTTTGTTCTTCCACTTTTCTTCTGCTATTTCCTCTTCTTCCACTTTTCTTCTGCTATTTCCTCTTCTTCCACTTTTCTTCTGCTATTTCCTCTTCTTCCACTTTTCTTCTGCTATTTCCTCTTCTTCTACTTCTTCCACTTTATCTTCATCTTCTGCTAATTCTCCTCTACTTCTGCTTATTCTTCTTCATTCAGCCGTGTTTCTGCAACATTTCAGCAGGAAGCATTCACACGCATTTTCCGCAGGGAAATGCAAATTTTCTAGTTATTAGTGTGAATGCTTGAAAGCATTCACACTATTGTTATCCAAATCTTTATTATTATTATTATTATTATTATTATTCTACTTCCGTACGTTTTTCACTGCTCTTCTACTCTTCAACCGTTTGTGCTACATTCACCGTTCAACTATCATACTGTTCTGCTTCTTCTGGACATGTGTGCTATATCTTTTCACGTTTTTACTACTTTTACTTTTTAAGTTATTTCACTTTTTCCACAAATTTTCAAAAAAAATTTCCCCATTGAAATGAATGGGATTTTTTTCCACTGTTTCACCTTCTTCTCAGCCTTATAACTTTTGCTGTGTTCCACGTAGAGACTTCATTTTTACGTTAAAACGTTCACACGTTCTTCTGCAGCTTTTGCTACATTTACATTGTTTTGCTATCTTTTATACTTTTTAAACTATACCTCCAACTGTTTTGTGATGTTTTTTGCTGTCTTCCCTGTTTTTGAATGGGTGTCTATGTGGTGGAATGTTCAGAGCTAGAGTGGGTGACATCATCGTTAGAGTGTGGCAGAGTTGGGAGATGGGTTCAAAATCTCCCGAACAAATTGCTCTAGCGACCACAATTTTCACACCACATGACTAAATTTACCCTCAAAACGTAGGAAAACTTGTCCTCTCGCTCACATTAGCATTTCAGGACAAACGGAGCAACGGTTTGGACACTGTGAGCTTCAAAGCGGCAGGTGGTCCAAAAAACTCTCCATCTGCGATAATGTTAAGATTCTCCGATTCATTTGGAAACAGATCTCTCTTGATCAAGTTTTTACATCGCTGTGGTTCCCACATTTCTTGGATCCCAGACATAAAAATTACATCAACGCGTTCAGCTACCTCTCCTCTTGCTCATAAAATCATCATTCAGCCACCAACTCTTCATTTTACCCCTGAAAGTCTGCACTGAATAGGGAGATGTTTTCCCCGTTTTCTCAGTCTAAGCTGCCAGCTGAGTGCTGTTACTCTTGGTTGCAGTTACACACAAACACCCACACCCCCACACACGCACACACATGCATTGAACTTCATACTGTAAATGGTCTACTTTTGCTTCAACTTCCTGTTCTTCTGCTTTTACTTCTTTTTCTACGTACATGTCTTCTTTTACTACATTTTCTTATTCTATTACTATTTCTTGTCCTTCTACAGATACTTTTACTACTTGTTCTAATTGTACTACTGTTTTTATGCTATTTCCTCTTCTTCTACTTCTGCTTTTACTTCTTTTTCTGCTTCCACTTCTTTTACTACATTTTCTTCTATCACTATTTCTTGTTCTTGTACAGATACTTTCAATTTCTTCTACTTCCTTTTACTACTGTTTTTCTTCTTCCACTTTTCTTCTGCTATTTCCTCTTCTTCTACCTCTTGTTCTTCTGCTTTTACTTCTTTTTCTGCTTCCACTTCTTTTACTACATTTTCTTCTATCACTATTTCTTGTTCTTGTACAGATACTTTCACTTTCTTCTACTTCCTTTTCTCCTTTTACTACTGTTTTTCTTCTTCCACTTTTCTTCTGCTATTTCCTCTTCTTCCACTTTTCTTCTGCTATTTCCTCTTCTTCCACTTTTCTTCTGCTATTTCCTCTTCTTCTACTTGTTCCACTTTTTCTTCATCTTCTGCTAATTTTCCTCTTTTTCTGCTGATTTTTCTTCATTCAGCAGTGTTTCCGCAACATTTCAGCAGGAAGCATTCACACGCATTTTCCGCAGGGAAATGCAAATTTTCTAGTTATTATTATTCTACTTCCGTGCGTTTTTTACTTCGCTTCTACTCTTCAACCGTTTGTGCTACTTTCACCGTTCAACTTTCATACTGTTCTGCTTCTTCTGGACAGGTGTGCTATATCTTTTCACGTTTTTACTACTTTTACTTTTTAAGTTATTTCACTTTTTCCACAAATTTTTACAATTTTTTTCCCCATTGAAATGAATGGGATTTTTTTCCACTGTTCCACCTTTTTCTCAGCCTTATAACTTTTGCTGTGTTCCACGTAGAGACTTCATTTTTACTTTAAAACGTTCACACGTTCTTCTGCTGCTTTTGCTACATTTACATTGTTTTGCTATCTTTTATACTTTTTAAACTATACCTCCAACTGTTTTGTGATGTTTTTTGCTGTCTTCCCCGTTTTTGAATGGGTGTCTATGTGGTGGAATGTTCAGAGCTAGAGTGCGGCAGAGTTGTGAGATTATTTCAAAATCTCCCGAACAAATTGCTCTAGCGACCACAATTTTCACACCACATGACTAAATTTATCCTCAAAACGTAGGAAAACTTGTCCTCTCGCTCACATTAAGATTTCAGGACAAACGGAGCTACGGTTTGGACACTGTGAGCTTCAAAGCGGCAGGTGGTCCAAAAAACTCTCCATCTGCGATAATGTTAAAAGAAACGAAAAATGTCAGATGAAAGAAAAATTGACTACGTTTTTACATCGCTGTAGTTCCAACATTTCTTGGATCCCAGACATACAAATTACATCAACGCGTTCAGCTAACTCTCCTCTTGCTCATAAAATCATCATTCAGCCACCAACTCTTAATTTAACCCCTTAAAATGAGCACTGAATAGGGAGATGTTCCCCCATTTTCCTAGTCGAAGCTGCCAGCTGAATGCAGTTGCTCTTGATTGCACTTACACACACAAACACCCTCCCCTCCACACACGCACACACATGCATTGAACTTTATACTGTAAATGCTTTATTTCATGTTTGGCGGCTGTGGCTCAGTTGGTAGAGTCGTCGCCCTTCAATCAGAAGGTTGAGGGATCGATCCCCAGCTCCTGCGAGCAGCATGTCCGATGTGTCCTGTTCTTGTACAGATACTTTCACTTCCTTTTCTCCTTTTACTACTGTTTTTCTGCTATTTCCTCTTCTTCTACTGCTTGTTCTTCTGCTTTTACTTCTTTTTCTGCTTCCACTTCTTTTACTACATGTTCTTATTCTATCACTATTTCTTGTTCTTGTACAGACACTTTTGCTTTCTTATTTTACTTGTTCTACTTTTACTATTCCTACTTTTACTACATTTTCTTTTATCACTATTTCTTGTTCTTGTACAGATACTTTCACTTCCTTTTCTCCTTTTACTACTGTTTTTCTGCTATTTCCTCTTCTTCTACTGCTTGTTCTTCTGCTTTTACTTCGTTTTCTGCTTCCACTTCTTTTACTACATTTTCTTCTATCACTATTTCTTGTTCTTGTACAGATACTTTCACTTTCTTCTACTTCATTTTCTCCTTTTACTACTGTTTTTCTTCTTCCACTTTTCTTCTGCTATTTCCTCTTCTTCCACTTTTCTTCTGCTATTTCCTCTTCTTCCACTTTTCTTCTGCTATTTCCTCTTCTTCTACTTGTTCCACTTTTTCTTCATCTTCTGCTAATTTTCCTCTTTTTCTGCTGATTTTTCTTCATTCAGCAGTGTTTCCGCAACATTTCAGCAGGAAGCATTCACACGCATTTTCCGCAGGGAAATGCAAATTTTCTAGTTATTAGTGTGAATGCTCAAGCATTCACACTATTGTTATCCAAATCTTTATTATTATTATTCCACTTCCGTACGTTTTTTGCTTCGCTTCTACTCTTCAACCGTTTGTGCTACTTACACCGTTCAACTTTTATACTGTTCTGCTTCTTCTGGACAGGTGTGCTATATCTTTTCACGTTTTTACTACTTTTACTTTTTAAGTTATTTCACTTTTTCCACAAATTTTCAAAAAAAATTTCCCCATTGAAATGAATGGGATTTTTTTCCACTGTTTCACCTTCTTCTCAGCCTTATAACTTTTGCTGTGTTCCACGTAGAGGCTTCATTTTTACTTTAAAACGTTCACACGTTTCTCCACTACTTTTACTACATTTACATTGTTTTGCTATCTTTTATACTTTTTAAACTATACTTCCAACTGTTTTGTGATGTTTTTTGCTGTCTTCCCCGTTTTTGAATGGGTGTCTATGTGGTGGAATGTTCAGAGCTAGAGTGCGTGACGTCATCGTTAGAGTGCGGCAGAGTTGTGAGATTATTTCAAAATCTCCCGAACAAATTGCTCTAGCGACCACAATTTTCACACCACATGACTAAATTTACCCTCAAAACGTAGGAAAACTTGTCCTCTCGCTCACATTAAGATTTCAGGACAAACGGAGCTACGGTTTGGACACAGTGAGCTTCAAAGCGGCAGGTGGTCCAAAAAACTCTCCATCTGCGATAATGTTAAGATTCACCGATTCATTTGGAAACTGATCTCTCTTGACAAAGTTTTTACATCGCTGTAGTTCCGACATTTCTTGGATCCCAGACATAAAAATTACATCAACGCGTTCAGCTAACTCTCCTCTTGCTCATAAAATCATCATTAAGCCACCAACTCTTCATTTAACCCCTTAAAATTGGCAATCAATGGGGAGACATTTTCCCCTTTTGCTCACTGTCTTAGCTGCCAGCTGACTGCAGTTACTCTTGATTGTAGTTACACACACAAACACCCACACCCCCACACCCCCACACACATGCATTGAACTTCATACTGGAAATGGTCTACTTTTGCTTCAACTTCCTGTTCCTCTGCTTTTACTTCTTTTTCTGCTTCCGCTTCTTCTTTTACTACATTTTCTTATTCTATCACTATTTCTTGTTCTTGTACAGATACTTTCAATTTCTTCTACTTCCTTTTACTACTGTTTTTCTTCTTCCACTTTTCTTCTGCTATTTCCTCTTCTTCTACCTCTTGTTCTTCTGCTTTTACTTCTTTTTCTGCTTCCACTTCTTTTACTACATTTTCTTCTATCACTATTTCTTGTTCTTGTACAGATACTTTCACTTTCTTCTACTTCCTTTTCTCCTTTTACTACGGTTTTTGTTCTTCCACTTTTCTTCTGCTATTTCCTCTTCTTCCACTTTTCTTCTGCTATTTCCTCTTCTTCCACTTTTCTTCTGCTATTTCCTCTTCTTCCACTTTTCTTCTGCTATTTCCTCTTCTTCTACTTCTTCCACTTTATCTTCATCTTCTGCTAATTCTCCTCTACTTCTGCTTATTCTTCTTCATTCAGCCGTGTTTCTGCAACATTTCAGCAGGAAGCATTCACACGCATTTTCCGCAGGGAAATGCAAATTTTCTAGTTATTAGTGTGAATGCTTGAAAGCATTCACACTATTGTTATCCAAATCTTTATTAGTGTGAATGCTCAAGCATTCACACTATTGTTATCCAAATCTTTATTATTATTATTATTCTACTTCCGTACGTTTTTTGCTTCGCTTCTACTCTTCAACCGTTTGTGCTACTTTCACCGTTCAACTTTCATACTGTTCTGCTTGTTCTGGACAGGTGTGCTATATCTTTTCACGTTTTTACTACTTTTACTTTTTAAGTTATTTCACTTTTTCCACAAATTTTCACAATTTTTTTCCCCATTGAAATGAATGGGATTTTTTTCCACTGTTTCACCTTCTTCTCAGCCTTATAACTTTTGCTGTGTTCCACGTAGAGACTTCATTTTTACTTTAAAACGTTCACACGTTTCTCCACTACTTTTACTACATTTACATTGTTTTGCAATCTTTTATACTTTTTAAACTATACCTCCAACTGTTTTGTGATGTTTTTTGCTGTCTTCCCCGTTTTTGAATGGGTGTCTATGTGGTGGAATGTTCAGAGCTAGAGTGCGTGACATCATCGCGAGAGTGCGGCAGAGTTGTGAGAATATTTCAAAATCTCCCGAACAAATTGCTCTAGCGACCACAATTTTCACACCACATGACTAAATTTACCCTCAAAACGTAGGAAAACTTGTCCTCTCGCTCACATTAGGATTTCAGGACAAACGGAGCTACGGTTTGGACACTGTGACCTTCAAAGCGGCAGGTGGTCCAAAAAACTCTCCATCTGCGATAATGTTAAGATTCACCGATTCATTTGGAAACAGATCTCTCTTGACCAAGTTTTTACATCGCTGTGGTTCCCACATTTCTTGGATCCCAGACATAAAAATTACATCAACGCGTTCAGCTACCTCTCCTCTTGCTCATAAAATCATCATTCAGCCACCAACTCTTCATTTTATCCCTGAAAGTCTGCACTGAATAGGGAGATGTTTTCCCCGTTTTCTCAGTCTAAGCTGCCAGCTGAGTGCTGTTACTCTTGGTTGCAGTTACACACAAACACCCACACCCCCACACACGCACACACATGCATTGAACTTCATACTGTAAATGGTCTACTTTTGCTTCAACTTCCTGTTCTTCTGCTTTTACTTCTTTTTCTGCGTACATGTCTTCTTTTACTACATTTTCTTATTCTGTCACTATTTCTTGTTCTCCTACAGATACTTTTACTTCTTCTGCGTCTTGTTTTAGTTTTGCTACTGTCGTTTTCTGCTATTTCCTCTTCTTCTGCTTCTTGTATTTCTGCTTTTACTACATCTTCTATTAATATTTCTTGTTCTTCTGCAGATACTTTTACTTCTTCTGCTTCTTGTTCTAGTTTTGCTAATGTCTTTTTCTGCTATTTCCTCTTCTTCTGCTTTTTGTATTTCTGCTTTTACTTTATCTTCTTCTTCCATTACTATTTCCTGTTCTTCTGCAGATACTTTTACGTCTTCTGCTTCTTGTTTTAGTTTTGCTACTGTCTTTTTCTGCTTTTTCTTCCTCTTCTGCTTCTTGTATTTCTGCTTTTTCTACATCTTCTATTACTATTTCTTGTTCTTCTGAAGATACTTTTACTTCTTCTGCTTCTTGTTGTACTTTTACTAATGTTTGTCTTCTTCTACTTTTCTTCTGCTATTTCCTCTTCTTCCACTTTTTCTTCATCTTCTGCTAGTTCTTCTTCATTCAGCAGTGTTTCTGCAACATTTCAGCAGGAAGCATTCACACGCATTTTCCGCAGGGAAATGCAATTTTCTAGTTAGTGTGAATGCTCAAGCATTCACACTATTGTTATCCAAATCTTTATTATTATTATTATTCTACTTCCGTACGTTTTTTGCTTCGCTTCTACTCTTCAACCGTTTGTGCTACTTTCACCGTTCAACTTTCATACTGTTCTGCTTGTTCTGGACAGGTGTGCTATATCTTTTCACGTTTTTACTACTTTTACTTTTTAAGTTATTTCACTTTTTCCACAAATTTTCACAATTTTTTTCCCCATTGAAATGAATGGGATTTTTTTCCACTGTTCCACCTTTTTCTCAGCCTTATAACTTTTGCTGTGTTCCACGTAGAGACTTCATTTTTACTTTAAAACGTTCACACGTTTCTCCACTACTTTTACTACATTTACATTGTTTTGCTATCTTTTATACTTTTTAAACTATACTTCCAACTGTTTTGTGATGTTTTTTGCTGTCTTCCCCGTTTTTGAATGGGTGTCTATGTGGTGGAATGTTCAGAGCTAGAGTGCGTGACATCATCGTTAGAGTGTGGCAGAGTTGGGAGATGGGTTCAAAATCTCCCGAACAAATTGCTCTAGCGACCACAATTTTCACACCACATGACTAAATTTACCCTCAAAACATAGGAAAACTTGTCCTCTCGCTCACATTAGGATTTCAGGACAAACGGAGCAACGGTCTGGACACTGTGAGCTTCAAAGCGGCAGGTGGTCCAAAAAACTCTCCATCTGCGATAATGTTAAGATCCACCGATTCATCTGGAAACTGATCTCTCTTGACAAAGTTTTCACATCGCTGTAGTTCCCACATTTCTTGGATCCCAGACATAAAAATTACATCAACGCGTTCAGCTAACTCTCCTCTTGCTCATAAAATCATCATTCAACCACCAACTCTTAATTTAACCCCTTAAAATGAGCACTGAATAGGGAGATGTTCCCCCATTTTCTCAGTCGAAGCTGCCAGCTGAATGCAGTTGCTCTTGATTGCACTTACACACACAAACACCCTCCCCTCCACACACGCACACACATGCATTGAACTTTATACTGTAAATGCTTTTCTTCATGATTGGCGGCTGTGGCTCAGTTGGTAGAGTCAATCGGAAGGTTGAGGGTTCGATCCCCAGCTCCTGCGAGTGACATGTCTGATGTGTCCTGTTCTTGTACAGATACTTTCAATTTCTTCTACTTCCTTTCACTACTGTTTTTCTTCTTCCACTTTTCTTCTGCTATTTCCTCTTCTTCTACGTCTTGTTCTTCTGCTTTTACTTCTTTTTCTGCTTCCACTTCTTTTACTACATTTTCTTCTATCACTATTTCTTGTTCTTGTACAGACACTTTCACTTTCTTCTACTTCCTTTTCTCCTTTTACTACGGTTTTTGTTCTTCCACTTTTCTTCTGCTATTTCCTCTTCTTCCACTTTTCTGCTATTTCCTCTTCTTCCACTTTTCTTCTGCTATTTCCTCTTCTTCCACTTTTCTTCTGCTATTTCCTCTTCTTCCACTTTTCTTCTGCTATTTCCTCTTCTTCTACTTGTTCCACTTTTTCTTCATCTTCTGCTAATTTTCCTCTTTTTCTGCTGATTTTTCTTCATTCAGCAGTGTTTCCGCAACATTTCAGCAGGAAGCATTCACACGCATTTTCCGCAGGGAAATGCAAATTTTCTAGTTATTATTATTATTATTATTATTATTCTACTTCCGTACGTTTTTCACTGCTCTTCTACTCTTCAACCGTTTGTGCTACATTCACCGTTCAACTATCATACTGTTCTGCTTCTTCTGGACATGTGTGCTATATCTTTTCACGTTTTTACTACTTTTACTTTTTAAGTTATTTCACTTTTTCCACAAATTTTCAAAAAAAATTTCCCCATTGAAATGAATGGGATTTTTTTCCACTGTTTCACCTTCTTCTCAGCCTTATAACTTTTGCTGTGTTCCACGTAGAGACTTCATTTTTACGTTAAAACGTTCACACGTTCTTCTGCAGCTTTTGCTACATTTACATTGTTTTGCTATCTTTTATACTTTTTAAACTATACCTCCAACTGTTTTGTGATGTTTTTTGCTGTCTTCCCTGTTTTTGAATGGGTGTCTATGTGGTGGAATGTTCAGAGCTAGAGTGGGTGACATCATCGTTAGAGTGTGGCAGAGTTGGGAGATGGGTTCAAAATCTCCCGAACAAATTGCTCTAGCGACCACAATTTTCACACCACATGACTAAATTTACCCTCAAAACGTAGGAAAACTTGTCCTCTCGCTCACATTAGCATTTCAGGACAAACGGAGCAACGGTTTGGACACTGTGAGCTTCAAAGCGGCAGGTGGTCCAAAAAACTCTCCATCTGCGATAATGTTAAGATTCTCCGATTCATTTGGAAACAGATCTCTCTTGATCAAGTTTTTACATCGCTGTGGTTCCCACATTTCTTGGATCCCAGACATAAAAATTACATCAACGCGTTCAGCTACCTCTCCTCTTGCTCATAAAATCATCATTCAGCCACCAACTCTTCATTTTACCCCTGAAAGTCTGCACTGAATAGGGAGATGTTTTCCCCGTTTTCTCAGTCTAAGCTGCCAGCTGAGTGCTGTTACTCTTGGTTGCAGTTACACACAAACACCCACACCCCCACACACGCACACACATGCATTGAACTTCATACTGTAAATGGTCTACTTTTGCTTCAACTTCCTGTTCTTCTGCTTTTACTTCTTTTTCTACGTACATGTCTTCTTTTACTACATTTTCTTATTCTATTACTATTTCTTGTCCTTCTACAGATACTTTTACTACTTGTTCTAATTGTACTACTGTTTTTATGCTATTTCCTCTTCTTCTACTTCTGCTTTTACTTCTTTTTCTGCTTCCACTTCTTTTACTACATTTTCTTCTATCACTATTTCTTGTTCTTGTACAGATACTTTCAATTTCTTCTACTTCCTTTTACTACTGTTTTTCTTCTTCCACTTTTCTTCTGCTATTTCCTCTTCTTCTACCTCTTGTTCTTCTGCTTTTACTTCTTTTTCTGCTTCCACTTCTTTTACTACATTTTCTTCTATCACTATTTCTTGTTCTTGTACAGATACTTTCACTTTCTTCTACTTCCTTTTCTCCTTTTACTACTGTTTTTCTTCTTCCACTTTTCTTCTGCTATTTCCTCTTCTTCCACTTTTCTTCTGCTATTTCCTCTTCTTCCACTTTTCTTCTGCTATTTCCTCTTCTTCTACTTGTTCCACTTTTTCTTCATCTTCTGCTAATTTTCCTCTTTTTCTGCTGATTTTTCTTCATTCAGCAGTGTTTCCGCAACATTTCAGCAGGAAGCATTCACACGCATTTTCCGCAGGGAAATGCAAATTTTCTAGTTATTATTATTCTACTTCCGTGCGTTTTTTACTTCGCTTCTACTCTTCAACCGTTTGTGCTACTTTCACCGTTCAACTTTCATACTGTTCTGCTTCTTCTGGACAGGTGTGCTATATCTTTTCACGTTTTTACTACTTTTACTTTTTAAGTTATTTCACTTTTTCCACAAATTTTTACAATTTTTTTCCCCATTGAAATGAATGGGATTTTTTTCCACTGTTCCACCTTTTTCTCAGCCTTATAACTTTTGCTGTGTTCCACGTAGAGACTTCATTTTTACTTTAAAACGTTCACACGTTCTTCTGCTGCTTTTGCTACATTTACATTGTTTTGCTATCTTTTATACTTTTTAAACTATACCTCCAACTGTTTTGTGATGTTTTTTGCTGTCTTCCCCGTTTTTGAATGGGTGTCTATGTGGTGGAATGTTCAGAGCTAGAGTGCGTGACATCATCGCGAGAGTGCGGCAGAGTTGTGAGATTATTTCAAAATCTCCCGAACAAATTGCTCTAGCGACCACAATTTTCACACCACATGACTAAATTTATCCTCAAAACGTAGGAAAACTTGTCCTCTCGCTCACATTAAGATTTCAGGACAAACGGAGCTACGGTTTGGACACTGTGAGCTTCAAAGCGGCAGGTGGTCCAAAAAACTCTCCATCTGCGATAATGTTAAAAGAAACGAAAAATGTCAGATGAAAGAAAAATTGACTACGTTTTTACATCGCTGTAGTTCCAACATTTCTTGGATCCCAGACATACAAATTACATCAACGCGTTCAGCTAACTCTCCTCTTGCTCATAAAATCATCATTCAGCCACCAACTCTTAATTTAACCCCTTAAAATGAGCACTGAATAGGGAGATGTTCCCCCATTTTCCTAGTCGAAGCTGCCAGCTGAATGCAGTTGCTCTTGATTGCACTTACACACACAAACACCCTCCCCTCCACACACGCACACACATGCATTGAACTTTATACTGTAAATGCTTTATTTCATGTTTGGCGGCTGTGGCTCAGTTGGTAGAGTCGTCGCCCTTCAATCAGAAGGTTGAGGGATCGATCCCCAGCTCCTGCGAGCAGCATGTCCGATGTGTCCTGTTCTTGTACAGATACTTTCACTTCCTTTTCTCCTTTTACTACTGTTTTTCTGCTATTTCCTCTTCTTCTACTGCTTGTTCTTCTGCTTTTACTTCTTTTTCTGCTTCCACTTCTTTTACTACATGTTCTTATTCTATCACTATTTCTTGTTCTTGTACAGACACTTTTGCTTTCTTATTTTACTTGTTCTACTTTTACTATTCCTACTTTTACTACATTTTCTTTTATCACTATTTCTTGTTCTTGTACAGATACTTTCACTTCCTTTTCTCCTTTTACTACTGTTTTTCTGCTATTTCCTCTTCTTCTACTGCTTGTTCTTCTGCTTTTACTTCGTTTTCTGCTTCCACTTCTTTTACTACATTTTCTTCTATCACTATTTCTTGTTCTTGTACAGATACTTTCACTTTCTTCTACTTCATTTTCTCCTTTTACTACTGTTTTTCTTCTTCCACTTTTCTTCTGCTATTTCCTCTTCTTCCACTTTTCTTCTGCTATTTCCTCTTCTTCCACTTTTCTTCTGCTATTTCCTCTTCTTCTACTTGTTCCACTTTTTCTTCATCTTCTGCTAATTTTCCTCTTTTTCTGCTGATTTTTCTTCATTCAGCAGTGTTTCCGCAACATTTCAGCAGGAAGCATTCACACGCATTTTCCGCAGGGAAATGCAAATTTTCTAGTTATTAGTGTGAATGCTCAAGCATTCACACTATTGTTATCCAAATCTTTATTATTATTATTCCACTTCCGTACGTTTTTTGCTTCGCTTCTACTCTTCAACCGTTTGTGCTACTTACACCGTTCAACTTTTATACTGTTCTGCTTCTTCTGGACAGGTGTGCTATATCTTTTCACGTTTTTACTACTTTTACTTTTTAAGTTATTTCACTTTTTCCACAAATTTTCAAAAAAAATTTCCCCATTGAAATGAATGGGATTTTTTTCCACTGTTTCACCTTCTTCTCAGCCTTATAACTTTTGCTGTGTTCCACGTAGAGGCTTCATTTTTACTTTAAAACGTTCACACGTTTCTCCACTACTTTTACTACATTTACATTGTTTTGCTATCTTTTATACTTTTTAAACTATACTTCCAACTGTTTTGTGATGTTTTTTGCTGTCTTCCCCGTTTTTGAATGGGTGTCTATGTGGTGGAATGTTCAGAGCTAGAGTGCGTGACGTCATCGTTAGAGTGCGGCAGAGTTGTGAGATTATTTCAAAATCTCCCGAACAAATTGCTCTAGCGACCACAATTTTCACACCACATGACTAAATTTACCCTCAAAACGTAGGAAAACTTGTCCTCTCGCTCACATTAAGATTTCAGGACAAACGGAGCTACGGTTTGGACACAGTGAGCTTCAAAGCGGCAGGTGGTCCAAAAAACTCTCCATCTGCGATAATGTTAAGATTCACCGATTCATTTGGAAACTGATCTCTCTTGACAAAGTTTTTACATCGCTGTAGTTCCGACATTTCTTGGATCCCAGACATAAAAATTACATCAACGCGTTCAGCTAACTCTCCTCTTGCTCATAAAATCATCATTCAGCCACCAACTCTTAATTTAACCCCTTAAAATGAGCACTGAATTGGGAGATGTTCCCCCATTTTCTCAGTCGAAGCTGCCAGCTGAATGCAGTTGCTCTTGATTGCACTTACACACACAAACACCCTCCCCTCCACACACGCACACACATGCATTGAACTTTATACTGTAAATGCTTTTCTTCATGATTGGCGCCTGTGGCTCAGTTGGTAGAGTCAATCGGAAGGTTGAGGGTTCGATCCCCAGCTCCTGCGAGTGACATGTCTGATGTGTCCTGTTCTTGTACAGATACTTTCAATTTCTTCTACTTCCTTTTACTACTGTTTTTCTTCTTCCACTTTTCTTCTGCTATTTCATCTTCTTCTACCTCTTGTTCTTCTGCTTTTACTTCTTTTTCTGCTTCCACTTCTTTTACTACATTTTCTTCTATCACTATTTCTTGTTCTTGTACAGATACTTTCACTTTCTTCTACTTCCTTTTCTCCTTTTACTACTGTTTTTCTTCTTCCACTTTTCTTCTGCTATTTCCTCTTCTTCCACTTTTCTTCTGCTATTTCCTCTTCTTCCACTTTTCTTCTGCTATTTCCTCTTCTTCTACTTGTTC
The DNA here is from genome assembly GCF_947650265.1 of Symphodus melops. Taxonomy (NCBI): domain Eukaryota; kingdom Metazoa; phylum Chordata; class Actinopteri; order Labriformes; family Labridae; genus Symphodus; species Symphodus melops. The sequence continues at coordinate 9,637,167 of NC_136703.1, forward strand.
CACTTTTTCTTCATCTTCTGCTAATTTTCCTCTTTTTCTGCTAATTTTCCTTCATTCAGCAGTGTTTCCACAACATTTCAGCAGGAAGCATTCACACGCATTTTCCGCAGGGAAATGCAAATTGTCTAGTTATTATTATTATTCTACTTCCGTACGTTTTTCACTGCTCTTCTACTCTTCAACCGTTTGTGCTACATTCACCGTTCAACTATCATACTGTTCTGCTTCTTCTGGACATGTGTGCTATATCTTTTCACGTTTTTACTACTTTTACTTTTTAAGTTATTTCACTTTTTCCACAAATTTTCACAATTTTTTTCCCCATTGAAATGAATGGGATTTTTTTCCACTGTTCCACCTTTTTCTCAGCCTTATAACTTTTGCTGTGTTCCACGTAGAGACTTCATTTTTACTTTAAAACGTTCACACGTTTCTCCACTACTTTTACTACATTTACATTGTTTTGCTATCTTTTATACTTTTTAAACTATACTTCCAACTGTTTTGTGATGTTTTTTGCTGTCTTCCCCGTTTTTGAATGGGTGTCTATGTGGTGGAATGTTCAGAGCTAGAGTGCGTGACATCATCGCTAGAGTGTGGCAGAGTTGTGAGATTATTTCAAAATCTCCCGAACAAATTGCTCTAGCGACCACAATTTTCACACCACATGACTAAATTGACCCTCAAAACGTAGGAAAACTTGTCCTCTCGCTCACATTAAGATTTCAGGACAAACGGAGCTACGGTTTGGACACTGTGACCTTCAAAGCGGCAGGTGGTCCAAAAAACTCTCCATCTGCGATAATGTTAAAAGAAACGAAAAATGTCAAATGAAAGAAAAATTGACTAAGTTTTTAAATCGCTGTAGTTCCAACATTTCTTGGATGCCAGACATAAAAATTACATCAACGCGTTCAGCTAACTCTCCTCTTGCTCATAAAATCATCATTCAACCACCAACTCTTAATTTAACCCCTTAAAATGAGCACTGAATTGGGAGATGTTTCCCCATTTTCTCAGTCGAAGCTGCCAGCTGAATGCAGTTGCTCTTGATTGCACTTACACACACAAACACCCTCCCCTCCACACACGCACACACATGCATTGAACTTTATAGTGTAAATGCTGTACTTCATGATTGGTGGCTGTGGCTCAGTTGGTAGAGTTGTTGCTCCTCAATCGGAAGGTTGAGGGTTCGATCCCCAGCTCCTGCGAGCAACATGTCTGATGTGTCCTGTTCTTGTACAGATACTTTCAATTTCTTCTACTTCCTTTTACTACTGTTTTTCTTCTTCCACTTTTCTTCTGCTATTTCCTCTTCTTCTACCTCTTGTTCTTCTGCTTTTACTTCTTTTTCTGCTTCCACTTCTTTTACTACATTTTCTTCTATCACTATTTCTTGTTCTTGTACAGACACTTTCACTTTCTTCTACTTCCTTTTCTCCTTTTACTACGGTTTTTGTTCTTCCACTTTTCTTCTGCTATTTCCTCTTCTTCCACTTTTTTTCTGCTATTTCCTCTTCTTCTACTTGTTCCACTTTTTCTTCATCTTCTGCTAATTTTCCTCTTTTTCTGCTGATTTTTCTTCATTCAGCAGTGTTTCCGCAACATTTCAGCAGGAAGCATTCACACGCATTTTCCGCAGGGAAATGCAAATTTTCTAGTTATTATTATTCTACTTCCGTACGTTTTTTGCTTCGCTTCTACTCTTCAACCGTTTGTGCTACTTTCACCGTTCAACTTTCATACTGTTCTGCTTCTTCTGGACAGGTGTGCTATATCTTTTCACGTTTTTATTACTTTTACTTTTTAAGTTATTTCACTTTTTCCACAAATTTTCACAATTTTTTTCCCCATTGAAATGAATGGGATTTTTTTCCACTGTTTCACCTTCTTCTCAGCCTTATAACTTTTGCTGTGTTCCACGTAGAGACTTCATTTTTACTTTAAAACGTTCACACGTTTCTCCACTACTTTTACTACATTTACATTGTTTTGCTATCTTTTATACTTTTTAAACTATACCTCCAAATGTTTGGTGATGTTTTTTACAGTTTTCTCCCTTTTTGAATGGGTGTGTATGTGGTGGAATGTTCAGAGCTAGAGTGATGACATCATCGCTTAGAGTGCGGCAGAGATGTGAGATTATTTCAAAATCTCCCGAACAAATTGCTCTAGCGACCACAATTTTCACACCACATGACTAAATCTACCCTCAAAACGTAGGAAAACTTGTCCTCTCGCTCACAATAAGATTTCAGGACAAATGGAGCTACGGTTTGGACACAGTGAGCTTCAAAGCGGCAGGTGGTCCAAAAAACTCTCCATCTGCGATAATGTTAAGATTCACCGATTCATTTGGAAACTGATCTCTCTTGACAAAGTTTTTACATCGCTGTAGTTCCGACATTTCTTGGATCCCAGACATAAAAATTACATCAACGCGTTCAGCTAACTCTCCTCTTGCTCATAAAATCATCATTCAGCCACCAACTCTTAATTTAACCCCTTAAAATGAGCACTGAATTGGGAGATGTTCCCCCATTTTCTCAGTCGAAGCTGCCAGCTGAATGCAGTTGCTCTTGATTGCACTTACACACACAAACACCCTCCCCTCCACACACGCACACACATGCATTGAACTTTATACTGTAAATGCTTTTCTTCATGATTGGCGCCTGTGGCTCAGTTGGTAGAGTCAATCGGAAGGTTGAGGGTTCGATCCCCAGCTCCTGCGAGTGACATGTCTGATGTGTCCTGTTCTTGTACAGATACTTTCAATTTCTTCTACTTCCTTTTACTACTGTTTTTCTTCTTCCACTTTTCTTCTGCTATTTCATCTTCTTCTACCTCTTGTTCTTCTGCTTTTACTTCTTTTTCTGCTTCCACTTCTTTTACTACATTTTCTTCTATCACTATTTCTTGTTCTTGTACAGATACTTTCACTTTCTTCTACTTCATTTTCTCCTTTTACTACTGTTTTTCTTCTTCCACTTTTCTTCTGCTATTTCCTCTTCTTCTACCTCTTGTTCTTCTGCTATTTCCTCTTCTTCCACTTTTCTTCTGCTATTTCCTCTTCTTCCACTTTTCTTCTGCTATTTCCTCTTCTTCTACCTCTTGTTCTTCTGCTTTTACTTCTTTTTCTGCTTCCACTTTTCTTCTGCTATTTGATCTTCTTCCACTTTTCTTCTGCTATTTCCTCTTCTTCCACTTTTCTTCTGCTATTTCCTCTTCTTCCACTTTTCTTCTGCTATTTCCTCTTCTTCTACCTCTTGTTCTTCTGCTTTTACTTCTTTTTCTGCTTCCACTTTTCTTCTGCTATTTGATCTTCTTCCACTTTTCTTCTGCTATTTCCTCTTCTTCCACTTTTCTTCTGCTATTTCCTCTTCTTCCACTTTTCTTCTGCTATTTCCTCTTCTTCTACTTGTTCCACTTTTTCTTCATTTTCTGCTAATTCTCCTCTACTTCTGCTAGTTCTTCTTCATTCAGCAGCGTTTCTGCAACATTTCAGCAGGAAGCATTCACACGCATTTTCCGCAGGGAAATGCAAATTTTCTAGTTTTTATTAGTGTGAATGCTTCAAAGCATTCACACTATTGTTATCCAAATCTTTATTAGTGTGAATGCTTCAAAGCATTCACACTATTGTTATCCAAATCTTTATTAGTGTGAATGCTTCAAAGCATTCACACTATTGTTATCCAAATCTTTATTATTAGTGTGAATGCTTGAAAGCATTCACACTATTGTTATCCAGTTCTTTATTATTATTAGTGTGAATGCTTCAAGCATTCACACTATTGTTATCCAGTTCTTTATTAGTGTGAATGCTCAAGCATTCACACTATTGTTATCCAAATCTTTATTATTATTATTCCACTTCCGTGCGTTTTTTGCTTCGCTTCTGCTCTTCAACCGTTTCTGCTACTTTCACCGTTCAACTATCATACTGTTCAGCTTTTTCTGCTCATTATGGCTATGACTTTTCGCGTTTTTACTACTTTTACTTTTTAAGTTATTTCACTTTTTCCAGAAAATTCTGCCCCATTGAAATGAATGGGAAACGTTTCAGCTTTTCAACCTTCTTCTCAGCCTTATAACTTCTGCTCTGTTCAACGTAGAGACTTCCTTTTTGCTTTAAAACGTTCACACGTTCTTCTGCTACTTTTGCTACATTTACATTGGTTTGCTATCTTTTATACTTTTTAAACTATACCTACAAATGTTTGGTGATGTTTTTTACAGTTTTCTCCCTTTTTGAATGGGTGTCTATGTGGTGGAATGTTCAGAGCTAGAGTGCGTGACATCATCGCTTAGAGTGCGGCAGAGATGTGAGATTATTTCAAAATCTCGCGAACAAATTGCTCTAGCGACCACAATTTTCACACCACATGACTAAATTTACCCTCAAAACGTAGGAAAACTTGTCCTCTCGCTCACATTAAAATTTCAGGACAAACGGAGCTACGGTTTGGACACAGTGAGCTTCAAAGCGGCAGGTGGTCCAAAAAACTCTCCATCTGCGATAATGTTAAAAGAAACGAAAAATGTCAAATGAAAGAAAAATTGACTAAGTTTTTACATCGCTGTAGTTCCAACATTTCTTGGATGCCAGACATAAAAATTACATCAACGCGTTCAGCTATCTCTCCTCTTGCTCATAAAATCATCATTCAGCCGCGAACTCTTCATTTTACCCCTTAAAATGAGCACTGAATAGGGAGATGTTCCCCCATTTTCTCAGTCGAAGCTGCCAGCTGAATGCAGTTGCTCTTGATTGCACTTACACACACAAACACCCTCCCCTCCACACACGCACACACATGCATTGAACTTTATACTGTAAATGCTTTTCTTCATGATTGGCGGCTGTGGCTCAGTTGGTAGAGTCAATCGGAAGGTTGAGGGTTCGATCCCCAGCTCCTGCGAGTGACATGTCTGATGTGTCCTGTTCTTGTACAGATACTTTCAATTTCTTCTACTTCCTTTTACTACTGTTTCTCTTCTTCCACTTTTCTTCTGCTATTTCCTCTTCTTCTACCTCTTGTTCTTCTGCTTTTACTTCTTTTTCTGCTTCCACTTCTTTTACTACATTTTCTTCTATCACTATTTCTTGTTCTTGTACAGATACTTTCACTTTCTTCTACTTCCTTTTCTCCTTTTACTACTGTTTTTCTTCTTCCACTTTTCTTCTGCTATTTCCTCTTCTTCTACCTCTTGTTCTTCTGCTATTTCCTCTTCTTCCACTTTTCTTCTGCTATTTCCTCTTCTTCCACTTTTCTTCTGCTATTTCCTCTTCTTCTACCTCTTGTTCTTCTGCTTTTACTTCTTTTTCTGCTTCCACTTTTCTTCTGCTATTTGATCTTCTTCCACTTTTCTTCTGCTATTTCCTCTTCTTCCACTTTTCTTCTGCTATTTCCTCTTCTTCCACTTTTCTTCTGCTATTTCCTCTTCTTCTACCTCTTGTTCTTCTGCTTTTACTTCTTTTTCTGCTTCCACTTTTCTTCTGCTATTTGATCTTCTTCCACTTTTCTTCTGCTATTTCCTCTTCTTCCACTTTTCTTCTGCTATTTCCTCTTCTTCCACTTTTCTTCTGCTATTTCCTCTTCTTCTACTTGTTCCACTTTTTCTTCATTTTCTGCTAATTCTCCTCTACTTCTGCTAGTTCTTCTTCATTCAGCAGCGTTTCTGCAACATTTCAGCAGGAAGCATTCACACGCATTTTCCGCAGGGAAATGCAAATTTTCTAGTTATTATTAGTGTGAATGCTTCAAGCATTCACACTATTGTTATCCAGTTCTTTATTAGTGTGAATGCTTCAAGCATTCACACTATTGTTATCCAGTTCTTTATTATTATTATTATTATTATTATTATTCTTCTACTTCCGTACGTTTTTCGCTGCTCTACTACTCTTCAACCGTTTGTGCTACTTTCACCGTTCAACTATCATACTGTTCTGCTTTTTCTGCTCATTATTGCTATATCTTTTCACGTTTTTACTACTTTTACTTTTTAAGTTATTTCACTTTTTCCACAAATTTTCACAAATTTTTTCCCCATTGAAATGAATGGGATTTTTTTCCACTGTTCCACCTTTTTCTCAGCCTTATAACTTTTGCTGTGTTCCACGTAGAGACTTCACTTTTACTTTAAAACGTTCACACGTTTCTCCACTACTTTTACTACATTTACATTGTTTTGCTATCTTTTATACTTTTTAAACTATACCTCCAAATGTTTGGTGATGTTTTTTACAGTTTTCTCCCTTTTTGAATGGGTGTGTATGTGGTGAGATGTTCAGAGCTAGAGTGATGACATCATCGCTTAGAGTGCGGCAGAGATGTGAGATTATTTCAAAATCTCCCGAACAAATTGCTCTAGCGACCACAATTTTCACACCACATGACAAAATTTACCCTCAAAACGTAGGAAAACTTGTCCTCTCGCTCACATTAAGATTTCAGGACAAACGGAGCTACGGTTTGGACACAGTGAGCTTCAAAGCGGCAGGTGGTCCAAAAAACTCTCCATCTGCGATAATGTTAAGATTCACCGATTCATTTGGAAACTGATCTCTCTTGACAAAGTTTTTACATCGCTGTAGTTCCCACATTTCTTGGATCCCAGACATAAAAATTACATCAACGCGTTCAGCTAACTCTCCTCTTGCTCATAAAATCATCATTCAGCCACCAACTCTTAATTTAACCCCTTAAAATGAGCACTGAATTGGGAGATGTTCCCCCATTTTCCTAGTCGAAGCTGCCAGCTGAATGCAGTTGCTCTTGATTGCACTTACACACACAAACACCCTCCCCTCCACACACGCACACACATGCATTGAACTTTATACTGTAAATGCTTTATTTCATGTTTGGCGGCTGTGGCTCAGTTGGTAGAGTCGTCGCCCTTCAATCAGAAGGTTGAGGGATCGATCCCCAGCTCCTGTGAGCAACATGTCCGATGTGTCCTGTTCTTGTACAGATACTTTCACTTCCTTTTCTCCTTTTACTACTGTTTTTCTGCTATTTCCTCTTCTTCTACTGCTTGTTCTTCTGCTTTTACTTCTTTTTCTGCTTCCACTTCTTTTACTACATGTTCTTATTCTATCACTATTTCTTGTTCTTGTACAGACACTTTTGCTTTCTTAGTTTACTTGTTCTACTTTTACTATTCCTACTTTTACTACATTTTCTTTTATCACTATTTCTTGTTCTTGTACAGATACTTTCACTTCCTTTTCTCCTTTTACTACTGTTTTTCTGCTATTTCCTCTTCTTCTACTGCTTGTTCTTCTGCTTTTACTTCTTTTTCTGCTTCCACTTCTTTTACTACATTTTCTTCTATCACTATTTCTTGTTCTTGTACAGATACTTTCAATTTCTTCTACTTCCTTTTACTACTGTTTTTCTTCTTCCACTTTTCTTCTGCTATTTCCTCTTCTTCTACCTCTTGTTCTTCTGCTTTTACTTCTTTTTCTGCTTCCACTTCTTTTACTACATTTTCTTCTATCACTATTTCTTGTTCTTGTACAGATACTTTCACTTTCTTCTACTTCCTTTTCTCCTTTTACTACTGTTTTTCTTCTTCCACTTTTCTTATGCTATTTCCTCTTCTTCCCCTTTTCTTCTGCTATTTCCTCTTCTTCCACTTTTCTTCTGCTATTTCCTCTTCTTCTACTTGTTCCACTTTTTCTTCATCTTCTGCTAATTTTCCTCTTTTTGTGCTGATTTTTCTTCATTCAGCAGTGTTTCCGCAACATTTCAGCAGGAAGCATTCACACGCATTTTCCGCAGGGAAATGCACATTTTCTAGTTAGTGTGAATGCTCAAGCATTCACACTATTGTTATCCAGTTCTTTATTAGTGTGAATGCTTCAAGCATTCACACTATTGTTATCCAGTTCTTTATTATTATTATTAGTGTGAATGCTCAAGCATTCACACTATTGTTATCCAAATCTTTATTATTATTATTATTATTCCACTTCCGTGCGTTTTTCGCTGCTCTTCTACTCTTCAACCGTTTGTGCTACTTTCACCGTTCAACTATCATACTGTTCAGCTTTTTCTGCTCATTATGGCTATATCTTTTCACGTTTTTACTACTTTTACTTTTTAAGTTATTTCACTTTTTTCACAAATTTTCACAATTTTTTTCCCCATTGAAATGAATGGGATTTTTTTCCACTTTTCAACCTTTTTCTCAGCCTTATAACTTTTGCTGTGTTCCACGTAGAGACTTCATTTTTACTTTAAAACGTTCACACGTTTCTCCACTACTTTTACTACATTTACATTGTTTTGCTATCTTTTATACTTTTTAAACTATACTTCCAACTGTTTTGTGATGTTTTTTGCTGTCTTCCACGTTTTTGAATGGGTGTGTATGTGGTGGAATGTTCAGAGCTAGAGTGCGTGACATCATCGCGAGAGTGCGGCAGAGTTGTGAGATTATTTCAAAATCTCCCGAACAAATTGCTCTAGCGACCACAATTTACACACCACATGACTAAATTGACCCTCAAAACGTAGGAAAACTTGTCCTCTCGCTCACATTAAGATTTCAGGACAAACGGAGCTACGGTTTGGACACTGTGACCTTCAAAGCGGCAGGTGGTCCAAAAAACTCTCCATCTGCGATAATGTTAAAAGAAACGAAAAATGTCAAATGAAAGAAAAATTGACTAAGTTTTTAAATCGCTGTAGTTCCAACATTTCTTGGATGCCAGACATAAAAATTACATCAACGCGTTCAGCTAACTCTCCTCTTGCTCATAAAATCATCATTCAGCCACTAACTCTTAATTTAACCCCTTAAAATGAGCACTGAATTGGGAGATGTTCCCCCATTTTCCTAGTCGAAGCTGCCAGCTGAATGCAGTTCCTCTTGATTGCACTTACACACACAAACACCCTCCCCTCCACACACGCACACACATGCATTGAAATTTATACTGTTAATGCCTCGTTTCATGATTGGTGGCTGTGGCTCAGTTGGTAGAGTCGTCGCCCTTCAATCAGAAGGTTGAGGGATCGATCCCAAGCTCCTGCGAGCAACATGTCCAATGTGTCCTGTTCTTGTACAGATACTTTCACTTCCTTTTCTCCTTTTACTACTGTTTTTCTGCTATTTCCTCTTCTTCTACTGCTTGTTCTTCTGCTTTTACTTCTTTTTCTGCTTCCACTTCTTTTACTACATGTTCTTATTCTATCACTATTTCTTGTTCTTGTATAGACACTTTTGCTTTCTTCTTTTACTTGTTCTACTTTTACTATTCCTACTTTTACTACATTTTCTTTTATCACTATTTCTTGTTCTTGTACAGATACTTTCACTTCCTTTTCTCCTTTTACTACTGTTTTTCTGCTATTTCCTCTTTTTCTACTGCTTGTTCTTCTGCTTTTACTTCTTTTTCTGCTTCCACTTCTTTTACTACATGTTCTTATTCTATCACTATTTCATGTTCTTGTACAGACACTTTTGCTTTCTTCTTCTTCTTGTTCTACTTTTACTATTCCTACTTTTACTAAATTTTCTTCTATCACTATTTCTTGTTCTTGTACAGATACTTTCACTTCCTTTTACTACTGTTTTTCTGCTATTTCCTCTTCTTCTACTGCTTGTTCTTCTGCTTTTACTTCTTTTTCTGCTTCCACTTCTTTTACTACATTTTCTTCTATCACTATTTCTTGTTCTTGTACAGATACTTTCACTTTCTTCTACTTCATTTTCTCCTTTTACTACTGTTTTTCTTCTTCCACTTTTCTTCTGCTATTTCCTCTTCTTCCACTTTTCTTCTGCTATTTCCTCTTCTTCCACTTTTCTTCTGCTATTTCCTCTTCTTCTACTTGTTCCACTTTTTCTTCATCTTCTGCTAATTTTCCTCTTTTTCTGCTGATTTTTCTTCATTCAGCAGTGTTTCCGCAACATTTCAGCAGGAAGCATTCACACGCATTTTCCGCAGGGAAATGCAAATTTTCTAGTTATTATTATTCTTCTACTTCCGTACGTTTTTCGCTGCTCTACTACTCTTCAAGCGTTTGTGCTACTTTCACCGTTCAACTATCATACTGTTCAGCTTTTTCTGCTCATTATGGCTATATCTTTTCACGTTTTTACTACTTTTACTTTTTAAGTTATTTCACTTTTTCCACAAATTTTCACAAATTTTTTCCCCATTGAAATGAATGGGATTTTTTTCCACTGTTCCACCTTTTTCTCAGCCTTATAACTTTTGCTGTGTTCCACGTAGAGACTTCATCTTTACTTTAAAACGTTCACACGTTTCTCCACTACTTTTACTACATTTACATTGTTTTGCTATCTTTTATACTTTTTAAACTATACCTCCAAATGTTTTGTGATGTTTTTTGCTGTCTTCCACGTTTATGAATGGGTGTCTATGTGGTGGAATGTTCAGAGCTAGAGTGATGACATCATCGCTTAGAGTGCGGCAGAGATCTGAGATTATTTCAAAATCTCCCGAACAAATTGCTCTAGCGACCACAATTTTCACACCACATGACTAAATTTACCCTCAAAACGTAGGAAAACTTGTCCTCTCGCTCACATTAAGATTTCAGGACAAACGGAGCTACGGTTTGGACACAGTGAGCTTCAAAGCGGCAGGTGGTCCAAAAAACTCTCCATCTGCGATAATGTTAAGATTCACCGATTCATTTGGAAACTGATCTCTCTTGACAAAGTTTTTACATCGCTGTAGTTCCCACATTTCTTGGATCCCAGACATAAAAATTACATCAACGCGTTCAGCTAACTCTCCTCTTGCTCATAAAATCATCATTCAGCCACCAACTCTTAATTTAACCCCTTAAAATGAGCACTGAATTGGGAGATGTTCCCCCATATTCCTAGTCGAAGCTGCCAGCTGAATGCAGTTGCTCTTGATTGCACTTACACACACAAACACCCTCCCCTCCACACACGCACACACATGCATTGAACTTTATACTGTAAATGCTTTGTTTCATGATTGGTGGCTGTGGCTCAATTGGTAGAGTCGTTGCCCTTCAATCAGAAGGTTGTGGGATCGATCCCCAGCTCCTGCGAGTAACATGTCCGATGTGTCCTGTTCTTGTACAGATACTTTCACTTCCTTTTCTCCTTTTACTACTGTTTTTCTGCTATTTCCTCTTCTTCTACTGCTTGTTCTTCTGCTTTTACTTCTATTTCTGCTTCCACTTCTTTTACTACATGTTCTTATTCTATCACTATTTCTTGTTCTTGTACAGACACTTTTGCTTTCTTATTTTACTTGTTCTACTTTTACTATTCCTACTTTTACTACATTTTCTTTTATCACTATTTCTTGTTCTTGTACAGATACTTTCACTTCCTTTTCTCCTTTTACTACTGTTTTTCTGCTATTTCCTCTTCTTCTACTGCTTGTTCTTCTGCTTTTACTTCTTTTTCTGCTTCCACTTCTTTTACTACATTTTCTTCTATCACTATTTCTTGTTCTTGTACAGATACTTTCACTTTCTTCTACTTCATTTTCTCCTTTTACTACTGTTTTTCTTCTTCCACTTTTCTTCTGCTATTTCCTCTTCTTCCACTTTTCTTCTGCTATTTCCTCTTCTTCCACTTTTCTTCTGCTATTTCCTCTTCTTCCACTTTTCTCCTGCTATTTCCTCTTCTTCCACTTTTCTTCTGCTATTTCCTCTTCTTCTACTTGTTCCACTTTTTCTTCATCTTCTGCTAATTTTCCTCATTTTCTGCTGATTTTTCTTCATTCAGCAGTGTTTCCGCAACATTTCAGCAGGAAGCATTCACACGCATTTTCCGCAGGGAAATGCAAATTTTCTAGTTAGTGTGAATGCTTCAAGCATTCACACTATTGTTATCCAAATCTTTATTATTATTATTCTACTTCCGTACGTTTTTTGGCCCTCTTCTGCTCTTCAACCGTTTGTGCTACTTTCACCGTTCAACTATCATACTGTTCAGCTTTTTCTGCTCATTATGGCTATGACTTTTCACGTTTTTACTACTTTTACTTTTTAAGTTATTTCACTTTTTCCAGAAAATTCTGCCCCATTGAAATGAATGGGAAATGTTTCAACTTTTCAACCTTTTTCTCAGTCTTATAACTTTTGCTCTGTTCAACGTAGAGACTTCATTTTTGCTTTAAAACGTTCACACGTTCTTCTGCTACTTTTACTACATTTACATTGTTTTGCTATCTTTTATACTTTTTAAACTATACCTCCAAATGTTTGGTGATGTTTTTTGCTGTCTTCCACGTTTTTGAATGGGTGTGTATGTGGTGAGATGTTCAGAGCTAGAGTGCGTGACATCATCGCTTAGAGTGCGGCAGAGATGTGAGATTATTTCAAAATCTCGCGAACAAATTGCTCTAGCGACCACAATTTTCACACCACATGACTAAATTTACCCTCAAAACGTAGGAAAACTTGTCCTCTCACTCACATTAAAATTTCAGGACAAACGGAGCTACAGTTTGGACACAGTGAGCTTCAAAGCGACAGGTGGTCCAAAAAACTCTCCATCTGCGATAATGTTAAAAGAAACGAAAAATGTCAAATGAAAGAAAAATTGACTAAGTTTTTACATCGCTGTAGTTCCAACATTTCTTGGATGCCAGACATAAAAATTACATCAACGCGTTCAGCTATCTCTCCTCTTGCTCATAAAATCATCATTCAGCCGCGAACTCTTCATTTTACCCCTTCAAATGAGCACTGAATAGGGAGATGTTCCCCCATTTTCTCAGTCGAAGCTGCCAGCTGAATGCAGTTACTCTTGATTACAGTTACACACACAAACACCCTCCCCTCCACACACGCACACACATGCATTGAACTTTATACTGTAAATGCTTTGTGGCTCAGTTGGTAGAGTCGTCGCCCCTCAATCGGAAGGTTGAGGGTTTGATCCCCAGCTCCTGCGAGCAACATGTCCAATGTTGTTCTGCAGATACTTTTGCTTCTTGTTTTAGTTTTGCTACAGTCTTTTTCTGCTATTTCCCCTTCTTCTGCTTTTGCAACATCTTCTATTACTATTTCTTGTTCTTCTGCAGATACTTTTACTTCTTCTGCTTCTTGTTTTAGTTTTGCTACAGTCTTTTTCTGCTATTTCCCCTTCTTCTGCTTTTTGTATTTCTGCTTTTGCAACATCTTCTATTACTATTTCTTGTTTTTCAGCAGATACTTTTACTTCTTCTGCTTCTTGTTTTAGTTTTGCGACTGTCTTTTTCTGCTATTTCCTCTTCTGCTTCTTGTTTTCTGCTTTTGCTACATCTTCTTCTATTACTATTTCTTGTTCTTCTGCAAATAACTTCTTCTGCTTCTTGTTTTAGTTTTGCTACTGTCTTTTTCTGCTATTTCCTCTTCTTCTGCTTCTCGTATTTCTGCTTTTGCTACATCTTCTTCTTCCATTACTATTTCTTGTTCTTCTGCAGATACTTTTACTTCTTCTGCTTCTGCTTTTTGTTTTGCTGTCTTTTCTGCTATTTCCTCTTCTTCTGCTTCTTGTATTTCTGCTTTTACTATATCTTCTTATTCCATTACTATTTCTTGTTCTTCTGCAGATAATTTAACTTCTTCAGCTTCTTGTTGTACTTTTACTACTGTTTGTCTTCTTCTACATTTCTTCTGCTATTTCCTCTTCTTCCACTTTTTCTTCATCTTCTGCTGGTTCTTCTTCATTCAGCAGTGTTTCCGCAACATTTCAGCAGGAAGCATTCACACGCATTTTCCGCAGGGAAATGCAAATTTTCTAGTTATTATTATTATTCTACTTCCGTGCGTTTTTTACTTCGCTTCTACTCTTCAACCGTTTGTGCTACTTTCACCGTTCAACTATCATACTGTTCTGCTTGTTCTGGACAGGTGTGCTATATCTTTTCACGTTTTTACTACTTTTACTTTTTAAGTTATTTCACTTTTTCCACAAATTTTCACAATTTTTTTCCCCATTGAAATGAATGGGATTTTTTTCCACTGTTTCACCTTTTTCTCAGCCTTATAACTTTTGCTGTGTTCCACGTAGAGACTTCATTTTTACTTTAAAACGTTCACACGTTTCTCCACTACTTTTACTACATTTACATTGTTTTGCTATCTTTTATACTTTTTAAACTATACTTCCAACTGTTTTGTGATGTTTTTTGCTGTCTTCCCCGTTTTTGAATGGGTGTCTATGTGGTGGAATGTTCAGAGCTAGAGTGCGTGACATCATCGCTAGAGTGTGGCAGAGTTGTGAGATTATTTCAAAATCTCCCGAACAAATTGCTCTAGCGACCACAATTTTCACACCACATGACTAAATTGACCCTCAAAACGTAGGAAAACTTGTCCTCTCGCTCACATTAAGATTTCAGGACAAAGGGAGCTACGGTTTGGACACTGTGACCTTCAAAGCGGCAGGTGGTCCAAAAAACTCTCCATCTGCGATAATGTTAAAAGAAACGAAAAATGTCAAATGAAAGAAAAATTGACTAAGTTTTTAAATCGCTGTAGTTCCAACATTTCTTGGATGCCAGACAAAAAAATTACATCAACGCGTTCAGCTAACTCTCCTCTTGCTCATAAAATCATCATTCAACCACCAACTCTTAATTTAACCCCTTAAAATGAGCACTGAATTGGGAGATGTTTCCCCATTTTCTCAGTCGAAGCTGCCAGCTGAATGCAGTTGCTCTTGATTGCACTTACACACACAAACACCCTCCCCTCCACACACGCACACACATGCATTGAACTTTATAGTGTAAATGCTGTACTTCATGATTGGTGGCTGTGGCTCAGTTGGTAGAGTTGTTGCTCCTCAATCGGAAGGTTGAGGGTTCGATCCCCAGCTCCTGCGAGCAACATGTCTGATGTGTCCTGTTCTTGTACAGATACTTTGAATTTCTTCTACTTCCTTTTACTACTGTTTTTCTTCTTCCACTTTTCTTCTGCTATTTCCTCTTCTTCTACCTCTTGTTCTTCTGCTTTTACTTCTTTTTCTGCTTCCACTTCTTTTACTACATTTTCTTCTATCACTATTTCTTGTTCTTGTACAGACACTTTCACTTTCTTCTACTTCCTTTTCTCCTTTTACTACGGTTTTTGTTCTTCCACTTTTCTTCTGCTGTTTCCTCTTCTTCCACTTTTCTTCTGCTATTTCCTCTTCTTCCACTTTTTTTCTGCTATTTCCTCTTCTTCCACTTTTCTTCTGCTATTTCCTCTTCTTCCACTTTTCTCCTGCTATTTCCTCTTCTTCCCCTTTTCTTCTGCTATTTCCTCTTCTTCTACTTGTTCCACTTTTTCTTCATCTTCTGCTAATTTTCCTCTTTTTCTGCTGATTTTTCTTCATTCAGCAGTGTTTCCGCAACATTTCAGCAGGAAGCATTCACACGCATTTTCCGCAGGGAAATGCAAATTTTCTAGTTATTATTATTATTCTACTTCCGTACGTTTTTCACTGCTCTTCTACTCTTCAACCGTTTGTGCTACATTCACCGTTCAACTATCATACTGTTCTGCTTCTTCTGGACATGTGTGCTATATCTTTTCACGTTATTACTACTTTTACTTTTTAAGTTATTTCACTTTTTCCACAAATTTTCAAAAAAAATTTCCCCATTGAAATGAATGGGATTTTTTTCCACTGTTTCACCTTCTTCTCAGCCTTATAACTTTTGCTGTGTTCCACGTAGAGACTTCATTTTTACGTTAAAACGTTCACACGTTCTTCTGCTGCTTTTGCTCCATTTACATTGTTTTGCTATCTTTTATACTTTTTAAACTATACCTCCAACTGTTTTGTGATGTTTTTTGCTGTCTTCCCCGTTTTTGAATGGGTGTCTATGTGGTGGAATGTTCAGAGCTAGAGTGCGTGACATCATCGCGAGAGTGCGGCAGAGTTGTGAGATTATTTCAAAATCTCCCGAACAAATTGCTCTAGCGACCACAATTTTCACACCACATGACTAAATTTACCCTCAAAACGTAGGAAAACTTGTCCTCTCGCTCACATTAAGATTTCAGGACAAACGGAGCTACGGTTTGGACACTGTGAGCTTCAAAGCGGCAGGTGGTCCAAAATACTCTCCATCTGCGATAATGTTAAGATTCACCGATTCATTTGGAAACTGATCTCTCTTGACAAAGTTTTTACATCGCTGTAGTTCCCACATTTCTTGGATCCCAGACATAAAAATTACATCAACGCGTTCAGCTACCTCTCCTCTTGCTCATAAAATCATCATTCAGCCACCAACTGTTCATTTAACCCCTTAAAATTGGCACTGAATAGGGAGACGTCTTCCCCCTTTTTCTCACTGTCTTAGCTGCCAGCTTACAGCAGTTACTCTTGAATGTGGTTACACACACAAACACCCACACCCCCACTCACGCACACACATGCATTGAACTTCATACTGGAAATGGTCTACTTTTGCTTCAACTTCCTGTTCCTCTGCTTTTACTTCTTTTTCTGCTTCCACTTCTTCTTTTACTACATTTTCTTATTCTATCACTATTTTTTGTCCTTCTACAGATACTTTTACTACTTGTTCTAATTGTACTACTGTTTTTATGCTATTTCCTCTTCTTCTACTTCTGCTTTTATTTCTTTTTCTGCTTCCACTTCTTTTACTACATTTTCTTCTATCACTATTTCTTGTTCTTGTACAGATACTTTCAATTTCTTCTACTTCCTTTTACTACTGTTTTTCTTCTTCCACTTTTCTTCTGCTATTTCCTCTTCTTCTACCTCTTGTTCTTCTGCTTTTACTTCTTTTTCTGCTTCCACTTCTTTTACTACATTTTCTTCTATCACTATTTCTTGTTCTTGTACAGATACTTTCACTTTCTTCTACTTCCTTTTCTCCTTTTACTACTGTTTTTCTTCTTCCACTTTTCTTCTGCTATTTCCTCTTCTTCCACTTTTCTTCTGCTATTTCCTCTTCTTCCACTTTTCTTCTGCTATTTCCCACTTCTTCCACTTTTCTTCTGCTATTTCCTCTTCTTCTACTTGTTCCACTTTTTCTTCATCTTCTGCTAATTTTCCTCTTTTTCTGCTGATTTTTCTTCATTCAGCAGTGTTTCCGCAACATTTCAGCAGGAAGCATTCACACGCATTTTCCGCAGGGAAATGCAAATTTTCTAGTTATTATTATTAGTGTGAATGCTTCAAAGCATTCACACTATTGTTATCCAGTTCTTTATTATTATTATTCCACTTCCGTGCGTTTTTCGCTGCTCTTCTACTCTTCAACCGTTTGTGCTACTTTCACCGTTCAACTATCATACTGTTCAGCTTTTTCTGGACAGGTGTGCTATATCTTTTCGCGTTTTTACTACTTTTACTTTTTAAGTTATTTCACTTTTTCCAGAAAATTCTGCCCCATTGAAATGAATGGGAAACGTTTCAGCTTTTCAACCTTCTTCTCAGCCTTATAACTTTTGCTCTGTTCAACGTAGAGACTTCATTTTTGCTTTAAAACGTTCACACGTTCTTCTGCTACTTTTGCTACATTTACATTGTTTTGCTATCTTTTATACTTTTTAAACTATACCTCCAAATGTTTGGTGATGTTTTTTGCCGTCTTCCACGTTTTTGAATGGGTGTGTATGTGGTGAGATGTTTAGAGCTAGAGTGCGTGACATCATCGCTTAGAGTGCGGCACAGTTGTCAGATTGTTTCAAAATCTCCCGAACAAATTGCTCTAGCGATCACAATTTTCACACCACATGACTAAATTTACCCTCAAAACGTAGGAAAACTTGTCCTCTCGCTCACATTAAAATTTCAGGACAAACGGAGCTACGGTTTGGACACAGTGAGCTTCAAAGCGGCAGGTGGTCCAAAAAACTCTCCATCTGCGATAATGTTAAAAGAAACGAAAATTGTCAAATGAAAGAAAAATTGACTAAGTTTTTAAATCGCTGTAGTTCCGAGATTTCTTGGGTCCCAGACATACAAATTACATCAACGCGTTCAGCTACCTCTCCTCTTGCTCATAAAATCATCATTCACCCGCAAACTCTTCATTTTACCCCTTTAAATAAGCACTGAATAGGGAGATGTTTCCCCCGTTTTCTCACTGTCTTATCTGCCAGCTGACTGCTGTTACTCTTGATTAGTTACACACACAAACACCCTCCCCTCCACATACGCACACACATGCATTGAACTTTATACTGTGGCTCAGTTGGTAGAGTCGTCGCCCCTCAATCGGAAGGTTTAGGGTTCAATCCCCAGCTCCTGCGAGCAACATGTCCAATGTTCTTCTGCAGATACTTTTGCTTCTTGTTTTAGTTTTGCTACAGTCTTTTTCTGCTATTTCCCCTTCTTCTGCTTTTGCAACATCTTCTATTACTATTTCTTGTTCTTCTGCAGATACTTTTACTTCTTCTGCTTCTTGTTTTAGTTTTGCTACGGTCTTTTTCTGCTATTTCCTCTTCTTCTGCTTTTTGTATTTCTGCTTTTGCAACATCTTCTATTACTATTTATTGTTCTTCTGCAGATACTTTTACTTCTTCTGCTTCTTGTTTTAGTTTTGCTACTGTCTTTTTCTGCTATTTCCTCTTCTGCTTTTTGTATTTCTGCTTTTGCTACATCTTCTTCCATTACTATTTCTTCTTCTTCTGCAAATAACTTCTTCTGCTTCTTGTTTTAGTTTTGCTGTCTTTTCTGCTATTTCCTCTTCTTCTGCTTCTCGTATTTCTGCTTTTGCTACATCTTCTTCTTCCATTACTATTTCCTGTTCTTCTGCAGATACTTTTACTTCTTCTGCTTCTTGTTTTTGTTTTGCTGTCTTTTCTGCTATTTCCTCTTCTTCTGCTTCTTGTATTTCTGCTTTTACTACATCTTCTTCTTCCATTACTATTTCTTGTTCTTCTGCAGATAATTTAACTTCTTCAGCTTATTGTTGTACTTTTACTACTGTTTGTCTTCTTCTACTTTTCTTCTGCTATTTCCTCTTCTTCCACTTATTCTTCATCTTCTGCTAGTTCTTCTTCATTCAGCAGTATTTCTGCAACATTTCAGCAGGAAGCATTCACACGCATTTTCCGCAGGGAAATGCAAATTTTCTAGTTATTAGTGTGAATGCTCAAGCATTCACACTATTGTTATCCAAATCTTTATTAGTGTGAATGCTCAAGCATTCACACTATTGTTATCCAAATCTTTATTATTATTATTCCACTTCCGTGCGTTTTTTGCTTCGCTTCTGCTCTTCAACCGTTTCTGCTACTTTCACCGTTCAACTATCATACTGTTCAGCTTTTTCTGCTCATTATGGCTATGACTTTTCGCGTTTTTACTACTTTTACTTTTTAAGTTATTTCACTTTTTCCAGAAAATTCTGCCCCATTGAAATGAATGGGAAACGTTTCAGCTTTTCAACCTTCTTCTCAGCCTTATAACTTCTGCTCTGTTCAACGTAGAGACTTCCTTTTTGCTTTAAAACGTTCACACGTTCTTCTGCTACTTTTGCTACATTTACATTGGTTTGCTATCTTTTATACTTTTTAAACTATACCTACAAATGTTTGGTGATGTTTTTTACAGTTTTCTCCCTTTTTGAATGGGTGTCTATGTGGTGGAATGTTCAGAGCTAGAGTGCGTGACATCATCGCTTAGAGTGCGGCAGAGATGTGAGATTATTTCAAAATCTCGCGAACAAATTGCTCTAGCGACCACAATTTTCACACCACATGACTAAATTTACCCTCAAAACGTAGGAAAACTTGTCCTCTCGCTCACATTAAAATTTCAGGACAAACGGAGCTACGGTTTGGACACAGTGAGCTTCAAAGCGGCAGGTGGTCCAAAAAACTCTCCATCTGCGATAATGTTAAAAGAAACGAAAAATGTCAAATGAAAGAAAAATTGACTAAGTTTTTACATCGCTGTAGTTCCAACATTTCTTGGATGCCAGACATAAAAATTACATCAACGCGTTCAGCTATCTCTCCTCTTGCTCATAAAATCATCATTCAGCCGCGAACTCTTCATTTTACCCCTTAAAATGAGCACTGAATAGGGAGATGTTCCCCCATTTTCTCAGTCGAAGCTGCCAGCTGAATGCAGTTGCTCTTGATTGCACTTACACACACAAACACCCTCCCCTCCACACACGCACACACATGCATTGAACTTTATACTGTAAATGCTTTTCTTCATGATTGGCGGCTGTGGCTCAGTTGGTAGAGTCAATCGGAAGGTTGAGGGTTCGATCCCCAGCTCCTGCGAGTGACATGTCTGATGTGTCCTGTTCTTGTACAGATACTTTCAATT
Organism: Symphodus melops; assembly: GCF_947650265.1. Taxonomy (NCBI): domain Eukaryota; kingdom Metazoa; phylum Chordata; class Actinopteri; order Labriformes; family Labridae; genus Symphodus; species Symphodus melops. Next base: position 9,657,447 of record NC_136703.1, read on the forward strand.
TCTTCTACTTCCTTTTACTACTGTTTCTCTTCTTCCACTTTTCTTCTGCTATTTCCTCTTCTTCTACCTCTTGTTCTTCTGCTTTTACTTCTTTTTCTGCTTCCACTTCTTTTACTACATTTTCTTCTATCACTATTTCTTGTTCTTGTACAGATACTTTCACTTTCTTCTACTTCCTTTTCTCCTTTTACTACTGTTTTTCTTCTTCCACTTTTCTTCTGCTATTTCCTCTTCTTCTACCTCTTGTTCTTCTGCTATTTCCTCTTCTTCCACTTTTCTTCTGCTATTTCCTCTTCTTCCACTTTTCTTCTGCTATTTCCTCTTCTTCTACCTCTTGTTCTTCTGCTTTTACTTCTTTTTCTGCTTCCACTTTTCTTCTGCTATTTGATCTTCTTCCACTTTTCTTCTGCTATTTCCTCTTCTTCCACTTTTCTTCTGCTATTTCCTCTTCTTCCACTTTTCTTCTGCTATTTCCTCTTCTTCTACCTCTTGTTCTTCTGCTTTTACTTCTTTTTCTGCTTCCACTTTTCTTCTGCTATTTGATCTTCTTCCACTTTTCTTCTGCTATTTCCTCTTCTTCCACTTTTCTTCTGCTATTTCCTCTTCTTCCACTTTTCTTCTGCTATTTCCTCTTCTTCTACTTGTTCCACTTTTTCTTCATTTTCTGCTAATTCTCCTCTACTTCTGCTAGTTCTTCTTCATTCAGCAGCGTTTCTGCAACATTTCAGCAGGAAGCATTCACACGCATTTTCCGCAGGGAAATGCAAATTTTCTAGTTATTAGTGTGAATGCTCAAGCATTCACACTATTGTTATCCAAATCTTTATTATTATTATTATTATTCCACTTCCGTGCGTTTTTCGCTGCTCTTCTACTCTTCAACCGTTTGTACTACTTTCACCGTTCAACTATCATACTGTTCAGCTTTTTCTGCTCATTATGGCTATATCTTTTCACGTTTTTACTACTTTTACTTTTTAAGTTATTTCACTTTTTCCACAAATTTTCACAATTTTTTTCCCCATTGAAATGAATGGGATTTTTTTCCACTGTTCCACCTTTTTCTCAGCCTTATAACTTTTGCTGTGTTCCACGTAGAGACTTCATTTTTACTTTAAAACGTTCACACGTTCTTCTGCTGCTTTTGCTACATTTACATTGTTTTGCTATCTTTTATACTTTTTAAACTATACCTCCAACTGTTTTGTGATGTTTTTTGCTGTCTTCCCCGTTTTTGAATGGGTGTCTATGTGGTGGAATGTTCAGAGCTAGAGTGCGTGACATCATCGCGAGAGTGCGGCAGAGTTGTGAGATTATTTCAAAATCTCCCGAACAAATTGCTCTAGCGACCACAATTTTCACACCACATGACTAAATTTATCCTCAAAACGTAGGAAAACTTGTCCTCTCGCTCACATTAAGATTTCAGGACAAACGGAGCTACGGTTTGGACACTGTGAGCTTCAAAGCGGCAGGTGGTCCAAAAAACTCTCCATCTGCGATAATGTTAAAAGAAACGAAAAATGTCAGATGAAAGAAAAATTGACTACGTTTTTACATCGCTGTAGTTCCAACATTTCTTGGATCCCAGACATACAAATTACATCAACGCGTTCAGCTAACTCTCCTCTTGCTCATAAAATCATCATTCAGCCACCAACTCTTAATTTAACCCCTTAAAATGAGCACTGAATAGGGAGATGTTCCCCCATTTTCCTAGTCGAAGCTGCCAGCTGAATGCAGTTGCTCTTGATTGCACTTACACACACAAACACCCTCCCCTCCACACACGCACACACATGCATTGAACTTTATACTGTAAATGATTTATTTCATGTTTGGTGGCTGTGGCTCAGTTGGTAGAGTCGTCGCCCTTCAATCAGAAGGTTGAGGGATCGATCCCCAGCTCCTGCGAGCAGCATGTCCGATGTGTCCTGTTCTTGTACAGATACTTTCACTTCCTTTTCTCCTTTTACTACTGTTTTTCTGCTATTTCCTCTTCTTCTACTGCTTGTTCTTCTGCTTTTACTTCTTTTTCTGCTTCCACTTCTTTTACTACATGTTCTTATTCTATCACTATTTCTTGTTCTTGTACAGACACTTTTGCTTTCTTATTTTACTTGTTCTACTTTTACTATTCCTACTTTTACTACATTTTCTTTTATCACTATTTCTTGTTCTTGTACAGATACTTTCACTTCCTTTTCTCCTTTTACTACTGTTTTTCTGCTATTTCCTCTTCTTCTACTGCTTGTTCTTCTGCTTTTACTTCGTTTTCTGCTTCCACTTCTTTTACTACATTTTCTTCTATCACTATTTCTTGTTCTTGTACAGATACTTTCACTTTCTTCTACTTCATTTTCTCCTTTTACTACTGTTTTTCTTCTTCCACTTTTCTTCTGCTATTTCCTCTTCTTCCACTTTTCTTCTGCTATTTCCTCTTCTTCCACTTTTCTTCTGCTATTTCCTCTTCTTCTACTTGTTCCACTTTTTCTTCATCTTCTGCTAATTTTCCTCTTTTTCTGCTGATTTTTCTTCATTCAGCAGTGTTTCCGCAACATTTCAGCAGGAAGCATTCACACGCATTTTCCGCAGGGAAATGCAAATTTTCTAGTTATTATTATTCTACTTCCGTACGTTTTTTGCTTCGCTTCTACTCTTCAACCGTTTGTGCTACTTTCACCGTTCAACTTTCATACTGTTCTGCTTGTTCTGGACAGGTGTGCTATATCTTTTCACGTTTTTACTACTTTTACTTTTTAAGTTATTTCACTTTTTCCACAAATTTTCACAATTTTTTTCCCCATTGAAATGAATGGGATTTTTTTCCACTGTTTCACCTTCTTCTCAGCCTTATAACTTTTGCTGTGTTCCACGTAGAGACTTCATTTTTACTTTAAAACGTTCACACGTTTCTCCACTACGTTTACTACATTTACATTGTTTTGCTATCTTTTATACTTTTTAAACTATACTTCCAACTGTTTTGTGATGTTTTTTGCTGTCTTCCCCGTTTTTGAATGGGTGTCTATGTGGTGGAATGTTCAGAGCTAGAGTGCGTGACATCATCGTTAGAGTGTGGCAGAGTTGGGAGATGGGTTCAAAATCTCCCGAACAAATTGCTCTAGCGACCACAATTTTCACACCACATGACTAAATTTACCCTCAAAACGTAGGAAAACTTGTCCTCTCGCTCACATTAGGATTTCAGGACAAACGGAGCAACGGTTTGGACACTGTGAGCTTCAAAGCGGCAGGTGGTCCAAAAAACTCTCCATCTGCGATAATGTTAAGATTCTCCGATTCATTTGGAAACTGATCTCTCTTGACCAAGTTTTTACATCGCTGTAGTTCCCACATTTCTTGGATCCCAGACATAAAAATTACATCAACGCGTTCAGCTACCTCTCCTCTTGCTCATAAAATCATCATTCAGCCACCAACTCTTCATTTTACCCCTGAAAGTCTGCACTGAATAGGGAGATGTTTTCCCCGTTTTCTCAGTCTAAGCTGCCAGCTGAGTGCTGTTACTCTTGGTTGCAGTTACACACAAACACCCACACCCCCACACACGCACACACATGCATTGAACTTCATACTGTAAATGGTCTACTTTTGCTTCAACTTCCTGTTCTTCTGCTTTTACTTCTTTTTCTACGTACATGTCTTCTTTTACTACATTTTCTTATTCTATTACTATTTCTTGTCCTTCTACAGATACTTTTACTACTTGTTCTAATTGTACTACTGTTTTTATGCTATTTCCTCTTCTTCTACTTCTGCTTTTACTTCTTTTTCTGCTTCCACTTCTTTTACTACATTTTCTTCTATCACTATTTCTTGTTCTTGTACAGATACTTTCAATTTCTTCTACTTCCTTTTATTACTGTTTTTCTTCTTCCACTTTTCTTCTGCTATTTCCTCTTCTTCTACCTCTTGTTCTTCTGCTTTTACTTCTTTTTCTGCTTCCACTTCTTTTACTACATTTTCTTCTATCACTATTTCTTGTTCTTGTACAGATACTTTCACTTTCTTCTACTTCCTTTTCTCCTTTTACTACTGTTTTTCTTCTTCCACTTTTCTTCTGCTATTTCCTCTTCTTCCACTTTTCTTCTGCTATTTCCTCTTCTTCTACTTGTTCCACTTTTTCTTCATCTTCTGCTAATTTTCCTCTTTTTCTGCTGATTTTTCTTCATTCAGCAGTGTTTCCGCAACATTTCAGCAGGAAGCATTCACACGCATTTTCCGCAGGGAAATGCAAATTTTCTAGTTATTATTATTCTACTTCCGTACGTTTTTCACTGCTCTTCTACTCTTCAACCGTTTGTGCTACATTCACCGTTCAACTATCATACTGTTCTGCTTCTTCTGGACATGTGTGCTATATCTTTTCACGTTTTTACTACTTTTACTTTTTAAGTTATTTCACTTTTTCCACAAATTTACAAAAAAAAATTCCCCATTGAAATGAATGGGATTTTTTTCCACTGTTTCACCTTCTTCTCAGCCTTATAACTTTTGCTGTGTTCCACGTAGAGACTTCATTTTTATGTTAAAACGTTCACACGTTCTTCTGCTGCTTTTGCTACATTTACATTGTTTTGCTATCTTTTATACTTTTTAAACTATACCTCCAACTGTTTTGTGATGTTTTTTGCTGTCTTCCCCGTTTTTGAATGGGTGTCTATGTGGTGGAATGTTCAGAGCTAGAGTGGGTGACATCATTGTTAGAGTGTGGCAGAGTTGGGAGATGGGTTCAAAATCTACCGAACAAATTGCTCTAGCGACCACAATTTTCACACCACATGACTAAATTTAAGCTCAAAACGTAGGAAAACTTGTCCTCTCGCTCACATTAAGATTTCAGGACAAACGGAGCTACGGTTTGGACACAGTGAGCTTCAAAGCGGCAGGTGGTCCAAAAAACTCTCCATCTGCGATAATGTTAAGATTCACCGATTCATTTGGAAACTGATCTCTCTTGACCAAGTTTTTACATCGCTGTAGTTCCGACATTTCTTGGATCCCAGACATAAAAATTACATCAACGCGTTCAGCTACCTCTCCTCTTGCTCATAAAATCATCATTCAGCCACCAACTCTTCATTTTACCCCTGAAAGTCTGCACTGAATAGGGAGATGTTTTCCCCGTTTTCTCAGTCTAAACTGCCAGCTGAGTGCTGTTACTCTTGGTTGCAGTTACACACAAACACCCACACCCCCACACACGCACACACATGCATTGAACTTCATACTGTAAATGGTCTACTTTTGCTTCAACTTCCTGTTCTTCTGCTTTTACTTCTTTTTCTGCGTACATGTCTTCTTTTACTACATTTTCTTATTCTGTCACTGTTTCTTGTTCTCCTACAGATACTTTTACTTCTTCTGCGTCTTGTTTTAGTTTTGCTACAGTCTTTTTCTGCTATTTCCTCTTCTTCTGCTTCTTGTATTTCTGCTTTTACTTCATCTTTTTCCATTACTATTTCTTCTGCAGATACTTTTACTTCTTTTGCTTCTTGTTTTAGTTTTGCTACTGTCGTTTTCTGCTATTTCCTCTTCTTCTGCTTCTTGTATTTCTGCTTTTACTACATCTTCTTCTATTACTATTTCTTGTTCTTCTGCAGATACTTTTACTTCTTCTGCTTCTTGTTCTAGTTTTGCTAATGTCTTTTTCTGCTATTTCCTCTTCTTCTGCTTTTTGTATTTCTGCTTTTACTTCATCTTCTTCTTCCATTACTATTTCCTGTTCTTCTGCAGATACTTTTACGTCTTCTGCTTCTTGTTTTAGTTTTGCTACTGTCTTTTTCTGATTTTTCTTCCTCTTCTGCTTCTTGTATTTCTGCTTTTACTACATCTTCTATTACTATTTCTTGTTCTTCTGAAGATACTTTTACTTCTTCTGCTTCTTGTTGTACTTTTACTAATGTTTGTCTTCTTCTACTTTTCTTCTGCTATTTCCTCTTCTTCCACTTTTTCTTCATCTTCTGCTAGTTCTTCTTCATTCAGCAGTGTTTCCGCAACATTTCAGCAGGAAGCATTCACACGCATTTTCCGCAGGGAAATGCAAATTTTCTAGTTATTATTATTATTCCACTTCCGTACGTTTTTCACTGCTCTTCTACTCTTCAACCGTTTGTGCTACATTCACCGTTCAACTATCATACTGTTCAGCTTTTTCTGCTCATTATGGCTATATCTTTTCACGTTTTTACTACTTTTACTTTTTAAGTTATTTCACTTTTTCCACAAATTTTCACAATTTTTTTCCCCATTGAAATGAATGGGATTTTTTTCCACTGTTTCACCTTTTTCTCAGCCTTATAACTTTTGCTGTGTTCCACGTAGAGACTTCATTTTTACTTTCAAACGTTCACACGTTTTTCCACTACTTTTACTACATTTACATTGTTTTGCTATCTTTTATACTTTTTAAACTATACCTCCAACTGTTTTGTGATGTTTTTTACAGTTTTTTACGTTTTTGAATGGGTGTCTATGTGGTGGAATGTTCAGAGCTAGAGTGCGTGACATCATCGCGAGAGTGCGGCAGAGTTGTGAGATTATTTCAAAATCTCCCGAACAAATTGCTCTAGCGACCACAATTTTCACACCACATGACTAAATTGACCCTCAAAACGTAGGAAAACTTGTCCTCTCGCTCACATTAAGATTTCAGGACAAACGGAGCTACGGTTTGGACACTGTGACCTTCAAAGCGGCAGGTGGTCCAAAAAACTCTCCATCTGCGATAATGTTAAAAGAAACGAAAAATGTCAAATGAAAGAAAAATTGACTAAGTTTTTAAATCGCTGTAGTTCCAACATTTCTTGGATGCCAGACATAAAAATTACATCAACGCGTTCAGCTATCTCTCCTCTTGCTCATAAAATCATCATTCAGCAGCAAACTCTTCATTTTACCCCTTAAAATGAGCACTGAATAGGGAGATGTTCCCCCATTTTCTCAGTCGAAGCTGCCAGCTGAATGCAGTTGCTCTTGATTGCACTTACACACAAACACCCTCCCCTCCACACACGCACACACATGCATTGAACTTTATACTGTAAATGCTTTTTTTCATGATTGGGGGCTGTGGCTCAGTAGGTAGAGTCGTCGCCCCTCAATTGGAAGGTTGAGGATTCGATCCCCAGCTCCTGCGAGTGACATGTCCGATGTGTCCTGTTCTTGTACAGATACTTTCACTTCCTTTTCTCCTTTTACTACTGTTTTTCTGCTATTTCCTCTTCTTCTACTGCTTGTTCTTCTGCTTTTACTTCTTTTTCTGCTTCCACTTCTTTTACTACATGTTCTTATTCTATCACTATTTCTTGTTCTTGTACAGACACTTTTGCTTTCTTATTTTACTTGTTCTACTTTTACTATTCCTACTTTTACTACATTTTCTTTTATCACTATTTCTTGTTCTTGTACAGATACTTTCACTTCCTTTTCTCCTTTTACTACTGTTTTTCTGCTATTTCCTCTTCTTCTACTGCTTGTTCTTCTGCTTTTACTTCTTTTTCTGCTTCCACTTCTTTTACTACATTTTCTTCTATCACTATTTCTTGTTCTTGTACAGATACTTTCACTTTCTTCTACTTCATTTTCTCCTTTTACTACTGTTTTTCTTCTTCCACTTTTCTTCTGCTATTTCCTCTTCTTCCACTTTTCTTCTGCTATTTCCTCTTCTTCCACTTTTCTTCTGCTATTTCCTCTTCTTCTACTTGTTCCACTTTTTCTTCATCTTCTGCTAATTTTCCTCTTTTTCTGCTGATTTTTCTTCATTCAGCAGTGTTTCCGCAACATTTCAACAGGAAGCATTCACACGCATTTTCCGCAGGGAAATGCAAATTTTCTAGTTATTATTATTATTCTACTTCCGTACGTTTTTCACTGCTCTTCTACTCTTCAACCGTTTGTGCTACATTCACCGTTCAACTATCATACTGTTCAGCTTTTTCTGCTCATTATGGCTATATCTTTTCACGTTTTTACTACTTTTACTTTTTAAGTTATTTCACTTTTTCCACAAATTTTCACAATTTTTTTCCCCATTGAAATGAATGGGATTTTTTTCCACTGTTTCACCTTTTTCTCAGCCTTATAACTTTTGCTGTGTTCCACGTAGAGACTTCATTTTTACTTTCAAACGTTCACACGTTTTTCCACTACTTTTACTACATTTACATTGTTTTGCTATCTTTTATACTTTTTAAACTATACCTCCAACTGTTTTGTGATGTTTTTTACAGTTTTTTACGTTTTTGAATGGGTGTCTATGTGGTGGAATGTTCAGAGCTAGAGTGCGTGACATCATCGTTAGAGTGTGGCAGAGTTGGGAGATGGGTTCAAAATCTCCCGAACAAATTGCTCTAGCGACCACAATTTTCACACCACATGACTAAATTTACCCTCAAAACGTAGGAAAACTTGTCCTCTCGCTCACATTAAGATTCCAGGACAAACGGAGCTACGGTTTGGACACAGTGAGCTTCAAAGCGGCAGGTGGTCCAAAAAACTCTCCATCTGCGATAATGTTAAGATTCACCGATTCATTTGGAAACTGATCTCTCTTGACAAAGTTTTTACATCGCTGTAGTTCCGACATTTCTTGGATCCCAGACATACAAATTACATCAACGCGTTCAGCTAACTCTCCTCTTGCTCATAAAATCATCATTCAGCCACCAACTCTTAATTTAACCCCTTAAAATGAGCACTGAATAGGGAGATGTTCCCCCATTTTCCTAGTCGAAGCTGCCAGCTGAATGCAGTTGCTCTTGATTGCACTTACACACACAAACACCCTCCCCTCCACACACGCACACACATGCATTGAACTTTATACTGTAAATGCTTTATTTCATGTTTGGCGGCTGTGGCTCAGTTGGTAGAGTCAATCGGAAGGTTGAGGGTTCGATCCCCAGCTCCTGCGAGTGACATGTCCGATGTGTCCTGTTCTTGTACAGATACTTTCACTTCCTTTTCTCCTTTTACTACTGTTTTTCTGCTATTTCCTCTTCTTCTACTGCTTGTTCTTCTGCTTTTACTTCTTTTTCTGCTTCCACTTCTTTTACTACATGTTCTTATTCTATCACTATTTCTTGTTCTTGTACAGACACTTTTGCTTTCTTATTTTACTTGTTCTACTTTTACTATTCCTACTTTTACTACATTTTCTTTTATCACTATTTCTTGTTCTTGTACAGATACTTTCACTTCCTTTTCTCCTTTTACTACTGTTTTTCTGCTATTTCCTCTTCTTCTACTAATTGTTCTTCTGCTTTTACTTCTTTTTCTGCTTCCACTTCTTTTACTACATTTTCTTCTATCACTATTTCTTGTTCTTGTACAGATACTTTCACTTTCTTCTACTTCATTTTCTCCTTTTACTACTGTTTTTCTTCTTCCACTTTTCTTCTGCTATTTCCTCTTCTTCCACTTTTCTTCTGCTATTTCCTCTTCTTCCACTTTTCTTCTGCTATTTCCTCTTCTTCTACTTGTTCCACTTTTTCTTCATCTTCTGCTAATTTTCCTCTTTTTCTGCTGATTTTTCTTCATTCAGCAGTGTTTCCGCAACATTTCAGCAGGAAGCATTCACACGCATTTTCCGCAGGGAAATGCAAATTTTCTAGTTATTATTAGTGTGAATGCTTCAAAGCATTCACACTATTGTTATCCAGTTCTTTATTATTATTATTAGTGTGAATGCTCAAGCATTCACACTATTGTTATCCAAATCTTTATTATTAGTGTGAATGCTCAAGCATTCACACTATTGTTATCCAAATCTTTATTATTAGTGTGAATGCTCAAGCATTCACACTATTGTTATCCAAATCTTTATTATTATTATTATTATTATTATTATTCTACTTCCGTACGTTTTTCACTGCTCTTCTACTCTTCAACCGTTTGTGCTACATTCACCGTTCAACTATCATACTGTTCTGCTTCTTCTGGACATGTGTGCTATATCTTTTCACGTTTTTACTACTTTTACTTTTTAAGTTATTTCACTTTTTCCACAAATTTTCACAATTTTTTTCCCCATTGAAATGAATGGGATTTTTTTCCACTGTTCCACCTTTTTCTCAGCCTTATAACTTTTGCTGTGTTCCACGTAGAGACTTCATTTTTACTTTAAAACGTTCACACGTTTCTCCACTACTTTTACTACATTTACATTGTTTTGCTATCTTTTATACTTTTTAAACTATACTTCCAACTGTTTTGTGATGTTTTTTGCTGTCTTCCCCGTTTTTGAATGGGTGTGTATGTGGTGGAATGTTCAGAGCTAGAGTGCGTGACATCATCGTTAGAGTGTGGCAGAGTTGGGAGATGGGTTCAAAATCTCCCGAACAAATTGCTCTAGCGACCACAATTTTCACACCACATGACTAAATTTACCCTCAAAACGTAGGAAAACTTGTCCTCTCGCTCACATTAGGATTTCAGGACAAACGGAGCAACGGTTTGGACACTGTGAGCTTCAAAGCGGCAGGTGGTCCAAAAAACTCTCCATCTGCGATAATGTTAAGATCCACCGATTCATCTGGAAACTGATCTCTCTTGACAAAGTTTTCACATCGCTGTAGTTCCCACATTTCTTGGATCCCAGACATAAAAATTACATCAACGCGTTCAGCTAACTCTCCTCTTGCTCATAAAATCATCATTCAACCACCAACTCTTAATTTAACCCCTTAAAATTGGCACTGAATAGGGAGATGTTCCCCCATTTTCTCAGTCGAAGCTGCCAGCTGAATGCAGTTGCTCTTGATTGCACTTACACACACAAACACCCTCCCCTCCACACACGCACACACATGCATTGAACTTTATACTGTAAATGCTTTTCTTCATGATTGGCGGCTGTGGCTCAGTTGGTAGAGTCAATCGGAAGGTTGAGGGTTCGATCCCCAGCTCCTGCGAGTGACATGTCTGATGTGTCCTGTTCTTGTACAGATACTTTCAATTTCTTCTACTTCCTTTCACTACTGTTTTTCTTCTTCCACTTTTCTTCTGCTATTTACTCTTCTTCTACCTCTTGTTCTTCTGCTTTTACTTCTTTTTCTGCTTCCACTTCTTTTACTACATTTTCTTCTATCACTATTTCTTGTTCTTGTACAGACACTTTCACTTTCTTCTACTTCCTTTTCTCCTTTTACTACGGTTTTTGTTCTTCCACTTTTCTTCTGCTATTTCCTCTTCTTCCACTTTTCTTCTGCTATTTCCTCTTCTTCCACTTTTCTTCTGCTATTTCCTCTTCTTCCACTTTTCTTCTGCTATTTCCTCTTCTTCCACTTTTCTTCTGCTATTTCCTCTTCTTCTACTTGTTCCACTTTTTCTTCATCTTCTGCTAATTTTCCTCTTTTTCTGCTGATTTTTCTTCATTCAGCAGTGTTTCCGCAACATTTCAGCAGGAAGCATTCACACGCATTTTCCGCAGGGAAATGCAAATTTTCTAGTTATTATTCCACTTCCGTACGTTTTTTGCTTCGCTTCTACTCTTCAACCGTTTGTGCTACTTACACCGTTCAACTTTTATACTGTTCTGCTTCTTCTGGACAGGTGTGCTATATCTTTTCACGTTTTTACTACTTTTACTTTTTAAGTTATTTCACTTTTTCCACAAATTTTCAAAAAAAATTTCCCCATTGAAATGAATGGGATTTTTTTCCACTGTTTCACCTTCTTCTCAGCCTTATAACTTTTGCTGTGTTCCACGTAGAGACTTCATTTTTACTTTAAAACGTTCACACGTTTCTCCACTACTTTTACTACATTTACATTGTTTTGCTATCTTTTATACTTTTTAAACTATACTTCCAACTGTTTTGTGATGTTTTTTGCTGTCTTCCCCGTTTTTGAATGGGTGTCTATGTGGTGGAATGTTCAGAGCTAGAGTGCGTGACATCATCGTTAGAGTGTGGCAGAGTTGGGAGATGGGTTCAAAATCTCCCGAACAAATTGCTCTAGCGACCACAATTTTCACACCACATGACTAAATTTACCCTCAAAACGTAGGAAAACTTGTCCTCTCGCTCACATTAGGATTTCAGGACAAACGGAGCAACGGTTTGGACACTGTGAGCTTCAAAGCGGCAGGTGGTCCAAAAAACTCTCCATCTGCGATAATGTTAAGATTCTCCGATTCATTTGGAAACAGATCTCTCTTGACCAAGTTTTTACATCGCTGTGGTTCCCACATTTCTTGGATCCCAGACATAAAAATTACATCAACGCGTTCAGCTACCTCTCCTCTTGCTCATAAAATCATCATTCAGCCACCAACTCTTCATTTTACCCCTGAAAGTCTGCACTGAATAGGGAGATGTTTTCCCCGTTTTCTCAGTCTAAGCTGCCAGCTGAGTGCTGTTACTCTTGGTTGCAGTTACACACAAACACCCACACCACCACACACGCACACACATGCATTGAACTTCATACTGTAAATGGTCGACTTTTGCTTCAACTTCCTGTTCTTCTGCTTTTACTTCTTTTTCTGCGTACATGTCTTCTTTTACTACATTTTCTTATTCTGTCACTATTTCTTGTTCTCCTACAGATACTTTTACTTCTTCTGCGTCTTGTTTTAGTTTTGCTACTGTCGTTTTCTGCTATTTCCTCTTCTTCTGCTTCTTGTATTTCTGCTTTTACTACATCTTCTATTAATATTTCTTGTTCTTCTGCAGATACTTTTACTTCTTCTGCTTCTTGTTCTAGTTTTGCTAATGTCGTTTTCTGCTATTTCCTCTTCTTCTGCTTCTTGTATTTCTGCTTTTTCTACATCTTCTATTACTATTTCTTGTTCTTCTGAAGATACTTTTACTTCTTCTGCTTCTTGTTGTACTTTTACTAATGTTTGTCTTCTTCTACTTTTCTTCTGCTATTTCCTCTTCTTCCACTTTTTCTTCATCTTCTGCTAGTTCTTCTTCATTCAGCAGTGTTTCTGCAACATTTCAGCAGGAAGCATTCACACGCATTTTCCGCAGGGAAATGCAAATTTTCTAGTTATTATTATTCTACTTCCGTACGTTTTTTGCTTCGCTTCTACTCTTCAACCGTTTGTGCTACTTTCACCGTTCAACTTTCATACTGTTCTGCTTCTTCTGGACAGGTGTGCTATATCTTTTCACGTTTTTACTACTTTTACTTTTTAAGTTATTTCACTTTTTCCACAAATTTTCACAATTTTTTTCCCCATTGAAATGAATGGGATTTTTTTCCACTGTTTCACCTTCTTCTCAGCCTTATAACTTTTGCTGTGTTCCACGTAGAGACTTCATTTTTACTTTAAAACGTTCACATGTTTTTCCACTACTTTTACTACATTTACATTGTTTTGCTAGTTTTTATACTTTTTAAACTACACCTCCAACTGTTTTGTGATGTTTTTTGCTGTTTTCTCCGTTTTTGAATGGGTGTCTATGTGGTGGAATGTTCAGAGCTAGAGTGCGTGACGTCATCGTTAGAGTGCGGCAGAGATGTGAGATGGGTTCAAAATCTCCCGAACAAATTGCTCTAGCGACCACAATTTTCACACCACATGAATAAATGTACCCTCAAAACGTAGGAAAACTTGTCCTCTCGCTCACATTAGGATTTCAGGAGAAACGGAGCTACGGTTTGGACACTGTGACCTTCAAAGTGGCAGGTGGTCCAAAAAACTCTCCATCTGCGATAATGTTAAGATTCATCGATTCATCTGGAAACTGATCTCTCTTGACAAAGTTTTTACATCGCTGTGGTTCCCACATTTCTTGGATCCCAGACATAAAAATTACATCAACGCGTTCAGCTAACTCTCCTCTTGCTCATAAAATCATCATTAAGCCACCAACTCTTCATTTAACCCCTTAAAATTGGCAATCAATGGGGAGACATTTTCCCCTTTTGCTCACTGTCTTAGCTGCCAGCTGACTGCAGTTACTCTTGATTGTAGTTACACACACAAACACCCACACCCCCACACACATGCATTGAACTTCATACTGGAAATGGTCTACTTTTGCTTCAACTTCCTGTTCCTCTGCTTTTACTTCTTTTTCTGCTTCCACTTCTTCTTTTACTACATTTTCTTATTCTATCACTATTTCTTGTCCTTCTACAGATACTTTTACTACTTGTTCTAATTGTACTACTGTTTTTATGCTATTTCCTCTTCTTCTACTTCTGCTTTTACTTCTTTTTCTGCTTCCACTTCTTTTACTACATTTTCTTCTATCACTATTTCTTGTTCTTGTACAGATACTTTCAATTTCTTCTACTTCCTTTTACTACTGTTTTTCTTCTTCCACTTTTCTTCTGCTATTTCCTCTTCTTCTACCTCTTGTTCTTCTGCTTTTACTTCTTTTTCTGCTTCCACTTCTTTTACTACATTTTCTTCTATCACTATTTCTTGTTCTTGTACAGATACTTTCACTTTCTTCTACTTCCTTTTCTCCTTTTACTACTGCTATGCTATTTCCTCTTCTTCCACTTTTCTTCTGCTATTTCCTCTTCTTCCACTTTTCTTCTGCTATTTCCTCTTCTTCCACTTTTCTTCTGCTATTTCCTCTTCTTCTACTTGTTCCACTTTTTCTTCATCTTCTGCTAATTTTCCTCTTTTTCTGCTGATTTTTCTTCATTCAGCAGTGTTTCTGCAACATTTCAGCAGGAAGCATTCACACGCATTTTCCGCAGGGAAATGCAAATTTTCTAGTTATTATTATTCTTCTACTTCCGTACGTTTTTTGCTGCTCTTCTACTTTTGCACCGTTTGTGCTACTTTCACCGTTCAACTATCATACTGTTCAGCTTTTTCTGCTCATTATGGCTATATCTTTTCACGTTTTTACTACTTTTACTTTTTAAGTTATTTCACTTTTTCCACAAATTTTCACAAATTTTTTCCCCATTGAAATGAATGGGATTTTTTTCCACTGTTCCACCTTTTTCTCAGCCTTATAACTTTTGCTCTCTTCCACGTAGAGACTTCATTTTTACTTTAAAACGTTCACACGTTTCTCCACTACTTTTACTACATATACATTGTTTTGCTATCTTTTATGCTTTTTAAACTATACCTCCAAATGTTTGGTGATGTTTTTTACAGTTTTCTCCCTTTTTGAATGGGTGTCTATGTGGTGGAATGTTCAGAGCTAGAGTGATGACATCATCGCTTAGAGTGCGGCAGAGATGTGAGATTATTTCAAAATCTCCCGAACAAATTGCTCTAGCGACCACAATTTTCACACCACATGACTAAATTTACCCTCAAAACGTAGGAAAACTTGTCCTCTCGCTCACATTAAAATTTCAGGACAAACGGAGCTACGGTTTGGACACAGTGAGCTTCAAAGCGGCAGGTGGTCCAAAAAACTCTCCATCTGCGATAATGTTAAGATCCACCGATTAATCTGGAAACTGATCTCTCTTGACAAAGTTTTTACATCGCTGTAGTTCCCACATTTCTTGGATCCCAGACATAAAAATTACATCAACGCGTTCAGCTAACTCTCCTCTTGCTCATAAAATCATCATTCAGCCACTAACTCTTAATTTAACCCCTTAAAATGAGCACTGAATTGGGAGATGTTCCCCCGTTTTCCTAGTCGAAGCTGCCAGCTGAATGCAGTTGCTCTTGATTGCACTTACACACACAAACACCCTCCCCTCCACACACGCACACACATGCATTGAACTTTATACTGTAAATGCTTTATTTCATGTTTGGCGGCTGTGGCTCAGTTGGTAGAGTCGTCGCCCTTCAATCAGAAGGTTGAGGGATCGATCCCCAGCTCCTGCGAGCAACATGTCCGATGTGTCCTGTTCTTGTACAGATACTTTCACTTCCTTTTCTCCTTTTACTACTGTTTTTCTGTTATTTCCTCTTCTTCTACTGCTTGTTCTTCTGCTTTTACTTCTTTTTCTGCTTCCACTTCTTTTACTACATGTTCTTATTCTATCACTATTTCTTGTTCTTGTACAGACACTTTTGCTTTCTTAGTTTACTTGTTCTACTTTTACTATTCCTACTTTTACTACATTTTCTTTTATCACTATTTCTTGTTCTTGTACAGATACTTTCACTTCCTTTTCTCCTTTTACTACTGTTTTTCTGCTATTTCCTCTTCTTCTACTGCTTGTTCTTCTGCTTTTACTTCTTTTTCTGCTTCCACTTCTTTTACTACATTTTCTTCTATCACTATTTCTTGTTCTTGTACAGATACTTTCACTTTCTTCTACTTCATTTTCTCCTTTTACTACTGTTTTTCTTCTTCCACTTTTCTTCTGCTATTTCCTCTTCTTCCACTTTTCTTCTGCTATTTCCTCTTCTTCCACTTTTCTTCTACTATTTCCTCTTCTTCCACTTTTCTTCTGCTATTTCCTCTTCTTCTACTTGTTCCAGTTTTTCTTCATCTTCTGCTAAATTTCCTCTTTTTCTGCAGATTTTTCTTCATTCAGCAGTGTTTCCGCAACATTTCAGCAGGAAGCATTCACACGCATTTTCCGCAGGGAAATGCAAATTTTCTAGTTATTATTCCACTTCCGTGCGTTTTTCGCTGCTCTTCTACTCTTCAACCGTTTGTGCTACTTTCACCGTTCAACTATCATACTGTTCAGCTTTTTCTGCTCATTATGGCTATATCTTTTCACGTTTTTACTACTTTTACTTTTTAAGTTATTTCACTTTTTTCACAAATTTTCACAATTTTTTTCCCCATTGAAATGAATGGGATTTTTTTCCACTGTTTCACCTTTTTCTCAG